>NC_083786.1:12404267-13004267 GCF_015708825.2 Lethenteron reissneri | reverse complement strand
ATGAAACATGTCTTTAAATCAATCAGCCCATTGGCCTTTTAGACCAATATTATCAAGCAACATTTGTTTAAGCAAGAAAACCTTTCACCGATTTCGACCTTATCAGTCACATCAGCAGCAGTCAGGCTTGTAAAACAAATGCTGCTGGGTTGCCAGATATCATTAGCAGGAGCATGCCATCGAAACGATTGGGCAATGTTCAATAGAACAAAAACAATTGTATACTAACTCATTACGTGTTGCTGTGGAGTATAATGGGTAAAACCATCTATAGACAGAATTCCATTTTGAATCTCCACATATGAAGAATCATCTGGAAGTCCAGCCTCCTGGCTTTCTTGCATGTCATAGTTTACTGGATGGGCTGTTGTGTAGCCATCCCACTCTTAAAATGTTTTGGTGATAGGCTGCTAACACTTAATCACAACACTCACTATGGTTTGGAAGATAAATGCATTTCCGTCTAAAGCAAGGATCACTTAACACGCTTAGAAATTGCCCATTCATGTGTGGCACTGTCACTGTAAAATTGTCTACGGCATTATAGTATGCAAATTATACCTTGAAATGAAGACCTTCAACAAGCATGCATATGCTGCTCACTGATGCTACCATGTATTGTTTTCTTACAACCAGAGGACTTTACGGTTCTCATACCATTTATATTAGTGACTTAAACGAAAATACATTTTCACTTGATTATTAAATTAAAGTTTCCGAATAGGGCGTTTCCACAATTTCAATGACATGCAGGTCAGATCATCTATATGTAAATACCATACACATAGTTAGCAAGCAGCACTATAATTTCATTAAACTTGTATTTTCATGTTAATAAAGTCAAATAAAAAGGGACGGTGTAGTGGTGCAGTGGTTATTGTGCTGCGACCTGAGTTCGATTCCTGGCCATGGCTGACATGAGTGGAAAGTGAACTCAAAATTGGCCTTGTGCCCCTCCTCTACCACTCCCAGCAGACAAAGAGCCCCCATGTCGCCTTATAACAGACTGTTGGAGCAAGTGCTGTTAGGGAGCAGCACCTATGAAGTCCAGCGCGGGACACAAGGGGGTCGGTGGCCAGCACCACACCCTTTGTCTCCCCAGTGGCGATGTTTACACAACGCACCAGGTACTCATGTGAGGCTGAGTGGACCTAGAGGAGGCCCAGGACCGGTTAAGATAATCGTCACTGGTGTTGGTCGTAAGCGGGAATCGAATTGGGGACACCGGGTTTGTAGTGTAGCGTAGCGCTAACCACTACACCACTGCTCCCCTCACCCCCCTTTACCAACCGACACTTACCAATGTGGAGAAGTATGGTAAACAAACCCCATGACCGATATACCATGGGGATGACTTCATCCGTTGTTGGACTCAGAATGGCTAGACTTGATTTTTTATTTATTTGTTCATTTTCACTTCACATAAAGAACACCGCCATTCGGCCTCCTGGCAGATATGTTTCACAACCTTGGTGAACGTGACAACAATAGTGAGAATAGGTCAATATTTATCTTGTACAGAAACCCATGATTTGAGCACAACACTATAGTGCATTCAGTGCACAGTTCACTGACAATCATGCACCTGAGACCTTGACTTAAAAAATATAGATTTCTTATTCTGAAAAGTATGCAAGTCAAAATGTGATGCGTTGAAAGAAATAAAGATGTGGAGGAGATGGCATGCACTGTACCCTAGGTTTCCATCCAAAATGGTTTATTGTGGCAGGAAAAAAACGTTTATTTACAAATAAATTGGGTCACAATTCGTATATCTGATATGTGCTGGGCTGTATTGGGACACCTTTAGGCTCATTAGTAGTGTTATCCCTGCCTATTGCAAAACTACACCAATGCCTTTGGGTTTCCATTAGTGGCGCCCTCTCATGTAAAAGCTTCACCCCACTGCTGGCTGCTGAATAGAGCTCAACAGTCCTGGGGGGACTCTCCACTGTCAGGACTAAAATGTGCGGTTCTATTTCTGCATCCTAATGCTTACCTAATGAATGCCTGCGCAAACACACACAGGTGTGCAAAAACTTTTTTATTTTAAACCGTTAAAGTGCCAATATACTCAGATGTGCAACGGCTGGCGCTCCTCGCTCTGCTGAGGTGCCTGAGCCTATGGTGAAAATTCCACATTCTCATGGCATGCATCAATTCCTACAGAGGAATGACCACTTTTAACTTCCCACGAAGTAGTACAAATGTTATTGGACCAAAAAGCGTGATTGACTGAGTGGACCCCAAGTTAGAATATGCACCACAGCGACTGTCCAGATGTGTGTCTCGTGCCACAGCCACAGTGCCGCTGAACTGGGCATCTTTCTGCTCTTCTGATGCAGCTCCCAGCCCGTGGGGATCACATCAGACATCCTGCCGAGCACGGCGCCTCACAACCCGAGACACACCGGAGAGCTACGAGTAGTGTGCTTCATGCAAGCGCTCTTCACGGAAACCCTTTTGTGTCCAGTGTGGCACACATTGAGACTGTGGAGAGAGGCAATAGGTTTAGTTTCAATGGTAACCCACCACCCTCTCCCAGCACTACCGATGGGGAAATCGACTGATTTTCAGGTCAAGATGACCCAAGGTCTGTCTACCATGTGCCGTTGTACACTGACACAGAGACAAATCTAGGTCACCGAGATTGTAGCGGAGTGCACTAACAACAAAACCATTACAAGGATGCCCCCCCACTCAGGCAAGCACAAACAAATATACAAACGTATCAGTGTGTGTGTGTTTGTGTGTGCACACACGCGCTCACACAAAAGAATGTAAATGCTTCACTTGAGCCACTGGTAATACCCATCAAAAGCTTTTTTTTAGAAGATGCCTGTGTGTATTGCCTATCTTTGGAGGACAGACTATAATTCTCAATCTATTTATTTCAAGCTCGACTGTCAATCAAGTGTTTGTTATAAAATCCTGACATGCTCTAGAGAACAAGTCATGCATTCTAATAGGAATCGCCTATTGATACGGGGGTGGTGTGATGGAGCATTACAAGTTAAAATCTTGATTCTCTGGACAACAAATGTCAGTTTCATCATCACATCGATCAACATAAAGTATTGGATTTAAAAAATAAAAAGATCAAGTGCTTCTGAGGTATTTTTCTACCTTACGATATATATTATGTTCTCTCCCAAAGATCGGCCATTGTCAAAACATTTCATTTATGTATTTTAAGAAATCTCAGAATAGACATTTCACCAAATAAAAGACCACATTTGACATGATGTTTTTTTTCGTGACGCCATTAGTGACCAAGCTGACATGATCAACGGCACAGTTGAGAACCCAGTTTCATTACAAGCGGCGAAAACAATCTGGATTTAAAACCGGGATCTGAGCGGTACCAGCTCTAGGCCCAACCAGCCACCTCTATTCATATTTATTTCATGGAACTTAATTCACTTTGAATGTCTTTTGAATCCAGAATACAATTTAAGTATAAACTAAACCAATACACATGCAATAAAATATATTGGCTTTCATGGACAATTAGCCAAATATTTGATTTTAAAAAAGTGATATAATTTATTATTACATCAGTGTTTTAAACATCTCAGAATCATAAAATGTATTTATACTTGAGAAATCTGATGAGCGATGCAGCTCCTATTCATAGATGTCCAGTAGTTTATGTCGTAAGAAAGGGTATCTATAAACAAAAGCGTAATTTTCCAAAACTTTAATTGTATTTATCCAGCTCAAAGTCAAGGGAAGCGTTGAATGTGAATACTACCATAGAACACGTTCACGCCGCGGATTGGTGCCGAGATTCTACTGCTTTGCTTAAAGCAGACGCAGATAAACGCAGCACTGCACGACCTACGCGGGCAGGAAGGGGATGACGGAAGAGCCACCCACGAGAAATGAGTCACACATTCTGCTCAGCCAGTCTTGAAGTGTTTGTCATCTCAAACCGCTCACGTAGTGACCACGATCGAGCAGGGGGAAAAACTACGTCACACGCACGCATCTTACTTATGCCAGAGATAACGGAAAATATAAAATGCACACCAACTGGTCGAGTGCCAGACAGATGCATGACCCTCTCTGCTCTATTGTGTTTGATCCAATAGCTTTGTAGAACACACTGATTACACAGACACCAATTGCACGAACATTATGGTCTTTTGAATGGATTACATACACTGTACATCTTTACAAAGTCACTATGACGGTGAACTATTCCTGTGTCTAACTAAAAAAAGTGTCCAGGAGCAGTGTATATTAGCATACACAAAGACAGAGATCGCCCATATGGCTATACAGCCTGTGCGGCAAGTGCTGTTAGCGAGCACCTATGAAGGCCAACACGGTGCACTTATGCGACTGTGTTGTGTGGACAGCACCACGCCTGGTCAACTTTGTCTCCCCCAGTGCTTGTGTTTATTAACTGCCACCGTTTAGCCTGAGTCAACCTAGGGAAGGCCCAGGACCAATTCAGATATTCACCACTGATGTTGGCTGTGAGCAGATCATCGAAATGAATGTGCTAACCACTACACAACCACTCCCCACATATAGGAATGTTAGCATACACACAAATACATACGCACAGCGTAAATAGCAGTCAAGCACGCGAAGATATCCATAAACACATATCATCATGCGCGTGATTGCATCTCTATAGAGGGCAACGCCATAAATCCTGTTAAGAAGGGGACCCCTTGAAACCTACCAGAGAGCCTGGACTGTGTAGAATAATAATAATACGTGACCATGGCCTGCTATACAATTTCTCATTTCTACAAAAGGAGTCTTGGGATTTATTTTTCTTTCGGACAGGGCATCAAGCTTGACGTCTCCACTGAAGTGAACCTCAAGGTGCAGCCCTGCAGCTGCTGGCTCACGCCACTGAGGCGGAAGGCCCCTACACTGGAGGCAGCTTTAGAGAGCTTTTCTCGAGGATATTATTGGCCGACTATTCCACGTTGGTGTGACACCTTTGGGAGACGTTGGAGTGCCAAGAATAGCGCCACTACCCGCGCAATCTGCTGATCGACTGTCACGAATCCATTTCGACTGCCGAGTGGACAGCGACTGAGGGCGGCTTGTGGAGGGTTTAAGAAACGCACGCCGCTGTTCCAGCAGATCGAATGGAAGTGGCGACCTCTCCAGTGCGCGAACCATTGCAGCGGCAGGGGCAACATTGCATTGAGGACAAATACACTTTATTAGCAATGTTCCTGCAAGACTTAGTCAGCATGATGGACGCAGGGGCCCACCAGGCGAGCTTTGTCTAAGAGGTCGATCACGGGAATTTGTCGCCATGCGAGATGCGACTCTGTGAGCACCTGATGAATGCTCCGGCTGACACCGATGTTGGGCTCCATCACATTCGTCCTCACCAGGGGCCCTTGCTGCTCTCAGCCGGGTCAAACGTTGGCCGACATATTGCCTCTTCTTCAGTTACACCCACACTCGTAAAAAAATCCACATTTTCTTGCTAATCTGGCAACGCACGTCAGGCATGGATCTCACAGTTTGAGAGGCGTTCGCAGTAAGATATTTGGCGACTATATAAAGCCTACGTGTTAAACAAACCCCCACTGGCCAACTCGATCTACACTTGTACTTATTGACAATATATTCCCCACGATACCCAACCAACTGTGATGTGGTCATCAAGCTCACTCGTGAAAAACATTCCATTATCCAAACTCGGGCATAAAACTCCAGGGTGCTCCTCGTATTGATTGCACGTGATCATTTCTTGACGATGTTTGTTCAGTGCAGTAGAAATATATCTGTTCACACTGCAGTGCCTGCCCCGTCTCTCCATTGCAAGTGCAATGCATAATACTTTGACCCCGACGATTACACAAGGGGAGAATCCAAATCACAGTCGAAAGTTGACGTATTCTTCACGTCTTCTGGGTTGATTAAAATGACGACAATTTTGTGGGAAGTAAACAGCAGTCGTGCTATCGATAAGCTAGCGCCCTCTCATGGGAATGCATCCAAGCTGGGAGACATATTGACTTGATTTTAACGATACATCTACAGACAAATGCCTATCCAGAAAAGCCTCACAGAATCATAAGAATCCTTTTCATGAGGATCCTGCATCGAGATGTTTGGCCAATTCCAGTCATGAACCTGGAGACACCCCACACATGCATACAAGGAAGTAACACTCAAGGCTCTGCACAGATGGTTTCAAGAATCACTGCTGTTGCAATGTCTCCTGGCCAATGTCTTGGCATTCCAAGACAGTGCCAACGATGACGCCACATCTAATACTCTTGTACGAGACGCCATTATACAAGGCTACTCTAATCTGTAATCGTGGCTGCATTGCCACAGAAGGCACGCGTCTTCAACAATTTTTTTTTATCAGGATATAATGTGGCATACATGCACACGTGCAGTCAATGTTTCAGACACAACTTCATCACGCTTCTACGTCACGGGCAGACCATTAATGCGATGCCATTTGCGACTCTGGACACGTCTGACAACAGATAATAGCAAATGGGACCAACTCCGGAGAGACCGTTTAATGTGATGTTGTAGAAAATGCCAAGTAATTTTCACACTTTTCACGAGTGTTATTAACCAAAGGCACTTATTTTCTTTACCACTGCAATCCATATCAAAGAGCCTCATTGCCGAGAGCAAACTTTCCAAGCGATAATGATGGCCAGAGTGGGCCCTAAGCTCACACAATAACATTTTGTGGCTAACATTTAGAATTTACACCTGTCCTGGTGTTCCCAGGATCATCCTCGTTTTGAGGTAGCTGCTGTCCTGGGAAATATGCAAGTCTTCCCGGGACAGTAAGAGTCCCAGTTGTTGTCAGTTGCGTAATAGTCCACCAAACCAGACAATGCATTCGTGCGTAGTGCTCCCCTCTTCCGGAATTGTGAGATATTCTTCTCCCCATGATGTTTCCTCGCTTTTTGTACCCAAGAGGTAGCAGCCACCCTACCTATGAACCATGAGGGAGAGCTCAGCACCAGTGACCAATTCTACTCTTATGACCCCCATGTCCCCAAAAGCAGCCTGGGAAATCTGTGGCCCCCACGGAGTGGATCTGGCCCCCACGACTTAATGTCTGATGACCTATGGCCACATGAGGCGAACCAATTCTAAAAGGCTCACACCCGCTATTTATCCCGTCACTACAAGCATCTCAGTCGCACTAATCGGGTACTAGAGGGACATATTTTGACCAGGCGACCATGTGTTTATGATTTTAGTCCACTCAGTCACTCCTGTCCCTGCATGAATCTCTTGCAGTGACAATGGAAGAGTGTGCTCTTGTGTTGCCCGCCAAAGGTATTTGAAATTCCTCACACAGATATTTAGTAAATATTAGTGGAGCCACTTTTCCGAGTTAACCAATTTGTTTTTCAATAAACCAAACTACTTAACCACTTCCTGTAATTATGAAATTAATAGGCTTGTGAAGTGTGCGCACACTAGCATCAGGCGGAAACGGATCCCTGTTCTCTGCAGGAATTTAATTTGAAAATAAAATGCACAAATCCTAGAGCCGAGACGTTCTTACACAGACGGTTGGTCACTTGTGGGTCCTGACCTCGCAAATGGCACAAATTGTTTGTTTCCGCATTGCTTGTCGAATAATTATGAAATGCACTTGTGTGTTCACATCAATACGCAGCCTTTTAACAGAATGCCACCCTGCTTCTACCCGAGCTTATTGTCGTCTTGTGTTCCCGGTGCATTGTCGGTGTCACGTCATGAGATTTAGAATCCAATCGGACATCTCACACAGCACTGCTAACCCATGTGCTCTATTACCGAACAACAGGCAGCGCACGTCCCCACACACCCTGCTCGTAGACTGTGGTGTTTGTTGCATGACAGGAAAACCGGTATTTTAGTCACGGGAGCTATCATTGAGCCAAATTAAGGGAAATCCAAAATGTGATATTAAGGTTTTCTCGTGCAACAAATCGTGAGACCATCAACAGAGTAAACTTGAGGAGCGTGGCTTAGTCAGAGAGGGCTGCCCGGATTCAAGCCCAGGATGTCAGCTACGTCAACGCAGTGCTCCGACCTCTGAGTCATGGCGACACCTCACATGCACAATGTTGTTTTAGCGCGAATCCTTACATCCTCGTTTCACTTGGTTAGGGGCCACGTGTGATGCGAGGTAATGGATGATTCATTGTTTAGTGAATTGCTGGATGGAAATTCATTACGCATAAATGAAGAGTAATACTCTTCAAAAGGGTTTTATTTGCTAACAAAACAGTAATGTAGCAGAAAAAACTATTAATAAACAAACATCTTGAGTAGCTGTTTTTAGTGTCACACGATGCACTGAGCAGAGTTGATATTGGTTAGCTATTAAAATTCACATCACGCACACGCAGACACAACGCTTTTGCACACAAGTCTCTGATCGCCATCGAAAGCTTCATGATTAATGGAAGAAATAACCAGACAATTATTGAATTGATCGTCCTATAAACAGCGACAAAGTTAATTAGTCGATGTTGCACTGCTCCATGAAGCTGGGCGGGGGGAGGGGCAATGGAGGCGGGGGGCTAAGAGACACCCACTACATTTTAGACCAAAATCACAGAGTCATTTAATTCTTTGTGTCTGTGATTTTCTCCTTCTCCAGCAAGGTGACGCGAACACCGAGTATCTTGAGGACGGAACATTTAAGTCCAGACAGTTGTAGTGCACAAACAACAGCATCAGTCCTTTGTTGGTATCCAGTCGTTGCTTAAATGTAATACATTTACACAAACCTATTGCTAGTTGCTGTACAGCATTATGGGTAAAGGGTATTTAAATTCTGCTGGATGATCTTGTCTTTGAAGCCAGTAGGCCGATGGACTGAAAACAAGTGAATGTGTACGTGGTGACACAGCACAGAGTAACTCTAATATACTCGGGGTTGTTGGGGGCGCCTGCGGTGCCCCTCACAACCGTTTACGGCCTTCGACCAGGAAAGTCACGAGAAAGATTTGCACGCGAACGACGCATTCACTCAAGCACCCGATGCTCTGTTTTGAAGTTTTAAAATTAAACATCTTTGAATTGTATTTTGTTTTGAATTAGATAATTGTATTTCTTCATTAAAAGCTTATATTATTTTACATCTGGAAGACTTAATTGAAAATGACATTTCGTGAGAATTTTCTCTCGACATTAAGTAGATGGCCTTGCTGGGGGTTCGGTCCGATGCGGACTTTCACCTTCATGGGATTGTGGGATCGAGATAAGGCGACACGGAGCTGCTGGCCGTGCGAGAAGACCGCCGTCTGCAGATCGATTCCAACGTGATCGAACATCTGTCACTGCGCCTCCGTCGCTCATGCAGGGGGCGCGTAGGTTTGCAGCGCCCCCTGCATGAAAACGACGTAAAGTGCAGCGTTCTTCACAGATAGATACAGTTGTGAACTATAGCAAAGCAGAGCCACTCTGATTTCTGACAAAACAGGGAGGAACATTTCATGCGTCTGTGATCCAACCAACAACCACCGAGAACCCATCTCGAGTGCAGGGGTGGACAACCTGTAACGTGTGTGTGTGCACATGTATATATGTGTGTACATGTATATGTGTGTGTGGACATGTATATGTGTGTGTGGACATGTATATGTGTGTGTGTGTGTACATGCATATGTGTGTGTTTACATATTGACAGTTTCGGCCCAACACGGGAGACATACATTGCTACGACTGCGATGGCGTGTTCTACGCCACGTGTTCTACGTCACGTGTTCTACGCCACGTGCTCTACGCCACGTGTTCTACGTCACGTGTTCTATGTCACGTGTTCTACGTCATGTTGTGGATTAAAGAGCCGCAAGCAGCTCGGGGGATGCCAGTTGGCCACCGCTGCTCTCGCAGGATGCCCCTGGGAGAGAGACTCCATCTTTTTGTTTCAGTGTCTCCATCTCCAGCCAACTCACCGTGTTGTTCTTCTCCATGTTGGCCACACTCTTGCCAAATATGGTTCCCAGCTGGTCGCCCACGCCAGCCAGCAGGAAGCCGAAGAGGGGGATCCCGAGCAGAGCGTACACGACGCAGAATATGCGGCCGCCCTTGGTGCTGGGAGCAATGTTCCCGAACCCTGAGGGCGACACGGGAACAAAGTACGAATCACGTGCCACGATTGAGAAAAACAAAGTGTCCGAGAGACAGAAAGAGGAGCACGTGAAGCAGAGCACTAGCGAACACCAGGAGGACTAGCGAACACCAGGAGTAGGGTGGGCATGGACAGGAAGGGATGATGATGATGGCCAATCTACGAGACTGGTGATGGAATGGCAGTCAGGAGAGGGATCGTGATCGAGAGTATATTATGTGCAGGCCCATCATGGATTATTGCATTGCGGGGACCATGGGGGGGTGTGGTGGCAATGACTTCATCCAACAGTGGATCGAACACGGCTTGTTGCTGCTAAAGTGTACGAGGTAGCTGGGTGGCTTCAGGGACGAGTGCTGGTGTCGGAAACATCGACCCGAAGCCAGGGCTACCGAGATCCCGAGTTGACATTTGGACATTTACCAAAAACTAAACTCCCCTCACTTGTCTGAGCGGTGGTGGCGCACGCCTGACATCCAGAACTGTGGAGGCGGCGAGGGTTGGTGGATCATGCAGACGTCGTGGGCAAGGGGGTGTCACTTCGAGGTGCCATATCCATTTGCTGTACTGCCAGAAGGCAGTACAGCAAATGTGGACCGCAGGTGTTCCGTCTGTATGGGGCAGAGAGGAGCTGCCTCAACCCCCCCTACCCCCACACCCCGTGCCCCCACCCACACGCGTGGGCTTTCTCCGGGTGTTCCACTTTCCTTCCACATGTCATCACTCATTCATTGGCAAAAACAACTCCTTCACATCACATAGATACCGCAGAGCTTGGGTGACCGTGTCACTCTGTGTCGTCGTCGTCTTCCCGCTTGTCTGTGATTCCTCGGTGCACCTCCGATTCATTCTCTCTCTCTCTGAGAGCGAGCGGATACTGTGCGGCTAGCTGCACGTTAAATGTGCAGTATCATTTTGACGAGCGGTCTCCACGTTTTAATTATTTTTCTCTCAACGCTATCAGCTACGCATGGCTGAGATTGTTCAACTGAATAGGGTGGGTGACGGGAACTCATTAATGTTTTATCAAAAGTAACAATAATTTCGAAATCCCTATTATGCATGAAATTTCATCTTCTATTCAATGCAAGTAGGGTTTTTTTTTACTTCTTTCGAAATAAATAAAAAATGTGAGCTCCTGAGTTTTACAATGGTCACAGCAGGTATTAGTTTAAGTCGGTGTTAATTGCACGGCTGATAATTTCACGTTAATTTTGACACAATTTTTATGGGCATCACTCACACTCACACTTTAAGATGTGTTTTGTTCATGTTTTTGTTTGTTGCGGTTGCACCCGATTCAAGAGCCGAATGGCTCACAGGGCTATACCTAATAAATGAACTTGAAGGAAACTTTTTAGATTAACATACCGTACACTTAATTGGAAAGGTTAATGTAATCACTGCTAATGCGATCGCAGTTTTTTGTTACTGTCACGGTATTTCCAAAGAACCAAATCACCCGGAAAGTGTCCGATTTTGTCAGATCTCAGAAGCTAAGCAGGATGGAGGCTAGGAAAGAGTAGGGATGGGTGACTGCCATGCATACAAGGTGTTATAGGCGATGGGGTTGTTGTGGGCAGCAAAAAGGCAGGACAACACAATCTATTCCAGCAGAGGTATGCCACTTAAATGTTCTCACGTTTGCACTCCTCGCATTCACCACCCGACATGGCAGCGATGGGGTGAAGTCTGGTTAGACGCGACCCTTCACGTCACACACGGTCTGGGGAGGACCTCGTCAGAGGTGCATTGACCAAAGGGCTTGCACGCACCTCTAGAGAACATCAATAACAATTATAATACAGGTCTTTAATTAACATTGCGCGGGCTGTTCTAGATTAAGTGTGTGTTCTGGACGGGGCATGAGCTCACTGTTCTATATAGAGTGTGTGTTCTAGACGGGGCATGTGCTCACTGTTCTATATAGAGCGTGTGTTCTACAGCTGTGTTCTGGAGCGTGTGTGTTCACTGCTTCATTTTGTGTCACAGGTGTAATGCGAGCAAGGATTGAGGGGGGGCGGAGTCTGGGTCACGTGGGGAGTGGGTGGAGTTAGGGTCACGTGGGGGAGAGGATTTAGGGAGAGAACCGGAAGGGGAAGGGGGAGTTGAGACGGAGTGAAACACGAGGAGGCCACGCTGGGCAAGACGGAGAGAGTGGCGCGGTCGCCACGCGGTGGGAGACGTCGACACCGTCAGCCATCGGTGTCAGACGGAGAGAGCTAACGGGAGCAGTGAGAGGCTAGCTGTGAAAGGGGCAGCAGTGACGCTAGATAGCGGGCAGCGGTGTGGCTGCAATGATTGCCTGACGGGGCAGCAGTGAGACTGCATATTGGAGCAGCAGGGAGACTGTATAACGAGAGCAGCCGAGGGCTGTGGAGAGGTCGTCGAGCGGGACGCGGGCCCGAGCGAGACGCCGCGGTATCGAGATACAACGAACCCAATAAAGGATAACGGAGATCGACATCTGAGAGAGAGTCCTTTATTACACAGGGACAAGTTATTTTTGGAGGTTTCTTAACCGTGACTCCCCGATTGAAATATCTACTGTAAATATGTAATTTTAATTGATTTTAAACACAGGTTTGAACTCGGATAACCCCACTCTTACGGGTTGGTGCCAGTGTAGAGTTAATTTTGAAGGGGACAATGTGTGGAGATTTATCAAGAAACTTTAAGCTTTAAAGAAAATTGCTTTTAATTTAAATATCCGGTCTCGTGATAACTTTTTTTTTCAGGGAACGTCCATTACTATACCGTCTGACTTAACAGCAATACTTCCATTAACACTACATTTAGAAAAGTTATTTGATCAGAGAATAGTGTAGTTATTTTCAAATATTGCTCGCCAATGTGTGTGCACAATTACACCAGACATGACAGACAGGTTATATGAAAAGCTGGTGAACAAACAGCGACTGTCCAGGCAACGATATGATCAGCCAAGCTCATGCGGCTTAAACACACACATTTTGCTTGCCAAGCGAGAGATCGGGCAGAAAAAACATTTGCCTGTGGTTCTAAGTTCAAAAGGGTTCTGTTGGGTGTGAAATAGTTCAAATTGACTCTGAGATAAGCTCCAAACTCAGCCCTTGCCTGGCTGCCCGGCTGTGCTAACAAAAGCTTGGCACTGGTCAAGCATGCATTGGGTTGTAGTTGCGTTTGCGGATATACCTTATACCTGTCTGACAACGTAAATAAACACTAAAACTTTCTCAATATATGCAGAGCTCATGGAAACTTGGTCACCGAGATGATGACTATGTCCGGCCAGTTGGCACCACAGCAGTGTGCTCAAGTCTCATCGGGGCAGCATGACTCAGCCAATCATCCCTCTAATGAGTTTTATTAAAGTATACACACACACATATAAATCAGAGTTGCTGAGGACAGGCCCAAACATCTAAGTGGTCAGCAGCAAAAAGCACGGCCGAAGGTGTAAACGGACAAGAGTTGACACATTTTCATAAGGGAGTTAGAATTTAGGGGGGGGGGGGGATTCCAAAGTTGAGCAGTGAGCGGAGAGAAGCAGCAATAGGAGTGCTGGGGCCTGCAGGGCTTGAGGAGCGCAGTGTGGATGAGACGGAACAGTCACGACCCTAGACCGGCTCCTCAGCATGTTTGGAGGAATCAATGAGTAACGTTCATGGTAACGGTAACCATGGCAGTAGCCATAGAAGGGTAACAAGGAGGCGACTGAGGACGATAAAGGATGACGAAATCGGCGCCACTAAATTTCGATTTAAAGCTTTCGTGACTGCAGCATGGATTCATCTTTTCGGTTCTTTCGGTAAAGTCACGTAGAATGGAAATAATAAAATAAAAAAAATAAAACAAAATAATTTTCACGACGTTTCGGTCACAACGCAAGCAGCCGTCATCAGGTGGAGAACAGGTCTGTCGAGAAGACAGAGTCTCATTCAGACGTCTCGACAGACCTGTTCTCCACCTGAGGACGGCTGCTTACGTTGTGGCCGAAACTTCGTGAAAATTATTTTATGTTTTCTTTTTATTATTTTATTATTTCCATTCTATGTGACTTTACCGAAAGAACCAAGAAGATGAATCGGCGCCACTGTTTGGGAACTCAACAGTGATCATGCGATGGCGAGTCTGCCCACCACAATAGGACCGCAATGTCGCATTTCCACCACTCACACCAAAAGTGTTTGAGTACGGCTCGGGTGGGCGTCTGCTGCTGCTCGCGAATAACTCGAGGGGCTCCGTGAGAGTGAAGGAAGAGCGAAAGGAAAATGTGCAATCGGACGTCTCTGAGCGAGCGGGTGAGCTTCGGGGCAGTGGGTGACATTGGCTCTTGACGCGCATCTCAATGCAGCCGTATGCCGTCTGTGGCAGTCACACTGCGTTATCCCATTCAGACCGGATTAAAAGCCCCAGGAGAGCTGGGTTTCTGGAGGCCATCGTTTAAACTCTTCTGCACAAGAGTACTCATCTTCTTTTTTTTACAGATTGTGTTTCTTCTGCCAAAGCATTGATATCGGAAATCTTAAATAATTCATGGACTTAGCACCATCTCGACCGGTGTGTAGCCACACTCCAGCGGACAGCGCCCAGTGCTAAAATCCTAAAGAGCCAAGATTGATTCCCAGCCATGGGTATAACATCAGTGGTGAGTGACGCCTGAACCGGTCCTGGGTTCTGCTCGCTCACCTTCACAAACCTGCACTGACCAGAATGGTGAACTACGCTCAAACAACTCGCGTGACTGGCATGACATGGGAAGGCCTTAATCCAGCAGAGGATCGATAAAATTCTATATGTTAAATTTGGTTTATACTGTATTTGCATTTTGCTTCAAATAATATTTGTTGACAATGTAGTGCCCATGGTTTACAATATGTAAAGGATCCACCTTAATTCGGGTAAATGTTTTATGGTGTATTAAAGCAACCATCAGGTATAACACATTCCTGCGGAAGGAGCTGGTAGGAACGTTGCGTTGCTCGGTCAATGGCCAGGGTCAACGGTGGCGTGGTGTATTCCGCAAATATGGCCGACTGAGGGCGGGCACAAGCCGGCGTGAGTAGGTTAAACGTTGAGTTTTATAAGGGCACCACGGGGTGACCAGCCCCTCCCCACCCAGCCCCACCCCTCCCACCCCCCACCCAGCCCCACCTTCCCCACCTAGCTCCTCCCCACCCTCCCCTCCCCACCCTCCCCACCCAGCCCATCCCCACCCTCCCCTCTCCACCCAGCCCGACCCCTCCAATTTTTGCATGCACGACGGACGGACACAATAATCCCCTGTGGGCTGGTGGAACCAGGTGGTTCCTACCAGTATAATCATTCATTGCCTCTGCCTCACCACAGTAAATTAATTAATAGTTTTTCATGATTTGGGGTTGCGATTCAAATCTAGAAACAATTCACGTTCGTCTCCGTTGTTGATTATCGCTGTACAGTTTGTTCCCTCTAAGCCTTCACGCAGCATAAGCAGACCATTTGCAAAAATTTGGAAACAATTCTGACACGAATCGATAAATCGTTAGCACAAATTCACTTTTGATTCATGAATCATTACATGCTTAGTAACCTTGTACATTTTATAACAAAAACACAGCCATACAGCAAAGGGAATTGCAATATAAAATAACCTTTTATAATTAGTGGCCATGTTTTATGACCATCGGTAGTCAATTTATGAGAGATATTGCGAGTGGGCCACTTCAATTGCTTTTTAATGATGTTATAATTCTAAATGCACCATCGTTTTTTCTGTAATTTTCCCCAATCCTATCCAAATGGTGTTTTCGGTCAAATTGTAAAACTGAAAAATTCATTCAGAATTCTTACACAGCAGTGCATAGCCCCTTGTTAGAGAATGATTCGAGGGAAACAAAGGTGGCCAGGCATGACGAAAAATCGAAAAAGCACATGCTTGTAAAAACCCCCCCACTCTAGCATATTCATAAAGCAACCTTCACAAGAGATACGGCACGATATTGAATTAAAAATTCACGAACGAAATGCTTTCCGTATTTTTAGAATGTGACCTAGTTTAAGGTTTCCCCTTTCGGTTCATCGCCGCTATTTTATTTGACAAGCGGACACAAAATGGGACGAGGGGACTAGACATAGCCTCCAAAAGGCACATTCTCAGCAGCATATCGCATCACAAATCCCATTTGTATCTTGGATCCGGTCTGTAAGGACAAACGGATAAATCTAGTTCCGTTCTTCCACCCATAACATGTCAAAATTGCTCGACAATTCAGGGTCTAATGCTCACCGAAAAATCATTACATCTGATAAAACACAGGAGCACATGCAGGAGGCCTGTAAACAACATTCACGAGCAACATTTGTTTCACTTTCTGAGGTCAGTACAAGACAGGAAACATAACTGTGCACCGCCAGGTGTTGGATATTCACTTATAAAATTTTAAGATTTTTATGTATTAATTATAGCTTCCTCTTACAAGTTGAGAGTATGAACAGTTTAGGTCAGGGGTGGGCGACCTGCGGCTCCGGAGCCGCATGCGGTGGCTCTGTCAGGGCTGCCACTTCGCGACGTTGTTTATTCAGGACCACCACAGTCTCGTATTCACCAAGTGCATTGCGGCTCTTGTAATGTTGAGGTTTCATAAAGGTGCAGCCCTGCAATTGCTTGCTCACACCACTGCTGGCAGAAAGGCCTCCACTAATGGGAGCCTTAGAGTGTCCGTTTATACTCTTGAGTGAACAGAGGCAGGGGTTAAGAAACTTGGCCATTATCTCAGCTCCCGTGCCAGGAAATTGAATCGGATCGGCAACCTCTGGACTGCAAGTTCAGTGTGCTAACCATAACACTGCCTGCCGTGCAATCCCCCTAGACAGTTTATGCTGAAATATGTTAAAGCTATAAAAAAACTACACAACGATGAGACTCCCCAGCTCCCAATTCAACCGAAAGGGCTGTTGGCAGAAGCACTGTGGGGGAAGGGTTAGGCGATAGAATGAGCAGGGAAATACATATCATGGCTGTGGAGCCGAAGCTAAACCAAACGTTGTATTTTACCAAGGGCCCACTGAGCTAAACAGCTCTTTTTCAGAAGCGACCTGCCCACAAAAGATAGCTCAACGACGTGGCTTATCATGTGGAAATGTTTAGCAGCCAAATACTCTAAGCGCACGTTTCTAAGTGTGGAGGGAAAACCAGAGGAGCTGCAGAAAAATACCACATGACCAATGGGAAGAGAGACACGCAAACTCCAAATATACAAGCGTGAGGGCCGGGATCAAAATTAAACCATAAAGGTCAAAGTACGGGACACCTGAGAAGCAATAAACAAAGTGAAGGGCCTCTGTGCTTGGGTATTATGGACGCTCGCTTCGTATTGCCATGACGGAGGGAGAGAGAGAGAGAGAGTGCCACGCAAGCTAAGAGCATGCAGCAAGCCCGTCCAAGGCACTCTCCGAGGCATCCATCACATCAGTGGCAGCTCACCATTTGGGAACCATGTGGCTCGACCCCACTCGTGAACACCACTTACATGCTCATCTTAAAGATGTTAACCCTTTCCCATACCAATGATGTACGTCCGATTTCGTCATCGGAACGGAATCGGAATGAAAATAGAATTAACTTTATTGGTACCGAGGCTGTAACAAGGCCGTGCAGGAGGGCGCGTGGCAGTTTGGCGCCAGCTGTCACAGAGTGCGGGAATGAGACCATGACCTCGTCTAACACGGCTGCAAGACGAGGGGACACATTCTCCCTTCCTCGCCTTCCTCTTCCCCAGCTCTGCCCAAAACCCCAAGAGCAGATCGGGTACAGACACCCAAGTGTGTGGCTCTTGTATTCCACTTAGCTTGAGCGAGCACATCTGGTTTGGAGAAGGCACCTTCAGCACAGCGGTTATGGGAACAGCAAATGCGATTCATGGAACTATTTTAGCGCCGAATGCTGAACACACCGGGGTGACAATGATGCAGCCCCGACACCTACCCTGGAAGCCGATTCACTCCCTTCGTGTCTCCAATACAAGTCCCCCGTAGGAGCATAATTGCATTCGAGGTTGTCTTGGCTACTAACTTTATTTTATGGGCTGTGCAATGTTATTCGGAGAATTCAATTGTGTACAAGGGGACACGCGGGATGCGCATGCCCAGATGTGTGCTTATCTGCAGGGCTACAGCTGGGAAGGGCATTGTGCTCCGGTGAACGTAAGGAGCACGTCGGATGATCATCAATCTGTTGACAGTCAGCACAGTGATGATCATCAATCTGTTGGCAGTCAGCACAGTGATGATCATCAATCTGTTGGCAGTCAGCACAGTGATGGTTCAAGTTTCCAGTTCTTGTTGTGTTGTTGTTTGCTTGTTTTCTACCAGATGAGACCCAAGAGACCAGGAAAGTAAATTGTGCTGCTGCGCTCATTGGCAGCAGCGTTGTTGTGTCGCCGACAGCTGACTGCAGGAGTGCAAGTTAACGTAAATGGTGATGTCATCAAGATGCATGCCCCTCATCATCAGCAGCCACAATCTATCCACTGGGAGAGGAAAGCCTCCCCAAGTCACCGCCATCTCTCGTGATGCAATTCGCTAAAACATCTTACTTGATCCGATGAACTCTCTGTGCACGTGTAGTTGACAGCATGCAAGTCACACCGCTCACTGGACATGGATCCTCACAAATGCAATGCTGCTGAAGGAGCCAATGGAGCTGCACGGCGGTCACAGCACTTGACTCGCAATTGGAAGGGTCACAAGTTCAGGTCCCAGTCAGGTGGTTGACTCACTCATGCTCTCTCATGTGTGTGTAGGTTGAACTTCTCTCGCTCCGAACGTAGCCAAACGTGCTAATCGGAGGTTTGGGGGAAGGACAGCAAACATAACGCAAAAAGCAGTTCTAAAGAAATGAGTCTTTAATCTAGATTTCAAAGGGCATAGCTCCAGTGGCTTCATAATATCAGAATGAAGAGCGTTCCAGACGACTGTAGAAGCACATCTGAAAACGTGTGATGCAGTGACCGTCTTTGTTCGATGGCAAGCCAAAAGCCAGAGTGATGGCCATCGAACACTTGGAGGGCCATCAGCTGTGGCTGTCTCACGGAAGGGCTGGTCCTCACCATGGAGAGTGGAGTCTCCACGGCAGGCTCACAGCCAATCGTTGAGATGAGTGGCATCCCACAATCTGATTTAAAATCACCAAAACTACACAAAACAATTTGGATTCATATCGTGTCCGACATTTTTATGAAGTGTTTAAATTATGCTGCAGTGCTAGGAAGTGAGTATTGCCCTGTGTGAATATTGGGTGCTTTCCATTCAACCATCGCATGCGAAACTACCTGGAAGAGAAGCAAAAATTCTGCAATTAGTATGACAGTGAGCAAGCAAAGACATCTGTTAGCTACCATGTCTGCACTCCTACTTAACGATTTACAAGCAACCCTTTGAGAATAATTATGAATCACTTTTCTCCTTGAAAACTTGTGAAAGCAGAGACACGTAATTCGTCTCCTGCTCAGCAGCAAAACATATTGCTGTTGTTCACCTCGCATCATTCCCACGTGCCAATTACCTGCAGGGAATCCATCTATAGCGCCACGCTCGATGTTCATTGTCGTACAGGACTGCACTACGATAGGACGCTGCCACGGTGAAACGGCAAGCACACGGCGCTCACCATCCAGACGTTGCCAGTTTGACTTCACCCAGTCCCCCCACCTCTGTCCACCAGCAGCATGAATATAAATAGGTGCGCCGCGGTCATCGGTTGCGGCATAGCCGATAACAATAGAGCGAAGGTACTCCCACCTCTTCCAAGACATCCAAACGAAAACCGAAGTAAACTATTTTATTTCCCAGGTAAAGCTCGCGGAGCTATTAGCACTTTTTCAGAAGCGACCCGGCCACAAATGATAGCTCAACGAAATTCCTTGTCGTCTAATGCGGGAATTTACGTTAGCAGCCAAATAATCTAAAAGTATGTTTCTATATGTGGAGGAAAAAACCGGAGTACCTGGAGAGAGAACAGGCAAATGCCAAACATACAGGAGGAAGGATTGGGACGGAACCCACGACCTTCTGCATACCAGGTGAGTGAGAGAACATCTGACCACCGCGGTGCCCCTGAGTAGAAGAGTATGCCTTACGCCTTCTACAGTGGCTCTCCAGAACTCCCTCTAGTCGATACTCTTCTGCCTGTAGTGGCATTAGCAAGACATTTCAGGGCTGCACTTTTACCTTATATGCTACAGGGACCGTTTGGAATTGTATATATGGGGCATTTACACGAGAGTGAAAACACGCGAGCCCAGCGCAGGGCCATGTGGAATGCTGCAATAACTCACCTGCAGCGCAAGGGACAAGCCCACATCATGCCTCGCTGCCTCCGGTAATTGAACTGAAAAACTGAATAACCCAAAGGATGGAAGCAAGCCATCGGATGCTATTTGTGCAAATGTAGTATCAACTTAAATTTGAATTTAAGGCAGGTAGTTTATAAATGCATTGGTGCAGTAATGTAGTTTTTGCACATGTTCCGGATATTCATACATTTTAAAACATTCAAAGTGTCCTCACGCTCAAACGAGCATGGGCCAGTGCCCATGCTCGTTTGATGGTCCCCGAGACATTGGTGGAAATTCCATATTCCCCTAGCTGGGGCAAAACCTGGGGTCAGTTATAATCACCAGCACAGTAGCGTTGTCAACTGAAATTGCAATAACAATTACACAGTGATGTTAACTCATCATGAATGACACAATGACAATAGTGATTGACCCCTGGCTTGGGCGAATCACTCCATGGAACCAGACAGGTGCGCATTTTACCCTGGCCAGGTGAGATGGACTGAGTTACTCTTGTGATGGACTGAGTTACCCTGGCCAGGTGAGATGGACTGAGTTACCCTGATGATGGACTGAGTTACCCTGGCCAGGTGTGAGGGACTGAGTTACCCTAGTGATGGACTGAGTTACCCTAGTGATGGACTGAGTTACCCGGCCAGGTGTGAGGGACTGAGTTACCCTAGTGATGGACTGAGTTACCCTGGCCAGGTGTGAGGGACTGAGTTACCCTGGTGATGGACTGAGTTACCCTTGCCAGGTGTGAGGGACTGAGTTACCCTGGGCAGGTGAGATGGACTGAGTTACCCTGGCCAGGTGAGATGGACTGAGTTACCCTAGTGATGGACTGAGTTACCCTGGCCAGGTGTGAGGGACTGAGTTACCCTGGTGATGGACTGAGTTACCCTTGCCAGGTGTGAGGGACTGAGTTACCCTGGGCAGGTGAGATGGACTGAGTTACCCTAGCCAGGTGAGATGGACTGAGTTACCCTTGCCAGGTGAGATGGACTGAGTTACCCTAGCCAGGTGAGATGGACTGAGTTACCCTGGGCAGGTGAGATGGACTGAGTTACCCTTGCCAGGTGAGATGGACTGAGTTACCCTGGCCAGGTGAGATGGACTGAGTTACCCTGGCCAGGTCTGAACGTGCAACATCGCGGTGGCCATGAGGCGCCACGATGTGAGCTACGGTCCCCTCTGGCGAGCACGGTTGGCTACGTGTGGTGGTGCGAAAGAAGTTCCACGTACACACGTACTCATCTCCTCTCCCCTCTATTCAAAGTCCAGGCTCAAGACTTTTCCATTTTTTCAAAAGTCACCCGGTTCCATTCCATCTCCTGGAAAGGAAGTTTGAAACAGAGGGGGCACGTTTCTTAAACCCCCACCCACCCCCACCTCTGCCCACCCAGCAGAATTAAGGTGGAGTTGTCACAACAATTTGATCGGCAGCTCGTGTCTAGCAGGGTAAACGGTGGATATTCTCCCACCTCTTCCAGGATATCTGCCCAATGTGAAAGAGTAGGCCAAATACCTTCTGCAGGGGGGTATCTGGAGCTCTGTCTGGTGGAGGCCCTTCTGTCAGCAGTGATGTGAGTAAGCAATGCAGGGCTGCACCTTTACCTTCACCTTATTCTGCTTCAGAGTTAATTTGTGCAAACATATCCATCGATGCTGTACAGGCAGATGAATGTCATATAATATTAGAGCTTAATAATGACAGGAGCTGCCCTGTTGCAAGGAATTTCCCGCATATAAATAATACAGACACTCATGATGAATTCTCGCAGTGTAGTATTCGGAGCTCCTCCTTCATAGACTACCACCGCTTGCACAAATGTGTCACGCAGGTGGCACGGGATTATGACCCCGGTTGACTTCTAGCAGCTGTCCTTGCTTCATAAATATTGCCCCACGTTCTGGCAAAACAGGTGCGAACAATCAATGACTACAGGGTGAAATGCAGCAATCTGTTTAGTATATGATAATTCCTTAGCATTGATCTTCCGGGGTCGTTCGAGCGAAACCTCTGACCAGCACAGCAGCAGATCGATACGAATAAAACTGCAGCGCTGCGAGGTTGAAGTCGAAAGAGAAAATCAGCGGGATGGAAGCACAGAGCTTTGTCTCCCTCAACCCAGAGACACCCTTTATGAGTAACAGCATCACCCGCAAGAGTTTTGCTATTAATCATATGCAACAGCATCACTAGATTTGCACAGAAACTGATATCTCACAGGTACTGACACCCTACCAATATAAAAGTGCCCAACCGAGCATGGTGAAGCCCATACATGGAATGAACACTGACAAACAAAGATATGGACTTGAGAACGTACGCAGGCACCACGGTGGCAAGATGTTAACTACCTCGCCTGGTGTACAGGAGGTCGTGGGTTCGTCATTTCGTTCCCGACTCTGATGCCTGCTGTATATTTGGAGTTTGCGTGTCTCTCCCCCCGTGGTCACGTGGATTTTCTCCGGGTCCTCCGTTTTTCCCTCCACATTTAGAAACACGAGTATTTGGCTGCTATAAATTTCCACATGATAGGCCACTTCACTTGGCTATCATTTGTGGCCAGGTCGCTTCTGAAGAATAGCAACATAGCTCAGTGGGCCTTACCTGGTGAGTTTTAGTTTTGGAAATAGTTTGTTGTAATTTATCATCAAACTGTTAAGAAGACGAGGCCGAGAGCATGGGCAGGGGGCGTCACTGCAAAGGAAGATCGCCCGGCGGTCAAGAGGAGCGGAGGAGCGGCAGCCAGTGGCGCAGCGCGTCCGAGACGACGCCCACCGAGGAGATGGAGCAGCGAAGTGTGCAGCGTGGCAGGTCCTGGGCGCAGTGTTACTTGGCAAGATGGTGAGAGGTGGCGGCGCATGGGAAGGCCTTCAATGAGCAGTGGATTGACCATGGCTGATGACGATGGTGGTGATGATGAGAAAGATAACGAACACATTTTGCAATTTGGTACGTGACAAGGTTACTCATTGTCGTCATCATCATCCTTTTCAAACCTACCTCTGAAAAAAACCTTGCCCAAACATGATTTACCCTCCTTTTATTTGATCATCGGGACATGTGTAAATGCTATTTCAATTTTTATATGTATTGTTGATCTTATTAAATTGAGTGACATAAAAAGACTCCGTTATTTTCTCAAGCAAACAAATTATGAAATAGCTTTGTGCTCCCGATTCGTTTATCCATAATAAATGTATTGCAGATTACGGTCATTAAATAAGTGACCCTGCATAAGTGTAATTACATTTCCACACATGAATTCTCCATAACACTGCAGCCAAATCTAAACTTTTGAAATGAGCACTCACATTTCACTATTGAGTGTAAACTGTGGAAAGCGTTCTTTTTTTTAATTGAAAAAGATCTTAACATTTTATGCCCAAATTAACCCCAAAAATTTCCAGAAAAATGGTGGGCACTGGCTTTTCTCTCCTTGAGAGTAAATTTTAATAGAAATTATGCAAAAAAGCCAAGACCAAGATTCCCCTACAGCCTTGATTAACCTCTGGTGCAAGTGCTGTCAGCGAGCCCCCGTGAAGACGGGCAGCACACGAGGGTGCGGCGAGCATCACGTCCAGCCGCGTTGGTCTCCCCACTGCGGTGACCTTGACACACTGCACCAGGTACTCATTTAAGGCGGAGTCAACCTAGGCGAGGCCAGGAACAGGTTCAGATATTCATCGCCGATGTTGGCCGCGAGCGTGACTCGAACTTGCTGCGTCCCACATGTTCTTCAGATGTACAGATTCACACCACAGACGCAGTGCGGTGAGGCAATAGCCACTTTCAGCCCTTGATAGATGCTACTGTTAAGCATTTTAAAATGTCTCTTGAGTGAGTGCAATGTCGGTGCTTCAAACAAGGTGTCCTCTACCTAGTGACCCATATGCCAAGAACGTGGGGATAATTATCAAAGACCACCTTGTGAACAGGAAAGCCACGATCATTAGTCAGGCTTTCTCGGGTAAGCTCTCTCAACTCTGCTATGCAACTGTTGGAACATAGCGATACATTTGCATGTTGACTTTAGGCCCCAGGCTCATAGTACACACTTTTGTTTGTGTCGGGTCAATTGCTATAATGAAAATTTGGATCGTACAACTCACATACGCACTGCATACGACAATGTGTGTGTGTGAATGTTTAAGAAAAGGTAGATCGCTATTATTAATGTTTTATGATATTCTGCCAGCAAAATGCAGGATGATTTTTAAGCGTGTTTGTATTGAATACATTTTGTTGAAACTCATGAACGTAATATGCACTGACACTCAATTCCGACTGGGAATGCTTCTCTGGACCATTTTGGGCACTTAGAAACAGGGTAAACTTCCACCACAATACGGAGCACGGAATGGGTCCATGAAAGATAAAGTTTGCACATTAGATAAATGTTGCCGGCTGACCGATATCCATCGCGACTGAGGATGACCCACAAAATGAATCGTTACCCATTTACTGTCGTGCCTTGTGTCAGTGACCTTCCAGTTTGTTTGCAACAAAAAAAAATCCACTTGGTCGCATTCGCTTTGTGTCTTTGGGCAGATGGTTACAAATGGATCACGATACTGAGCCAGCTTCTGCTGGCGTGAATCTGTACTTAAGCCCTCGGGAGGGACAGGGAAAAAAAAATCTATTTTAGTGTGGAAACATTAACAGTGCCAGGTGATGGGCTAATTGCTGAATCACCCATCACCCTCATGAACCTTGAAGTCTCCCCAGATAATTCCCAACACGTGTTGTCAGCTGCTTCATTAGGTATCTCACAGCCCGCATGGGTGTAATTAATTACAGTATTACAAAGAATGGATGCTGCCATGTAATGGTTCGCACTGCGGCCTTGCATTGCAGGGCTCACCAGTCCCCGCTTTATTCGGGGTGGCAGTTCGTGTAATGTTCATTAAATGGCAAGTTCATTAAATCCACCACCCTCCTCCCCTCACACCCAGCAGTATAAATGGGTGCACCATATTGGGGGAAATCTTGCACATGTAGATGCCTTCGTGAATATTACGCCTTACGTTCTGGAGAGGCCTGCTTAGGATGCTTACCCAGTTTATTTGTGGGTATTTATGCTTTGCTAAAAAAATACCCAGCGTCCCCCTCCACAAAAATCGACTCATTGAGAGAAAACACTGCAGAGCCCGACTTGCATACAGCCCCATTCAGGCAACTCGGTAGGTGAGAGAATTATGCAAGATGGTGAATTCATTACATTGGTGAAGTCCACATGCCTACTGGCCTACTCATAACCCACGGGCTTTGATGAATTGTCACATTTCAAGGTCGCAATTCAATTAAAGTCAACTGTATTTTGTATAACCTTTTCTATTTATTCTTGTTTAAAGTCTCATCTGAAAATATTTTGGTTAGTTACATTTGCTGAAATGTAAAACTAACATTTAATATACATGTAATTTGCATGAATCGTAGATACTGCATTCTGACACGCATCATTCGGTGTGCATCACGAACGTACCCATCCATGAAATCAATTCATGTATGTATCGTCATATGCCTAGAGCTAGGCATATGATGATGCATACATTAATTTGATTATTCAGACCAGGGTATTGGCCGTGACGAAGGTACAAAGCACAAAAGACAGATAATTAAGCAAGAGGCAGTAATGTTATGAATCTCGTGTCAAGAGAAGTTTTGCAAGACCATCGATAACAATTGTGATTTAAAGCTTTCGTGACTGCAGGGATTCATCTTCTTGGTTCTTTCGGTAAAGTCACGTAGAATGGAAATAGTAAAATAATAAAAATAAAACATAATAAAATAATTTCGATTTAAAGCTTTCATGACATAATAAAATAATGTTTTATTTTTATTATTTTATTACTTTCCTTCTACGTGACTTTACCGAAAGAACCAAGAAGATAATAAAAATAATTCTCACAACGTCCAACAGACCTGTTCTTCACCTGAGGACGGCTGCTTGCGTTGTGGCCGAAACGTCGTGAGAATAATTTTATTATGTTCTATTTTTATTATTTTATTATTTCCATTCTACGTGACTTTACCGAAAGAACCAAGAACATCGATAACAAGTTCATTGTATACATTGTTACAACATGGGCCTTCTTCCAGAGCAGTCCTTTCAAATGTCAACTACTAGGAACTGACCATTAAATCAGACGTTAATTGCTGTTCTTTAACGCCGACCGTCAGCACAGCAACAACCAGCATCGGCAACTGCACTTCTCGTCCTGCGATTGCGCACAAGACGCGCAGCACTGCCATGCCTCACAGCTGAGGCTCAGCTCCCTCTCGCCCCCCCCCCCCCGCTTCAAATCGACTGCCGGCTCAGAGTGCCACAGTTGGGCTGCTGCACCCAATCCGTCCGCTGTTACGTTTCCCGCTCCCGTGATGGCTGCTGCTGCTGCTGTTGCTTTGTGTGTACGTTAAACCTCTTGCGCACGGTGCGTAGTCAACCGTGATAATCGCTCTCTCTCGTTCACTTCGCGCTCACCTCCTCTCCAACCACTCATTGCCCCGTCCTTGCTTTGATGCAATGTGCCTCTTTATGTTGTTTGGATTGTTCACGTTTTGTTCTTTAAGTAGTATTTTTGGCTGTATGCAAATTGAATTTATTTTGCACCGTACGTAGCCAACCGTGCTAATTGGAGGTGCGGTGAAAGGATAACAAACTAAACACAAAAAGCAGTTCTAAAGACATGAGTTTTCAATCTAAATGTTAAAGTCCATAGCTCCAGCGGCTTCCTAATATCGGAAGGAAGAGCGTTCCTGACGGCCGCTTCTGAAAGCGCAGCGGCGAGCCACAAGCCGCCGCTGCGAGGGTGACCGGAGTTGGTTTTCTGTTGGTTGCTGTTCCTCCGCACGGATCACTTTGTCATTCCTGTTCTGTGCCGATGCACCACGGAATTCCCTTGCAAACTCGCTGGATAACTGGATAAATGGGATTTTCTGTGTAACAAATAAATAAGCATACAATCGAATAAGAGACAAATGAACGCGATGGATACTTAATAAGGTGAGATTAATTGTGACAATCGTTTCTTAATCCCTCGTGAAAAAGGAGTCGGGGAGAAACTTTTGATAATGAGTCATCTAAACTATCCATGCGGCCGTGGTGCGAAGCATGTTTCAGTCCCCGAGTGGAAGTAGGTGGAGGCTGCGTGGCGCCGTGATCGGGTACCACTCTCGCGAGCAGTGAGCGGGTTATTGGGCACTCGGTCTTCATGTGCATGGTCGTTTATTATTTAGACCGCACCTCCCATGCAGACTACAGCTCTGAGAGCCAGAACATTGGGCTCTTTAGAATGGCTCAGTAAGGAAGAAACTGCTGACTAATTACGAATGTTCAAAAACAATAGAGTACTGTATCGACAATAAACACGACACACCAGAATAAATGCAATTTAAAAGCTCAACTGTTCTGGAGACTGCTCGATATTTTTCTCCAATTCATTGGCGTTAATGATGTGCGGGTTCTGTCCTGGTGGCCTGGTTATTGCCACAATAAAACTTCTCCTTCTGCTCTTGGACAAACCCCCTGCGACGCAGCGAGACCTTGCTCAACACGCCAAGGGCACTGCGGTGTAAGCAACGTGATTGTAGAGTGGAGTGGTGGTGCCGTGGTTCGAGCACTCGACTACGAATCCAGCGTCCGAGTTCAATTCCCGCCCAGGGTGACGGGGAAATCAGAATCGATCCTGTTAGGGGACCCGCTCCATCACCCACCCGCACAGACCGGGACGGCGAATTATGGTTAAACAATTATCATGACCAACACGGCAAGGGGAAGAGGCCTTTCTCCAGCAATGGGTAGCGTTGACAAAGCCCTCTAACTGCGGATACATTTATCTTTAACATAATCGCAGGCCTTTTCAGTGGAATATTGACAGCATATGCCGATGACAAGGGGCACGAAGAGAAGCACAATACCTCCGAGTACTCGTGCAGGTCCCCTTCACATTCACGCCACGTTGCCAAGAAAGTGTCTAGAATTTAAGCCACGAGATTCACACAAAAAAATCAATGCCGATGAAACGGCCTTTTCTCGCCCGGCCGGTTTCCTGCCCTCACTTTCATTGGGCCGTAAAAGAGGCTTAAGCCGGTGAAGCCGCTCGTCGCGAAGCTCACTCACCGTGGCGAGGTACACACCTCGGGTTGCCACCTGTCCTGGTTTTCCCAGGATCATCCTCATTTTGAGCCGGCCATCCTGGGAGCTCCATAAGACTTCCCAGGACAGTAAACATTCTCGATATTGTCGTTTTCTTAATGATAATAACAATAAAGACAAAGATCACCGGTGTAGCCTTAAAGGACTGTTGGGGCAAGTGCTGTTAGCGAGCACCTATGAAGGCCAGGACAGCACACGAGGGGGTAGGTGGCCAGCACCACGCCCGACCGCCTTTGTCTCCCTAGTGGCGATGTTTACACACCTCACCAGGTACTCATTTGAGGACGAGTCTACCTAGGAAAGGCCCAAGACCGGTTGAAATAATCGTCACCGGTGCTGACCACGAGCGGGAATAGAACCCCGGTGGCCTGGTTCGGATGGCTGCGAGCTAACTGCTGCACCACCGTTCCCCAGTAATGACAATAAACCTCTCAAGACAATGCATTTACATGCAGTTCTCTCTTCTCTCGTCATTGTGAGCTCTTTTTTGTATAACCATGACACATTCCTGGGTTGTTTAACACCTCAAGGCGGTGACACCTCGAGGTGGGGCACCATCTGTGAAGCTGCCGGCAGCGGTGGCGTGCGGCAGCGACGAGCCGTGGACGTTCGGCTCGCGCCTCTCGCGCCGTGAACGCCGCCAGCGGGGACACCATCCCTGGGTGAGCCACCGGTGAACCACAAAGGCCACGCGGACCTCCCACTCTATTTTCCATTCAAAGTGCACCACTTCGGGACTCAAAACCGCAGAGGCAGAGGGAGGTATTGTGGGCTATGTTGTGGTGAGAGAAATAAACTTTGGGGGGGGGGGAGGGGAAGCTCACAATTTTGGGCCTTATCAGTGATCTTATTCAGCCGCCCGTGTGTGGTACACAGAGGTACAAAACGTTCACGTGAACGAACCCTTTCGATTTCAGCGTTCTATCACCGTAGGCCTCAAGGGTGACATTGGCTTTCAGATTCCTGGCCAAGTGCCCAGGTAAGCTGTGAATCTGTCAAGCGTGCTTTATTTTTAGCGAAGCAAACTTATCCGAGGCTTCCAAGTAATACAAATGTGCGATACTCATTTATTGTGATCCAAGATTTCTCTGTCTGTGCATAGTGAAACGGTAAGATAAAGGAGCTGTCCTGAAATACCTTGCTCGCATCACTGCTGGCAGAAGGACCTCCACTCGAAGAAGCTTTGGCCTACTCTTCCACACTGCCCAGACATCTGGGAATAATTGGGAGTATCCACACTTTACTCCACCAACACCCGACCTGCCCTATCGACAAACTGTGGTGCACCCATTCGAACTCCTGGCTGGACAGAAGCTGGGTGATTAAACCTCCGAATCGCAAGTCCCAGTGTGCGAACCATTACTGCATGGCAGCATGCTCTCTATGCATACGACTGCGTATTTGTCTGCCAAAAATGTAATACTTTAATATAATGCATGTATTGTGAGCATAATACACATTTTAAATCAACGAGAAAGTTTCGTTAAATGGCTACTTGAAATTATAAATAAAAACTTGATGAGAAAACAATATTGTTCTTTCAGCAATGTCCACAACCTACCGCTTAACAGCACGTGACGACAACACACACGCCTGGATCGAGACAAAGAAGAGATGCTGCGTCGTGTCTCATGCGACTCTGTTGTCCGTCTGCCAAAGGTGCTGTTGTGCAAGACAGTCGGAAAGCAGCGACCAAATAACACGGTGACATCCTCGTGTTGCAGGCGGAGGCGCGTATCTTCATTCAGGCCCATGACACAACCTCGTAAGCACATACTGCGGAGTTACAATTCACTTCCAGTGCAGCTATCAGAGACGTTTAAGGGGCACCTTCTTCAAAGCAGCTCTTTGTCGGTCCGCTCCTGGACCAAGACCTTCCCACCCTATATTGATCACGTGCGTTGTTTGACCATACTTCACCACTTGGCTGAGAAAGGGTTGGTGAAGTAGAGGTTCCCAGACAGGGCCACATCAGATGTCCCTTCCCACTGGAGCTGTAATTTAAACTCAGGTCGCTGGGTTTGTAGGGTGCAGAGCATTAACTCCCCACAAATGAACCTTATGGTGGGACCCCGGGTCCTGAATAAACGGAAGTCAATCTCGTAATTAATTATTTTATTTGTGGCGACTCCGTCCAACCGCAAACACGAACGTTGCGACCCGTCTGGCGCGGATCGTTCTGTTGTCGTGTCGTCCAAGCGCAGCAGCGAGGACGAAGAGCTGAACAAGCGAATGCTGCACTCCATGCTCGGGTACGGGCAGGATCATGAGTCTTATCCAACGCTGCTCAAGCTGCCTACACCACTTGAGTCCTTTATTTGTCATCACGGTGACCTACCAATGTCTGCAGCCAGGATCAATCGATGGCAATCCTATTACCTGCAGATAATTAACAGATGATATGCGTTGCACCGTTAGTTCCTCCTGTTTGATAATACTTCTCTTGTCCGTATGCATTTGTGCAGATAGGTTGTTTTTGCGGTTAAGCCATAGTCCCCACATACCGCTCGTATCAATGTGGATAAGAGGAGCGGCGACCCACTACTCTGTAGAGTTACATATGAAGAGCGCATTGAAAACGCGTGCTATTTTACGTACCGTTTACAAAGTGTGTTCACAAATCCACACTGAGAAACACGATGATTGACAGAGGGGTTTAAATTATTTTTTCGATAGTGTATTTAAAGAGGCACTGCAGGTAAGTAGTTTTCAGTTTTAAAGGCAAAGTTTAACAAGACAACACTTGCCACCATCCTTCAAACCCATTGGTGAAAAAGAGAAAAGTTTTTGTTATAATTATAATATGTTGATGCGAGAGCCGGGGGCTTATGGGACCCCGGGGTCCCGCCATATAAGGTTCATATACTTAGGAACATCAAAACCAAGTGGATTAACCATTAACCTGCTGCAGTCCGAACCCATGGGAAAGTTAGACTGTGGGGCGTGCAGTTCGACAAACTCACAAGTCTATTATTAACAGAATTCTTAAAGTCAACTGACAGCACAAAGCTGAAACCCATGATATACTATGTAAACTATGATAAAATCATAAAATGTAAAGGTACAGCCCTGAAATTGGTTGTTCACACCAACGCTGGCATAAGGGCCCCCAATAGAGTTATATGTAAAGAGCCCCTCCAGAGGGTATTTGGCCTACTCTTTCACGCTGGCCAGACGTCTAGGAAGAGATAGGCTTACCCACATTTTACCCCACCAGATACTACCTGCAGATCGCCTAAATGTGCCGTACTTATTTATACTTCTGAGTGTACAAAGGCGAGGGGGTGAGAGTGGGAGGGGTGGTTAGATTGAATGAAGTTCCCCGTTGTATAAACTGCTGCACCGGGAGAGTTAAGCGGAGCGGCGAGCAGCGCAGCGCAAGTCCACGGCGCTGTGACCCCCACCCCAGGGCAGCGACCCCGTGAGACGTGCCGCTGTGACCCCCACCCCAGGGCAGCGACCCCGTGGGACGTGCCGCTGTGACCCCCACCCCAGGGCAGCGACCCCGTGGGACGTGCCGCTGTGACCCCCACCCCAGGGCAGCGACCCCGTGGGACGTGCCGGCCGTGATTGGAATTTGGAAGTGAAGGGTTCAGCAAGCCGCCTGTCCCGTCGCCAGAGTCACCGAGTCACCAAAGCCACTACTCGGTGGGGCGAGGGCGCCATGTCACTCAGTCCTCTCTCCAGCAGGGCAACGCCAGCACTCCTCGAGTCAGCGGTTCTATTTTATTTGAATCATCCTCTTAGTTGAGTCGTCTGTAGGAGTACAACATTGAGTCTGGTCTTAGTTATTAAAAGTCGGTGTGAGAGGCAGGGGGGGGGGGGTAAACTTTCCCAATCCTCCCTTGCCCCCAAGCTCAATGTTATCAAGACTTAAATTTTGACTTAATACTTTCGTGACTGCAGAAATTAATATTCTTGGTTCTCAGTTGTTTATTTATTTTTTTGCTTTCTGTTTACGTGAAGTTATCTTGACTACCAAACAGTGAAATCAGTAAAACACATATATATAGCCAATTACCATTCATCATCTTCCTAAGTGCCCTGCAGTCTCTTTTAAACACATTCCTGCGGAGGGAGCTGGTAGGAACGTTGGGTTGCTCGGTCAATGGCCAGGGTCAACGGCGGCGTGGTGTATTCCGCAAGTATGGCCGACTGTGAGGGCGGGCACAAGCCGGCGTGAGTAGGTGAAACGTTGAGTTTTGTAAGGGCGTGACCAGCCGCTCCCCACCCAGCTCCACCCCTCCCACCCCCAACCCAGCCCCACCCTCCCCACCCAGTCCCTCCCCACCCAGTCCCTCCCCACCCAGTCACTCCCCACCCTCCCCTCCCCACCTAGCCCCTCCCTCCCCTCCCAGCTCCTCCCTGCACGACGGACGGACACAATAATCCCGTGTGGGCTGGTGTAACCAGGAGGTTCCTACCAGTATGTTACTAAAGTATCTCAGTATTGATATCCATTCACTCAAATTAATTAATCTCAGCATTAATTATTCACACTTTGGTTTTTGGTGGGCAGTAGTCATCATCACGCTTGATGATGCTAATCCACTGACCCACTAAAATTGAATAAAAACACTTTGAATATTTTCACCATAATTTTGTTAGAATATTAACACTCGGCAAATACAAGAAGTCATCCAACAGAGTTGCCAGAACCAAAGCAATATAAAAATTGTGGTAGAAAAATTGGATACAAAGGAATAGTTCAGCGAATTAAACTTTTACTGAGACCTACAAAGTTTTAATATGGATCAAAGCCAGGTCAGAGTATCTCTCTGCTCAAACATGCAGTGGGTGGTTCTCACATCCATAGCGATACATGGCCCTGAAACAGTGGCGTACACTCCACAATTCAATGGTAGAGGTCTGTATCTCTACAAGAAGATGACTGATGACTCGTCACCTCCGAAGGAGTAACCGGTGTATTGGCCCGAGAAGGATGATGGATCGAGTCGACCTGGAACCAGGAATTTAACGTACAACCAGCCAATTCTGATTCGGGAATTCTGACAGTATTATACAAACCAGACACGTTTAATATTCAGAAGAAAAACATTATATAAAGACGTGTTTTTTCACACACAGGTGCACGCCTAAGATGGGTAAGCAAAGCCATCAGGGTCATCCATTTCCAGAATTCAGTTTCGAGCCCAAGGGAATGTTAAGCTCCCGGGGTGCGGGGAGTTCAACAACCCCCAGTTCTCACATTCATCATTTCGAAGGATAAAAATCCCATGATGGTCATTCGATGCTGTACATTCATTTATTGGCCTTGAGATCTATGCCTGTGATTCAGCCAGGCTGACACACGATAGCATGCGCATGGTGGATAACCCCTCTCCCCAGTGGATGCAATGTTTCTCTCAAATGATCCATTCATTCTCACAAAGAGCACGGTGTTTACAGAACTGATGGGAAATGAAAGCTCAATGAAATGCGGCTCCCATTGCAAAAGTTAACTTTTTACTTAAGTTTGTTAATATGATCATTTGCATATCATACCAGCTCCATGGGTGACGGACCTTTTCATTATCCCTTACATATAGCCTAATTAGCTCTCTATAAACCCAGACAAAGGGATATTCTTACTAAACGCATCTCTAAATATTTAATCTGTTGACATTTCTGCACATTGTCATAACAATAGACAAAAGCGAACTACTTCGATTAAGAGGTTAAAGATGCAGCCCTGCAATTGCTTGTTCATGTCACTGCTGGCTGAAAGACTTCGACATGGAGAGCCGCTGAAAAGCCCTTCAGGGGGGTATTTAGCCTTCTTGTCCAAGCTGGTCTCGAAAGCCGTGGGAGTCCCCACACTTGACTCCACACTCGTGAGCTGCTGATCGACCCACACCTCTAATCTCCCCGCACCTCCGATTAGCGCGGTTGGCTATGCACGGTGCGAAAGAAGTTGAACGTGCATACGACGAACTACTATGTACCCATCCGTCCTGCTGTGTGCACAGATAGATGGGGAGAATTAAGCAACTTTCCCGATGACGGAAGATCGAAGCGATGACCCCTGGATTGCAAGTCTACCATGCTAACCATGACACCATGGGAGCATCCACCCTGTTGTAATTCTATTTATCTAAATAGACGAATGCGAACCACAGTTACGATGCTTCAATAAATAGCTAGTAAGTGGCGATTTAATAATTAGATCTGTTCTTATTCTTTGAACATTCCTTTAAAATTTCTTCATATACCACTCTGAACAACAATATAAGACCCCGTTCACATCTTGACAAAATGTATTGTCTGTTCTCCAAAGTTTTGAAAAGGAGGCACACACGTTATCAGATAAAACGAATTTCAGATAAACGAGTTTCACTAGCAAGTGAAATCAGACGAATAGAGTTAAACCCGCTCTCTAAATGAGGCCACTGGTTTGTTATTGTTAAAAAGCCACCTTACTAATGCACGCAGATACTGATGTTCGTCAGTTGACCAGATGATGGCCTTCTCATGTATTAACCAAACAGCTTGAGTGGCAAATCAAATTGATTGCCCAACACCCACGAAAATAATAACACACTCATTATTCAGGAATCAACACATTCATAGGCACCACACTCAAACAACAGGCAAGATGAATGCGATACATACTGGCAGTATGCCGGATAGCACCTAGGCCTGTAGACCCACAACAGCCTGACCATTCAAAGGACAACCAGAGCTTCCACCACAATTCCAAACCTCTTCTGCAATCTGCTTTGTACGTGTACAGCCCTTTGTCAATCCACTGGGGGGCAAGGACCCATCCACAATATATTCGTCATGGGGAGGTTGTTTAACTATTATTCACCATGCTGGTCAGTTCAGGTTGGTGAAGGTGGCAAACATAGAGTGGGGAGCATACAAGTATGGCACAACAACACACAGCCCTGCGGTCCGACATTTCACTCCACGTCCTGGGACATTCTTCAGCAACTGCAGAGTGGTTTATGGGCCCCATCAATTATAAAAAAAATCCGGATGCTGCTGTTCTACATTAGCCAGCCAATGTTCATGATTTTCTTCATCAACTTTCAATAAGCGAGGGAGAATGTGAGCTACTCCATTGCGTTCCTTGGAGAGGCTCCCGGCAGGTGCAGTGAAACGTCGGACTTCATGCCAAACAAAACGAAGTACAACCTGAATGCACATCAGAGAGCAGTACTCTAAAGCCATACCGCGAAAATCTACGGAGCCATTTCTTTATTTCCTACATTTTAAAGTATCGGTAAAAAAAGGCTGATGATATGTAGCACACAATATTTCTGGATCACCAAACACCAATGAATGGAAATGGACAAATGATTACAATGCAGGACTTTCCTGAAAACGAGTTTTCAGACCCAGTGAGGCTTTTTTTATGTAAAGAAAATGCAGCATCACTATCATCACTGTTACGATGATGCTTATATGCCAAATTGCTGGCAATTCCTGTAAGAAAGAGGCTCTCCCAGTTGTGCCACATCCTGGTGTTGTAGACGATGAGTCATCGTGGATTGTCCATACACACGCTGTTTCATCCTTATGCAGATGACAAATAGGCTGATTAACTTTCATGTAAATTACTGTTATTGGGCACGAATCTTAATCTAAATCACACTGAAAGGTGGTGGCCTATTTACGCAATCAAAATTTGTTCTCCACAGGTCCCACCTGAAAGCCGATCATTAGCCACGATTTCACACGTGCAGACAATTTCAAAGTGTTGCCATCGAGACAATTGCCACTCATTTACCAACCCACCGAACTGTTGGTTTACATGTAATGTTATTTGTTCCTTTGACTTGTTCAGCTTTCAAAGCTGAACCAGATGATTAATAGAACAAATTAAAATAACCGTCCATGCGTGCCACATTTGTATTCACTCTAAAAACGTATGTCTCGTGGAAATGCAATGGAAACTTAAATTGAACAAAATTCCAGAGTTCTAATTAGTTTAAGAAGGCAAAAGTGCTTCCCTGCAATGTCATGCTCATGCAACTGGCTGGTGGAAGGGCCTCCTATACAGGAAGCTTAAGAGAGCCCCTCTAAAAGGTATTTGGCCTACTCTTCCACGCTGGCTATAAATGTGTAAGAGGCGGGAGGACGCACACTTCAACACCACCACACACTGCTCTGTACTGTGGGGTCGATGGGTGGGGGGGGGAGTCAACGGTCATCGCATTAATTAAACCACTAAATAATATCGAGAACTTGCTCAAAGATACGTTTCGATACCGATATTGAGTTGTGCTCACTGGATTTTTTCTCCACTTGTTATGATTTTTTTTATTATGCCTTAATTGGAGATTGTAAACATTTCTTGGCGTCGTTTTAAGACATTTATCATTCCGTGTCAATACGGAATTTGGGCTCGGATGCTAAATTTGCGGAATCTTTGTGAGCAATTTAACACTCCACGCTTTTGTTTGGCTTAGACATTGTGGCTGGCAATATAACCACTTTAAAGATATCATCTCTGGGTTTAAATGTTCTTTCCAAGCTGTACTTTTTATGCAACTATTGCTATTTTAGGGTGTATGTGTTGAAACTTGCCTTTTTAATTATTAACAGGATGAGAGAAAACTTGCTAAGTAATGAGATCTTTAACAACAAATACAACAATTAAAAAAACTTGTGCATAAACGAAACCTATGCCAATACTGCCAAAATGTGTAAATATTATCTTATTAAAACAGCCAAGTAAATACTAAAGAGGACATTTTCATATTTGGATTCTTGGGATTAAGTGAAATGAATACATTGGATAATGTCACCAAGACCTTTCTAGGAACGAACAACATTGTATCCATCCCGTTTTATACTTGTACCGCATATCGTTTGGAATGATGTCCGACGTTCCGTATTGCTTCAGCGCGACCGCTAAACCCTACACAATAGAATAGCCAAACGATAGTTGTGTGAACGTCATTTCACGAATTTTCCATTTGGACAAGGTCAACTTATATCGAGACATGGACTTTTCTGTTTACTTTCCTCGGTCAGCATTTCTCATCGAAAAGCATTCGAATGTTTTTGTAACAGTTTTAAACTTCTGTAATTATACAAATTACATTAAAGTATTCGAAATGTTTATTTTGACTTGTGATTATACCAAAAGGAAATATAAAGTTGTATTAGAGACTGCAACATATTAATTTGCCACATGTTAACTGCTTGAGTATATATTTATTAAGTTCAAAACTGAGCAAAATACGTTTGTGTTCTCAAGTTGATCATTTTGGCAAGCTTCCATTACATTAGCGCCTTTTAGAAATCATTACCATTCACTCTCCACAGAGACGCATTATTCCAATCGCATTCACTCACCCATTACATTTACATAATAAACACCCATTCCTCAGTTATTTGAGATTCGTTTGTATTCACATTTTATATTCCTTTCCTAGTTCCTGACCAGGGGTAGAGATGTGGTGCAGTGGTTAGTGCACTGTGCAATGAACCCAGCGATCCAACTTCAATTCATGGCCACGGCTAACGTCAGTGGTCAGTGATATCTGAATGGTGAAGTATGGTCAAACAACCCCACTGACTAAGGCAGTGGACTGTTAAAAGTGTGGTCTGTAATTATTACCATTATATTTTATGACCCATTCATAAATTATTGGTATAGAAAATTAAAGTTAAGGATTTCTGATAAACATTCATAAATGCTCACATGATAAATTACACATTTTAAGATCAACATTCTTCAGTTTAAAATAGTATAACCTCAGCTCATTAAGACAACGTGACATTTTATTTAGGTCACATTGGGCCATGAGGTGATAAACAAATGTAAACATGGTAAATCTAGAGCTAAATAGGGCCCTATCTATCCAACGGTATTTACGAAGTTCAATTCCTTATTCTGCCTGCGCATGCAAAACAAATGTTGCACAGCCAAATTGAGACGTACAGATAATGTCAGACAGACTGTGCACTTTGCCTAGCATCCCTTGAGGATTGATTAAATGACTTCCGCACCAATTCGAGGGAAGTAAACAGTACTATTCATACAGAGCGACTGGCTTGCAACCACAAGCATAGCAGATCAACACCACTGGCACAGGCCGATCAACGCAAGGAGTACGACTATCGCGTAGGTTGTTGTGATTGCGCAAATCAACACCACTCTCCGCTGTTTTCGAGTTGTACTGCCGGTTCTTGGGCCTCATGTCCAGCGATTCACTCCTTGTGCGGAACAGAAATGTTCTTCCAGGATGAGAAGCTCTCAGCTCATGGAGTGAAATGTCACAGATTATGCCGTTACAACCCGAATACGCATCAGACTTGTTTGAGCAGACACATGCTTTAGATTGTCACTTTGAAGTCTAACATTAACTTTAGAAATTGGTCATTGAAGGGTTTTAATCAATTAAAATCCGTGCAGAAGTTATCCACAAACACAAAAGAGTACTTAATGTATTCATCGATGCTCATGGATATGACATATCATAGCTCAAAAGGAATACAAATTGCACTCAACATCCCAGTTGACCTGTTTTTAATGCCCTAATCATATTTATTTTAATATGACATTAAACATGACATACAAACTGTAAAACTAAATCAAACAAAAACATTCACAAAACTATATAATTTCGATGGAGGTAGTTTATACATAGTGATGTGTATTACTGCCATACACCCCTGAAGGCCATATAGATAACTAATTAATTAAATATATGGCTTTAATATTACCATGCCCTATGCCAAGGTAAAGTGATGGCTAAAGCTACGGCTTTACCTCGATATAAATCTAATTAAGGCATTTGTATTCCAATGAGCGAAAATACGCCCTTTCACTCATATTCATGAGTATGCATGAATACATTCATCATTCGTGGTTGTGGATAACTTTTGCACGGATTTGAATTGATGAAAATCCTTCAATAACCAGTTTCATAAATGAACGTCAGGCATCAAAAGTAAAAGTCCACAGTGGGTGTGTCTGCTTCAACAGCGAGGTAGCTACGGCTTTAATTGATCAAATACCAAATTATCTAAATTATTTAAATTATCTACAGAATGTATCAGTGCTCCAGTATCATCAACCACGACAAAGAAGTGGCTTTTGGGGAGGGAGGGGGCCAAAAGCCCCCCACGTTACCCCGTGGGCCTTGCTGATAGACATGAGTTTAGACGTTTTCTTATTTGGAACCCTGCAACCAATTTCAATGTTCAACAAAACACAGTGTCAGAAACACGTCATCAATTGCGCCATCGCAATCGGTGGTGCAATTGCCACTCGGCCTTTTGAAAACACCATGGAAGGGCAGTATAACTAAACAATAAATAAAACACACACTACTTGTATGTCTGATCGTGCTTTCCAAAATCCACATGGCGACACAATTGTGATCTTAAGTGGGTTCACAAGCGCTGCGAGGTAAATTATGACATCACAACATTACGATAATTGAGCCACCACATTTAAATATAGCGGCAGCAATTATGGGGAGCACGTCTCCCAGGCAATTACCCATGCCAACTTTCTATTACCAGTGTGACCTTGAATTTAGATAATCTATTAGCAATGCCGAACATTCAGAATGGGAAAAATAGGGCTTTCACATTGATGACGATATTAAGTATATTCCACGCATCATTATTTCGCAATGTGAGATCTTGTATTGGCCGAATCACGAGGAATGTGACCGATCTCGTCAGATCTCGGGAAGTTAAGCAGGGTTGTGCCTGGACGGTGTTTGGATGGGTGAGCAGCAAGTTTAAACGAAGGGGCTACATTGTGGGCAGCAGAGAGCAGTGCAGCAAAATCGATCGTTGTACTGTACATCTATGCTCCAAAGTCTATGCTCCCACCTTGACAAGTCGCACTTTACCATCTTGGTGAAGTATGGTCAAACAGTAATGGGTACAACACAGCTGGAGGTAGGGTTGATGGATCGTTCATATCAAGCATGCACCGTGCAGCCGTGTGGATGGTGGCAAGGTGCCCATATGGAGCAGCACAGCAAGGAGGCTTCTGGCAGGCTATCTGTGCTGTGCTGTTTGAGTGTTCTCATCTCATACACCTCGATTTCCTCCCAGGAGTCTGGAATGTAATAAGCATCCTGGACTCACTTGAGGAAGTCGTGACACAAACGAAGGTTTGTATGTGTAAATAATTAACAAAACTGTCATAATTTAGGGCCTGTTGTAAATTCGCTGTTGGATGAAGGCCTGCCTGTGACATGACGGTCTCGGTGGTGGTTTGACTATACTTCACCACACTGGTCAGTGCGGATTGGTGAAGAGTGGGCCCAGGACCAGTTTAGAGAACTCGCCGCTGATGTTAGCAGCAGCCCGGAATCGAACACAGGTGGCTAGGTTCATGGTATAACACACTAATCACTGCGCCACCACTACATCCAAGAAAGAAGCAAAGCAATACAGTAATATATATTCTAGAAACCATATTCATTGGAAATATAAAATGCAATAACGTATACTCTAAGAGACCGATCGCGCGAGCACGTGACCCTTACTAAACGAACGCATTTCACTTGTAAGCTCTCCATTAGCTTTTCTGATTGACTGCAGCAACAAGACCCCCACGTCCACTCTGCCGTGACCATTAATTCGCCTTTGCGGTCTCGCTGCACAAAGGGATCAGTGGGTCCCCGATTCAAATACCGAGATGAAGCGCTGCTGCGACCGCACAAATGCAGCGAGCGCCGCGTGATTTTCAGGAAACATCTGATACCCGTGGACCCTGAAGGCCAGTGGAGTGGCACCTCGACCTGCAGCAGGGTACAGCTTGGTGCTGCTCAGCAGCGGGTGAGAGGCGGACGTGCGTCTAACCTCAGGGCACAGATGGACGCTAGGATCGTTTGTATGGACGGGAGGAACAGCGGTGTGTTGTGTTGCGATTATTGTGTTGCGAGTGTTGTGTTGCGTTGTCATTGACCCTGGCACTCATTAGTTCGGCTTTCACTGCCGTAAATTTAGCCAGAATTTTTTAAAATTCCATTTACTCATAGCACGAGTCCAGCTGATGACAACCAATGCAATGTTTGTCCAGTCTTTGTCTGTCGAGGTATGTTTCAGTCATTCTCTTCGTCTAATTGACGATCCCAGTCAAACATTTATTCCACTCTTAGTTATGAAGTGTTTAATTTAAAATGATTTAATCTGGGTCTTTGTTAAGACTCATTGATTTGTCTCAGAGTCAGTCAGTCTTAGGCCTTTGGTGGGCGGTCATAGTCACCAGCAAGACTGACAATTTTCATCAAGTCAAAGTCATCGTTGACAAGATAAAACAAAACAAAAAACTCTAAATTTATTTATATTTCCATCACTGATTTTGTAAAAAACATAATAAACACCACTCTTCACTGTTTGGATTTAATTGGAAACGTGAAAGCCCATTTTATCCAATTATATTAAGCGTTTGCATTGTGGACTTGGGAGTTTCTCACACCAGACATAAGTGCTTCAGACTGGCATTGTTCTCAGAAGCAGAGTCCCTTTGCAAAATAAGCCACGTGGCATCTTCTAAGTTATTATGGTTTTCAAATACAAATGCCTTCATAGCAGAGAACCCAAGGCAGCTGCATAAATCTAAGTCCAGAAACTTCTAATAATTTTCAGTTGGCTAAAAATAAATCCTATTGTCCAAGTTTGGAAATTTCTTTCAACTAGAAAGGGCCATATATTACACACCAGCAGAGATTATATTAGACACTGGTGATTTCTCTCTGTGGATTGCAAATTGGGTTCTAGAAACAGACAAATGATGTTCAATTCCGTGCAAGACATTTAAACTGTAAATAAAGTGCCCAGGCTGTTGTACACCACAGTGGGACTACTCTCCCATGCTCGGCCTGCGGTGCCCTGCTGGTGCCCTGTGGTGCCCTGCGGGCTTCCCACGCACACAGAGCCACCGCGCTGGCACGGCTCGGCGGGCACCTGTTCACCGCTTGCTGCAGAGGTTCAGTGTTCACATCCAGTGGCTGCCCAGATTAACAATGCGGAATGGATGACCCGTAACATGACGTGCTATCTGCTCCACAGTGGACGTTAAAGATCCTGTGACGTCTTTCTCGAGAGGAGGGCGCTGTGGGGCCGCGTCACGGTCTAAATCTGCCACAAAAAATGTACAAATTACCTGCAAGGTAACTCGATTGGAATGCACGCACCAATCGTCGCCCCCTCCCCTGAAACCCCCCGTCCCCTGCCACCGCCCTCGAAGACCCCCCCCGCTGCCCCCCCCCGCCCTCCCCCCTGCTACTGGGGAAACGTGATGGGTCCCTCCTGAAAAGAGTCACGAGACTCGGTGAGGCTTTCCTAGGTAAACAAGCAGAGTAATGACATTAATGTCATACCAGGAGTAGCAGTTAAAGACAAAGTCTCAATAATCGTCTAAAAGCCAGAATCTTTGGAGACGTTTTCTCTATGTTGCTTACATGTGTCAAGCACGAAGCAGCCCCTAATCATAATGTATGTATGTCGAACTTCTTTCGCACCGTACGTAGACAACCATGCTGCTAATCAGAGGTGCGGGGGAAGAACAACAAACTAAACACACGAAAAAAAGAGTTTTCAATCGAGACGATCTAAAAGTGCAGAGCTCCGGTGGCTTCCTAATATCCGAAGAGCATTCCAGACGGCCACAGAAGCACTTCAGAAAGCGCACATCGCCAGTAGGTTGTGTGCTGACGACACCCCCATTAGCATGCTTCTGGCTTGCGCAGGGGGTGCGTTACGGGCAACACCGTCGCGCGAACGATCGCCGGCATGCACGTGGCGTCCTCTCCTCGTGAGCAAATGCGACAATCGGAGACGATGCTTTGTGCTGGAAAGTGCATCTCGTTTAAGAGCACATAAAACAAACAGAGAAACCAGCACACTTCATTGCAGCGAGTCTATCGTGCGTTGCGTGTATACCGAGTGGCTTATTGCGAATGCTCGTGTCCTTGTCTTTGTGTGTAGAGTACCAATAAGTGGTAAATCAGTGTATGTAGGTGGCCGCAGAAAGGTTTTTAAGAGACACTGCGCTTTGTTTTGTGGTTTTATACTCGGGGTTCCGTGGTCTCCGATGCGGTCCACAACAGCGCTCTGAGAGGAGCGTCAGTAATGGCACGGCACCGTGCACGTGTGTGTACGCACGACCGCTGTGTACGCAAACACGCTAATGCCGTTTTATGTGCAGAGTGCGTTTATGCACCAGCGTGCCGCGCTGCGCTCCGTCTGGCCAAGCTGCACGGAAAACAAGAGAGCATCAGCGGCCCACGTGATGCAATCTGGCCGTGGCTGGGCGGTACAGCGAGCAGCTCCATGTCGGAAGGTTCGGCGTTAGAATCCCGTCTTGGGGTTGTCTCGGACCACCATCCCTCCGATGTCAATAAAAATGTGTTGGGAAGCCAAGCAGCGGGTGTCATGCGAGTAGACTCATCCCCGCTATAACCACCGGCTCAGAGCACCGCCCCAACACTCATTTGAGCAGAAAGTCACGTTGACGTATTCTTGTTGTGCTGTATAATGGCACGCAATCCCAGAGGAGGACGTCCGCTAGGTGGACGGTGAGGGCTTGACAAGGCCTCCGTGGGTTGACGATGGCCGACGAGACGGTGCGTATCTGTGTTGTGTGTGCGAGGTGGTATGGCGTGTGGGTGCCTCTGGGTATTTGCAATGCACGCGTGATGATTCGCACCATTGGTTCTGATGATAACAGAGTTCGTCTGTCACGATTCTTAAATGCAAATTAGATGGAATAAGATATATTTGAATAGATACTGGATATCAGTGATACCATCTCAACAAAGTTTATTAAATGGGTTTATTCACACCGACGGTTTGATGATTGTACTGTGTGAATGTGTGTGCACATGGGGCGGGAGGGGTAATATCGTGGTCAGCGCGCTGTGCTACGAACCCAGCAACCCGAGTTTGTTTTTTGCTCATGCCACTGCCAGTGACAATTATCTGAATTGGTTCTGGGCCTCCGCTAGATCGACTCAGCCTCAAATGAGTACCTGGTGCGGTGACTAAACATTGCCACTAGGGAGACAAAGGCGGTCAGGCGTGGTGCTGGCCACTCATCCCCTCGTGTGCTGTGCCGGCCTTCATAGGTGCTCACTAACAGCACTTGCCCCAACAGTCTGTTAAGGCTATACGGGGAATCTTTGTCTGCGAGTTCATGTGTGGGGAAAAGTGGCACAGCAGTTACTGCATTGCCTACGGACCCGACTACAAGGATATTGTTCCCAAACCATGGAAAGTGGTAACAGAGCCTGTCATGAGTCTCCCCTGCCCAGTTTGCACAACTTCAGCACTGGGGAGACACAAAGTGAACAGGCGTGGTGCTGGCAACACCAAGCCTCATGCCCCGGCCTTAATAGGTGCTCACTCACCAGCGCGGTGAACAGGCGTGGTGCCGGCTATACCAACCCTCATGCCCCGGCCTTAATAGGGGCTCACTCCCCAGCACTTGCCCCAACAGTCCGCATGGCTGTACGGGGATCTTTATCTCTGCGTGCGTGTGGGCGTCTGTCCATACGTGTGTGCGCGAGTGCTTGCGTTTCGGTCCACGCTCACGGTCATAATTAGAGCGCGTGCGTGTGCGTGTGTTTGTGTGTGCGTGTGTTTGTGTGCGTGTGTCAAGTTCTGGGTGACCTTTAAGGGAATGGCTCACGTTGAATTATTGGTAACATTACGGATAGGATCTGTGAAGTGCAGCCTCCCTTCCTCCACGTCATCGCGGATGAAAGCAGTTCTGCTGCACGAGAATGAAATGAACTCTGTGCAACTACTGGCTACCGACTCGGTGCTGAGCCTGCTGTTTGCGTGCAACTGTGTATTTACAGGTTTCGTCATCGGCATAATCCGCAATGATGTCACTTTGCTGAAGGGAAAAAAATATATATTTGTCAATGTCCATGTGTGTCTCTTCGGCATATTAAACACTTCGTGGCCATGTCTACTGCAGTGTTTGGGGCGTCCTCATGCCCACGGCACGCAAAGCAGCTGGGCTGCTGGTGCGAGCGAGTGGTGCGTGCGTACATGTGCGCGTGTGTTCGTTACGCGCATGCGTGTTCGTTAGGCGTGCGTGCGTGCGCGTGTTCGTACCAATGGTGGTGATGACTGTGCCGGCGAAGAAGAAGGCACTCCCCAGGTCCCAGTGGCTGTTCTGGCTCGTGGCGTTACCCGAGGGGTTCACACCGGCACTGAGGGCAGCCGCCACATTCTGCCAGCGAGAGACACAATCAATTACGACTACACGTGATCTCTTGCGACATCCGCCCATGGGGATACAAATATAAATAAATGACAGGAAATTAACATCTCGCTAACAACAACGGACTTCAGCTTGAGCCAGCGCGCGCCAGCTAAATTAATAACTATGTTATTTCTCCAATTTATTTTTGGCTCGTACCGTGCGATGTTCGACGTTTTGCTTCACGCCTGCCAAGCTTCTTCGGGAATTGGACAGAGAGAAGCTCCCAGCGCGCGGAGCGAAACGTCAGACATCGTGCCGGACAACACGCGGCACAACCCAAATACACGACGATAAATTATTTGGTGGAATTCCGCTAATTCAGTACGGCCATTATTATCTTCATGATCAGCCATCATCTATCAGTGGTGGACGATGGCCTCTCTCAGCCACTGCCATCTCTCGTGGCTCTGCGATGCAACAATACATTGACTCTTCCACATCTCCGATACCAACGTACTACTGGTGAGCTGAAGCAATAATGATTGGTGCAGAAAAACACTTCAGCAAGTAACATTTTTATTTTCCATAACGCAAGTTTTTTTGGGTTAGATCGCGTAAATATGAATGTGTCGTTAAACCCACAACCACCCGACACAGCCAATTAGTAATGTTTGTCACGTAAACAGAACGAGCAAATTCGTTACTAGTACAGCACGACGGTGTGCTGGAGAGTAAATCCACAACATTTACCATCCGAGTAAACACGGCTAGCATCATCAGGCAGACAGCCAGATTTGGGTTAACAACACATTTATATTTACACGATCCAACCCAAAAAAACCTGTATTATAGATGATATTGGTCAGGAAAGCCTACTACGCGTTAAACAAGCATTTTAATCTCTTTGGCTATGTCAGGGGTGGAGGGCTTATGACTTAAACCTGGCCAGATCATTACATCGCCTCACCCAAATCCAAATCAATTGATGCCTCTTATTAGCTGTATTAAATCTACGTGCGAGTATTGAATCTACGTGTGAGTATTAAATCTACGTGTGAGTATGACATCTACGTGTGAGTATGACATCTACGTGTGAGTATGACATCTACGTGCGAGTATTAATTCTACGTGCGAGGCTTTCTGATCTATGTTGGAGCAAACGATACACGCCTCGTTATTGAATGGTTTTAAACATTTGTCCGGACTCCGCCGACGAGATCCGTGCAGGAGGGAGATGACGACTCGTGACATCGAATGAATGTGAAGGATGGCGACGGCGTGGGAGAAGCCTTCATCCAGCAGTGGATAAACAAGGGATGGATGATGATGGTGATGAGTCACACAAATAAATGACTGCCTAATCCAGCCCCTTGCTTTGCTCTCAAGATTATTGTAATATCCCCTCCAGCTATCTAGAGCACTGGATGGCAAAACACAATCCCCGTGTGTTCATGGTGGCAGCCGAGAAGTAACAATCAGTGGAAGCTGCGATTCACTCAAAACAAGTCACGCCTTTTAAGGGAAAGCATCGCAAAAAACATTGTTCCCATCATTATTATTATTCTGATTACCAGTGATTGAATTTCAGCCTGATCAGACGAGGAATTAACATGGCACACGGTACCCATCTCACCTTATTTGCTCACACGATACTCGGTGTGTCCTCACTAGGATTACAGGGACATCGAGTACATTGACAGGAATATTACGGATAGGCATACCTCGTACACTCATGGCGATAGCGGCCTGATGCCGATAATCCCTACTGCAAGCAGACCCAACAGCATTCCGCTAAAATATCAAGTGGGAGATTATATCCCTGATTATTACCATGATCAAGAGGAGTGCGGGACAAATATTGTATCCTAAAAACGAAAGCATGTTACAAAAGCCATTTGGTCAATCTGAGCTCGTCTAAAGCACCTTAATTCAACGCATGACTATGGGTTAGAGATGGATAAGGGAGCTCAAATTCTAAATGTTGGCTGCATTGGCTGTCCGTGCCAGGCGTCTGTGTGCGTGCGAGACGTCATGACGCAACTGCCGAGTGGATGTGCGAGTCACTGCGAAGGGGGGAGGACGTCTGGCTGTGGGTTCTTTTTCTCGTCGTTGTGTCAGCGCCTTTGCACAACTTGAAACGCAATCGTCCGAACGCAGGCGTACAAATGTTTAAAGGTTTCGCTGAAAATCGATTCCTTTGCTACGATCAGCGGCCAAGGTTTTATACATCACGTGGACTATTAACGCCACAAAATCAGCTTCATGTAGTAATGTATCTATTGCACGTGATTAAATGTTAATAGCATTTGTTTCCCTTTGTGGAAGTTTAAAATGCGAGATAAGTATTTGGTCGTCTCTGTTGTTATTGCGTTAGAGGCACTCAACGGCAGAGAGGTGAGCGATGGATCCGCAGTGTCTGCAGCTTCGTCAGATTTTACTGCTGATGAAGCAATCGGGCAAGCAGATTTTTACAATTTCATAAGAACATGCTGACAGAGGTAAAGGCTTGGCATTATACTCTTTGGTTCTTTCGGTAAAGTCACGTAGGTGAAAAAATAGAATAAAAATAAATAAATAAACACGGTTGCTTTTTTTCCCACCTACGTGACTTCACAGAAACAACCAGCGAGTATGGATCCCCCTGCAGTCACGAAAACTTCAAATCTGGCTTGGCATTGTTTTTACATTACCTTTGCCGTTTCGTGATTGTTTTCCATCGAGGTAATGCCATGTTTTCTATTATTGTAATGCCAAGACTCTAATTCATCACAGCTACTTCATGACAAGCAACTGCAGTCGCCAAATCATAAGATGCCTCACTGAGAACTTCAGCAGGGGGTTGGTGGATCATGCAAAGATGTGTGCAAGCTGCCTCCACGCAGTCGGCACTTCGAAGTAAATGGAATTTTAAAAATGGTAAAAGACAAAGGTGCAGGCCTGCGATGTATTGCTCTCACCCCACTACTGCAGACATGGCTCCCGAGAGCTCCTCTAGACACAACATTTGCCTGCCCATTCTAGATGTGAAGCTTTCGTGACTGCAAGGATTCATATTCTTAGGTTTTTTCGGTAAAGTCACGTAGGTAAAACATCAAAATTAATAAAAATAAAATAAAACAAAAATCACGGTGATTTTTGTTTTATTTTATTTTTATTAATTTTGATGTTTTACCTACGTGACTTTACCGAAAAAACCTAAGAATATTTGCCTGCCCTTCCACGTTCGCCAGAAGAGATGACAGTACCCACGCTTTGCCCCACCACATGCAACTCGCCTTTCGAATCACCGCGGTGTAGCCATGTGCACTGCGGTGGCTAGAGGTGGAAGGGGATTCAAGAAACTTGCGCCCAATGCTTCAACTGCCGCGCCAGGAGATCGACCTCTGCATTGCAAACCAATGTGCTAACTATTACACCACGGACACATCTCTAAATATATGTAAATATATATTTATAGATAAACCTCCCTTTGCTGGCAGGTCCCCCTGATACAGGTACTGCTACTTTGTATGGCGTCTTCAGACGGGATTGCATTTGGATTTTGTATAAATGGAAATTGCATTGTACTGCATTGTGTAATGTTTACGATTCGAGTTTGAATGTTCTCATATTGTGGGTGAGACCCCCATTGCATTGAGATGTTCTCTGGCACGGAACATTGGTCAAATATCCCAAGACTCTCCTGGAAAATATTCTCAAGAATTGGGGATCATTTTCCAGATCGGCAAACAAGGTATTATTATTATTAGAGATAGTATCATCGTTGTTGCACATGCAGGCAGAGATGAAGAGCAATGTACAGACGCTACAATTGGAAGACGTGGGCAGCTCTATTACAATGTCCACTTTTTTTTCCCAAATTGCTTTAAATTGCACACGGTTCATCTGTAAGAATCGTACTATTTCATTTTTTATGTTGAGTCTGTTCAGGGACTGCTCATATAATCTGAACTGAGGAGCACAGACAGAGCACCGACAAGCACCATCGTCTCCCCCACCACCACTCCCAGCCTCAATTATCCGGACGAATCATCCCAGGCAGCACAAGCCGGGGTGGATGCTGAAAACAGAGCGGCCCATTGTGAACGTAGCAGCTCGTACACTCGCTTAAACATACTTGGATGCGATTTCATATCCAAATATGTTGCATGTCTTTACTTTTTCTCACTCACATTTTTTCCTATGTTCAACTTATAACATGTGTGGATGAAATAACAAAATGTCCTTTCCAATTATATAAGTTAGCTGGCATTGTAAATTTCTAAACCACTTCAAAAAATATCCCCCTCCCCCAACAAGACACCAATTTACATTTCCCAATGATGACCATATTTTGTTACACAGAGAGAGTGGACAACCAAATCACCACGGTTTCCATTCATACAACTGCGACAAGTAAAATTAAAGTCTCAATAGAATGTTAAACTTTTAATATATTTGTTTCTTGGGAATGCTTCAAAACAGATACACGGGGCTTCGTGTATTGCGGCTATTTTATACATTTCAGCAAACGGTTGCTGGTGCAAATGAATTATAGTCGGATCCATTGCATCACCCATGATACACCAATGTGATACAATCTGCACTAAAGCACCGATGACATTCTCCCCCGTGCAGGTAGATTCACAGCACGGCCTCATGCTCTGGCATGCGTTTTAGTTGTCACCAGCGGCACGTTCAGTTGAGCCAAGTGCAACGTTAAACCCAATGCGAGTAAGACAACAGCGTGTTTCGTTGCGAAACTGTGAATGAGCCCATATCTAGCTTCAGCAGTATCAATGTCGTTGGGACAATGTTTACATGCACAAAAGAGAGTAATTTACAACGCCTTACCAAAGCGGTACGAAGCAAACCTCCCTCAAAGTCTACAGGATATTTGGACCTGACGTCACATGTGGAACTCTGCCAATGTCGCTGCCCAGCCAAGATGACCTCGTGATGACTATGACACTGTTGTTGACCTCGTGATGACTATGACACTGTTGTTGACCTCGTGATGACTATGACACTGTTGATGACCTCGTGATGACTATGACACTGCTCACGGCCAGCTGCTATCGGGGTTCGATTCCACTACTGACCGAAATCACCAATGAAGTACATGGCCTGTGCCTATGTAAACCATTTCAATGGCAATTCCACTCGGATGGCTGTCCCTTGCCCCGATGTACTGGAGCGTGCATCCCACAGTTCACAAGGAGTGCTGGGAGGAGAACCCGAGGCGTTCGTTCACCTCGACTACGCAGACGACGTTGCCCTGGCAGCCGAGATGCTCGACGGCGAATCCTCGCACTGGAGATCACGCCAAATGAAACTCTCGTTTGGTTGAGTGGCTACACACCCTCGGAGAGGGCCACGGCAGTAGATGTTGTCTTGTTCACAGTTGCAGAGCAACAGGCAATGGCCAAAATGGCTAAACAGCTAGCAACAAGCACCACCATTCAAGGCGAAATAGATCAGAGTTAACACGGGTCTTGAATTGAGCAATGTTGTTATAATCGTTTGGGGAAAAACAAACATGTGTTGGGAGGGAATTCCAAAGTCGAATAGTGCGAGGTAAGGAGAAGAAATGAGAAGTCTTTAGACCTCTTGAAGACAGTCCAGGTGATGACACAGCAGTGTGGGTGATGGGGCAGCAGTGTGGGTGATGGGGCAGCAGTGTGGGTGATGGGGCAGCAGTGTGGGTGAAGGGGCAGCAGTGTGGGTGATGGGGGCAGCAGTGTGGGTGATGGGGGCAGCAGTGTGGGTGATGGGGCAGCAGTGTGGGCGATGCCACAGCAGTGTGGGTGATGACACAGCAGTGTGGGTGATGGGGGCAGCAGTGTGGGTGATGACACAGCAGTGTGGGTGATGGGGGCAGCAGTGTGGGTGATGGGGGCAGCAGTGTGGGTGATGGGGGCAGCAGTGTGGGTGATGGGGGCAGCAGTGTGAGCGATGCCACAGCAGTGTGGGTGATGGCGCAGTAGTGTGGGTGATGGGGCAGCAGTGTGGGTGATGGGGCAGCAGTGAGGGTGATGGGGCAGCAGTGTGGGTGATGGGGCAGCAGTGTGGGTGATGGGGCAGCAGTGAGGGTGATGGGGCAGCAGTGTGGGTGATGGGGCAGTAGTGTGGGTGATGGGGCAGCAGTGTGGGTGATGGGGCAGCAGTGTGGGTGATGGGGCAGCAGTGTGGGTGATGGGGGCAGCAGTGTGGGTGATGACACCGAGTGTGGGGTGATGGGGGCAGCAGTGTGGGTGATGACACAGCAGTGTGGGTGATGACACAGCAGTGTGGGTGATGGGGGCAGCAGTGTGGGTGATGGAGGCAGCAGTGTGGGTGATGGTGGCAGCAGTGTGGGTGATGACACAGCAGTGTGGGTGATGACACAGCAGTGGTGATGGTGAATGGTGGCAGCAGTGTGGGGGTGGATGACCCAGCAGTGTGGGTGATGACGCAGCAGTGTGGGTGATGGGGCAGCAGTGTGGGTGATGACACAGCAGTGTGGGTGATGGGGGCAGCAGTGTGGGTGATGGAGGCAGCAGTGTGGGTGATGACGCAGCAGTGTGGGTGATGACACAGCAGTGTGGGTGATGGGGCAGCAGTGTGGGTGATGGTGGCAGCAGTGTGGGTGATGGGGGCAGCAGTGTGGGTGATGGGGGCAGCAGTGTGGGTGATGGGGCAGCAGTGTGGGTGATGACGCAGCAGTGTGGGTGATGGGGCAGCAGTGTGGGTGATGACACAGCAGTGTGGGTGATGGGGCAGCAGTGTGGGTGATGGTGCAGCAGCAGTGTGGGTGATGGTGCGACGGAGTGTGGGTGATGGGGCAGCAGTGTGGGTGATGGGGCAGCAGTGTGGGCGATGGGGGCAGCAGTGTGGGTGATGGTGGCAGCAGTGTGGGTGATGGGGCAGCAGTGTGGGCGATGCCACAGCAGTGTGGGTGATGGGGGCAGCATGGGTGGAGCAACTGTTGAGTGAAGTTCGTGGGAACAGCAACGACAGCGATGATGAAGAGTGATAAATAAGGGCGCGACTGACCACCACCAGCCAGTGAGCGAGCAACTGCAGTGAATGAGTGAACGAGCGAGTGGACTGAATGAGTGAGTGGAGTGAATCAGTGAGCGAGCGACTGCAGTGAATGAGTGAGTGGAGTGAATGAGTGAGTGAGTGGAGTGAATCAGTGAGCGAGCGACTGCAGTGAATGAATGAGCGAAGGACAGGACTGAATGAGCGAGTGAGCGAATGAGTGAGCGAATGAGTGAGCGAGTGGAGTGAATCAGTGGGTGCTTGATCGTCACTCAACCGGACTGTTTCATGCCGAGTAAAGGTTGCCAAAGGGCTGTAAATGGCACGGTGTAGGCCAAGGCAGTGAGGTGGCGAGCGCTGCATTCACCGCGGTGAGCTCCTCTCAGCTCCACGTCTGTCACCCGGCCGCGGTTCTCGCCGTGCGTGCCAACTCGGCGATTCGCGAGGGGGTCACGTCAAATGTCGATATCGGCAGAAAGGTTCGCCTTGCGGGGCATGGTGCCGTGATTTTTTTTCAAAAGAAGAAACTTACATTGGTTTAACCATTACCTCTTTGGAAAGAATTGGAAGCAGTTAAGTTTCAAATAGTGCGACCTCCTGACCTTTGCAGTTCACCGTGGTAACACCAGATGTTGTTGCAGCTTTATGACCACCTGCAAGCGATTTATGCGCAAGCTCCAAACTCATTGCGCTAAAGAAGCCTAATGGATAAAGTGTTCGGTCGTTAGAAGGAACACTTACTCGCGATCTGCCTAGCCAGGGGGTAAATGCCTCGCACGTTTACCGGATAGTTCCGTGCAAGTCTTTATTACAAGTGTGAGAATTGCTAAAAAAGAACATAACGTTCTATTTATGTCCTATATTTTGCAAAATGGTGAGGCCCTTTTATGTTTCTTCACAATTTAAACTAAGCCGAGCCATTGGGTGAGGTTAATGTCAGCGGATATACGTCGCACATCACCTCAGGTTTAGTACTCGAAATGGGATATTTGGAGGTTATCATCGACCGCGAGTGTTTGCCCTCGGGAGACAATTGCCCCTAACGTGCAATGTGAAATTCCCCCACTGGCTCGGGGCGACAAAGGGAGAAGCGCCCACCGCACGCTCCATTGAGCAGCGCAGCACTTTGACTTCCGACCAGGGTACGGCGAGATGCACGTGTGCATGCTGAACTTCTATCGCACCCTCCGTAGCCAACCGCGCTCGTCGGCGGTGCGGCTGTGCAAAGTTCATGCTCAGGCCACTCCTGGCAGAACTCGAGAGAGCCCAAGAGAGTCCCTCTCGTGGGTATTTTGGTCGACGCTTCCACGCTGGCCAGAGGCGTCTCGGAAGAAGTGGCGGTACCCACACTTCACCCCACTGCGCGCGACTTGCCGATCGGCTGGTCGTGGTGGTGTGCCATTTGCACTGCTCGGTGGACTGAGGCGGGCGGGCGGGCGGGGATTCAAGAAACTTGCCGCCATTGTTTCAACTTCCGCACGAGGAGATCGAGTTGAACGGGCAACCATTACACCAAGGTATTATTCCGTTATACCGTGTAATGTGTGTATGTTAATTTATACTACGCACAGACAGGAGATAAAACCACGTAACTGCGATTCTTCTAGACCCACTCCAAAAATGTAGGGAGCACGAAAGGAATTTCTAATTCCCGCGCGATAACATCGGATGGTTTTGAAAGCATAGAGAACTTATTTTCCGTAACATTCCTCCTTGTCCGCGCCGCGGAAAGTTTAAACCGTGTCAGCAATCGCAACATCAACATCGAACCGCATTTGCCGCGCCTTCACGCGGCTCTTCCCATCGGGTCGTGAGCCAGAAAAACCAACAGCCGCCAGAGGCCCCACGGCGGTGATGACGGCGAGGATCCGACCACCGCCGCCGCTGCGCTGAGTGACGATGCTCAGCGCTACTAAAATAGTCTGGCACCAAACCGCCAAGGGGCTCGACAGGTCGAGCGAGTGGCTCACAGTCGGAAGGTCGAGAGTTCAAATCCTTTTTCGATGGGAGGGGGGGGGGGAGAGGTTGCCTCAGCGCATCATCCTCTTCAGGGTTGATAAAAATAAGTACCACTTTGTGGGGAAGCCAACAACAGGTGTCTCGCCACCACCATCAAACTGTGGCATTGCCACCACTGGTTCAGGGCTGTAAATGGGAAATGAGCAAGGCCTTAATGTTCACATGAGCAGGACATCTCTTTATTCCATTGGTGCTATGCCAATTATGGTCATTCTACGAATAACATCACCCTCACCATGGCGATGTGGAAATTCCACCACTAGCTTAAGGCCACGGACAGAAGATGAGCGCTGTCCAATTCATCATTTAACCAGAGCGGGTGCAAGGATGGTACCCTTGCCGCAAAGCACCAAAATACCTGAGCACAAGCCAGCAATTGCAGGGCTGCAACTCGACATTGTCCCTGGGCTGGCACATTTGAACGAGAGGTTCTGTATCACCACACCCGCCACCGTGCATCGCCCCTCCGCCAACCCCATCGCAACGAACCGAAATTGTCACACGAACCGCGAACGCAACTCGGGGTCGACGTCGCATTTACGCCGGCGACCCCCGAGCCTGAGCCGAGCCCGCCGAGTCTCGTTCACCTGTATGAGCTTCTCCAGCTCGTCGGGCGGCACGCACGGGTGGCGCACCAGGAAGGTCGCCTTGTGCGCTGGTGATGGCGTCCCGCTGGGCGCTCTCGTTGCCCTGCTCCAGGGCCCGGAACACAGCGCCGCCCAGCACCAGGTAGCCCAGCACCAGCACGAAGATGCCCAGCAGCGTCTTCCACTTCATCCTGCGCCGCGCCCCCATCTCCTGCTCCTCCGTCGTGGTCGCGGCCGCCGCGGCCGCCGCCACACCCATCACTCGCACCTTGGAGGCCACGCCCAGCCGCCGCTTGGGCTGGCCCCGCTGTGGCGTCTCAACTGCGCGGACACACGCGGGAGGGGGGGGGGGGGGAGCGGAACGGCGTTGGGGTCGTGGCTGCGAGGTGGCCGGGAAACGGAGGCGCTTGCGGTGCGGGCGACCGGTTTGTTTTTTGGGTTGTTCCCGCGTGTCGTTCGACGTCGCGATCGTTACCGCGTTTCGCGTGGCGTCTGCGGAACTTCCTCGGCTCTCGCCATGCGGAGCGAAACGTCGGACATCAGTTGCCGAACGGCACGTGGCACAAATCAGAAACAGATCGGAGCGCTGCGGCGGACAGAAGTTGTTGAGTGCTACTCATCTCCCGGCACTTCGGTTTCATCCCGCCCTGGGCACTTGTCACCGCACGCACCTGTGATCCACCGCTTTCGAGGAACGGATTGGTGAATCAAACGAAATTGTGAAACTCCCAAACCCGCCGGACTGCGAGGATGCCAAGAGGTGATGGTACAGGAAGCGTATTTGATCTGTGAGGCGCCTTACGCTCATACTTTGGGATTTTGTTTCTGCGTATTTATGTTCTTTGGCACTGTATGTAACCCAACTGTGCTCATCGGAGGTATGGGGAAGCACAACAGTTTTCTCCCACATGCCACCAACTCGCTGATGGAGGAGAGGTCATATAGCAACGTGCAGGACCGTCCTGAAATAGTGTTGAGACTCGGAGAGGCTTTCCTCACTTTTATAAATACCACTTTTATCCTTGCTACGAGAGAGCCCGTTGCTCGGCAACAAAAAATAAGAGACAGCTGTCATTGCCGCTCATCTCACAATCCTTGAGTCGGAGCACTGAAATTAAGCAGACAGTTTAAATAATAAAATGCCAAGATAATATGTATTAGGATTTAAAGAATATTCTGGCAAAAGAAGTACATTCATATGAGCACGAATTGAAAAGGTAGGGCAGTATATTCTTATATCCTTGCAGTCACGAAAGCTTCAAATCTAGAAGGTAGGGCAGTGTTTGTGATGAACCATGTCAGCCCTCTGTGTGCGTTACTCCCACCTCTTCGGTGTTACCGTCTATTCTGCGACTTCTGAACTCCACTGTTTCTACTTTTGATCGAACTGATCACTGGTTGGCCTGGAGACACGATGGCTGAGATGGCACCACTGAGACTCTTGGTTAAAAATCGAGGCAGTGATTAAACTGGGTTAGTGGTCTTAGCCCAACCACGAATGACTGCACAAAAACAGTCGCATTAACTTTGTCTTCGTACTTACAATTGGCAAAATTGGAGAGAATAAATAATATCGATTTAACTGTCATGCAGCAAATTCTTTCAGATGCGCTTCAGCGGCCGTCTGGAATGCTCCTCTTTCCGATATTACGAAGCAACTGGAGCTATGCACTTTTAAATCGAGATTGAAAACGAATTTCCTGAGAACTGCTTTTTGCGTTTAGTTTGTTGTCCTTCCCCCGCACCTCCAATTAGCACGGTTGGCTACATATGGTGCAAAGGAAATTCAACATACATATATACATATAACATACGTACAACAGACATACAACAGACATACAAACATTATTCTCCGTGGCAGGGTGCTGCCCCCTACTGCGTGTGGCCCAGGGGTCACTTGAAGAAATCTCAGAGGTAGCTCTGTAATATCCACTTCCGTGGACTGCGATCTAACATGAAGGGCTGCTCTGCAAGAGATTCGAATGGATTTTTCATCTTATGGCATCATGACAACAGGACATTCGGAAATAACGTTGAGAGAAAAGTGCAAATTTAAATTAACCTCAAGAAAGAAGAATCTTTTCTAGGCTTTTTAATTGTTGATTGTTTCCTGTCAGGCACAATCAATACATGTAATGTGAACTGCATAAAGAACTATCCATCATTCAATTACCTCTATTGATTGCGCTGAGGTTTTTCTGCAAATTCAGTTACAACTTGGCATATACCCGGCAGCATTTAAAATAATCTGCGTCTAATTTGTATCACGATTTAGTCTTCCCGTGAACACTGCCCCACTCATTGCCTAATCAACCTTGGTTATAGTTATCAGATATCATGGAAAGACCACTATCCCAACATCACTGGGTTATAGTTATCAGATATCATGGAAAAATCACTATCCCAACATCACTGGGTTGAAGCGACACAATGCAATTGTGCTATGACTTAGAGAACACAGTCAAGATGATGAAGAAAGAACAGCCTTTACCCTTTCCGGCATAACACAGGAGGTGTTATATTTTAAACACCAAATAGACACACCTATTGCAAGGCATAAAATCTGCATTAACCACACATGCTTGTGGGAAAGCATGCAAACAAACATGCTCTAATAATAATTAATGTGTGCATTGTCCTTTACACCGATTGGCCTACACCAGCGACAGCCTCCTTTATGGACTTGTCTCAGCACCAGCGCGAGACCAGAGGACGCCAAACTGGCGAACAACACACAGGGAAATGTAAATTTCAAAGCATTAATACGTGGGAGTAACAATGGAAAAGGATCACCCGCATGTTTACGTTTTTTTATGAAAGTAATGTATTGGTGCGATGGCAATTTGTTATTACAATATGATTTGCTTGCTTTTCACCATGGTAACGTGGAGTTTCCACCACTGGCCTAGTGCCATCAACAGAGAGGAGCACTGTCCTATTCGTCGTTCGAGTGAGGATGCAATTTAACTTTTGATAGTGGCACTGGAGAGCTCTACAAATGGCTACATCTACAGGATGTCGATTAATTCATTAACGAAAGTTTTGTCTGGTGACCAAGTAGTTTTTGTGCCTGTTGCTCCAGTCCCACTATTCTCTTATCGTCTGTACCCTCTTTTCCCCGTATCGTGTAAGTCGCACGCTTCTTTATCAAGCACTTTGAGAGCCGTCGTAGTTGTACGTGAACAGCGGAAGGCAGAGGGGCTGCCACGCGCACGATTGCTCGCGCCACCGCGTCAGAAGGAGCTCTACTAGAGGGAGCTCGAGAGAGCCCCTCCTCCCTCGGCTCACTCTCCCACACAGACCCGACATTCTGTGAGAGCTGGGACTCCTCCCACTTGACCCCATCACACGCGACCTGCCGGCTGACTCCACCGTGGCGAACCGCTTCACGCTGCTGGGTGGACAGACGCGGCGGCTTCCAAGCAACTTGCACCGCGGTGTTGCGCTGCCACATCAGCAGAAGGAATGGAACCGATGAGCGGTGGATTGCAAGTCCAGTGTGCTGACCATTGCATTACGGCAACGTTTCATTTACGTTGAATATCACATTCATCTTTAGCTGTTTCTTAGCATCTCTGTGATTGAAATATAAATATATATCTGATCGGGAACCTTTAGCTCACAGATGTAATGTAAAAGTATATCTAGGGTCTTGTCATGTAACTTTAGGAGGGGGGGGGGATAAGAAAATGGAAGTGAGAAAATATTTAATGGAGGGAATTAACGCAACTTTGCGTGACATGACAGCCACAGAGGCAGTGTGTGCAGACTCAATGGGACAATTGTCGTGATCTGACTAGCGTGCATTGTGGAAGCATTCTCGAGGTTACAGTGGCTCTGATCAGTGCCTTCCTTTATGCTTCCTGCCGTCATTCCTGAAGGCGGATCGAGCCAATGTGCGCACGAGAAAGGCCACGTGCTTCTTTGAATTAAAACACTTGACAATCGCCAGCTTAAAATGCGTGTGCAACAGCAGGACCTATTTTCTGCACACACACAATGCTGGCATCAGCCTGTCATTTTCTGCCAAGTTCTATTACCGTCACCTCTTAAATAAATAATATGCTCAGCAGAAGGATGACAGCACTTATAGATCGTTAAGCTCCTTCACAAATGACCTTTGAAGTTTAAGCCTGCTCCGAATTGCAGCTACATGAGGTTATACGTAGAGCGAAATCCATTGGTGATGCAGGTCAAGCGATGTTTCCCTTGCTCGATGCCACACAAGGAGCCACGTTGCCAACAAAGAGAAGTTGTAAATGTTCGCGTTGCAAAGTGTCGCAGCAGATTGCAGAGTCACCATCATCATCAGCCATGGGGTCAATCCACTGCTGGATAAAGGCCTCCCCAAGCAGCCACCATCTGCCGAAATGCTGCGATATTATTCAACTCCACGCGAGCCGAATTAATCGCTCCATCTCTGTGTTATACGTTCCGTTCCTTGACAGTCTTCATGAGGCGCCACCAAAAGTTAAACTCCAGGGATTTCACAACGGCTTGCTGATGACGTTACCAGAGTTGTCAACTACCTCGCTTGATCTACAGGAGGTCGTGGCTTCGATCCCAACCCTGACGCCTGCTGTATATTTGAAGTTTGCGTGTCTCTCTCCCCGTGGTCACGTGGATTTTCATTCACGCGACCACGGGGAGACAGACACGCGTTAGAATCAACGTGCGTTTAGAGTATTTGGCTGCTATAAATGTCCACGTGATGATCCACTTCGTTGAGCTATCATTTGTGGCCAGTTTGATTCTCAAAAATAGCTATACAGCTCAGTGGGCCTTACCTGGTAAAATAGAACATAGTTTAATAGTTTTAGTATTTAATCTGCAGTTGATTGTTTAAACGATGTTTGAGCCCAGAATTTTTAATCTGCTGCCTCCTGTCTGGGCTGTCCTTAATAAGTGCTTTCACTGCTATGAATTTCATTAATGCAAAAAGGACCAGTGAGTAAATTTTTTGTTAAAATAAAGTCCAAGCTAAAAGCTTACTTAATTAAATGCTTTACTTGATGTCATGTGTTTGGGTTTTTGTGCGATTTCAATTAGGCACTTTAACTTTGGCCACAAAAAAAAAACATTTAGCACAAAAATGCCCCCAGCATGACATTTTGTTTCCCTGGTAATTCTATTTCGTGTAAAATTAATGCATCATAGGCAGCAACATTAGTCCCCGGCAGAATGTTTCCATACACTCATTGTCAATAAAATATCAGAATCAGACAATTTAAGACAAAATCTGCAGTTTAACTTTTAAGCAGATATATTATTTTGGTAAAGTCACGTAGACACAAAAACACGAGCGGTCGTCATCCGGCGGTCGCCTGATGACGACCGCTCGTCTTGCGATCGAAACGTCGTGAGTTTATTTATTTAATTTCTAGCTACGCGACTTTACCGAAAGAACCAAAGAATATGAATTCCTCCAGTCACGAAAGTTTTAAGTCAACATTGTAAGCAAATGCTTTATACTGAATGCATATTTTTACATTATTTTTAGAATGTATCCATTTAGTTTATCGTGGCACTTTATCGCCTTCAATATTAAACATAACGTAGAACATTGCATGCTTAGAATGTGCATTTGATAAACTGTACATCAAAGTATCAATATATGTGTTTATACAAATGGCAAAAGCTAAAGAGACAACGACTGACAATGATAAAGGGGCTGGCATGCGTTTAGGAGCATCACATAATGACCAACATTGAGAGTTTTCGCAATGTGGCATTTTAAAGGTTCTTGCACAGACAGGCAATCGCTTCTAGAACCAGCGCGTTCTATCCCCATATCGACATGGCCAAGACTGCGCAGGGTTACACTCATAATGACAAACGTTCCATCATCCGGATGTCGTTAAGATTCGTTGCCACGTGAGTAAATCATTGCACACATGACACAGTACTGCATATACTGCAGGTGCCAACAAACACACCAATATACCAACACTGATGTTAATAAAGAGTTGCGACTACTCAAAGTCAAAGTGATGCCCCCTGCTGAAATTGGTACTCAGGCTGTGCTCAAGTGTGAACAGGCCCGAGCCATCGGTCGGAATTCCACATTCCGACGGCAGGAGAGAGTCTATCCATGTGACGCTCACTGTTGGACTTCTCCGTAAAGTGGTATGTATTTTGTCGACCCCAGAGGGATGATGGGCTGAGTCAACACCCAACCAGGATTTGAACTCACAGTTATAAATACAGTATTGTCGTTTTTTTCAATGTTGCTTAGAGGTCAAACGTGAAAACAAAATTTGACAGACTTTGGGCAAAACACATCTCATACCTGATAAATGGGAATCCATTCCAATTATGCAGTCCATCCATCCTCGATTGTATATTGGGCTATGCGATGCTGATGCCAACAGGCGTTACCGATGTCATCAATAACCATCATTACATTTCAACAGCGAGTATAGTCTTCTTCTTTGGGATCACACGCGTGGTCTGGATAGTGAGCTGGAAACAAACTTAAGAGTGGATGTACCTAAAGCATGGGATGGAGCCATAATGTCCCAGCAAGATCATTGAAGAGTCAATGTTATTTGATTGATTTCCACTTAATTGTGCTGGCTTTTTCCAACTAGTCAGCCGAATTTATAATTGGAAAACAGCAAAAATATTAACAGTAATGGTACATTTTAAATAAAATAACTTTTTTTAGTTGATCACCAATCGCACAGCCTACAATACAATAATGCTGCCCCCTGATTTACCCTGAAATTCCTCACGGAGTATGTAGGTTTTTTCAGGAGGGTCCTGCATTATCAGGGCTTGCCAATTCCATTCATGTTTCACTTCATTAGGGGGAGGAAACCCCACCATGCACACACAAAGCTCTGCACAGATGCATTCACACGTTGATATACAGTACACAAATGTACTAGAATTGAAGCTTTCATGACTGCAGAAATTATACTCATTGTTTTTTTCGGTAAAGTCACGTGTGTAGAAATAAAATACTATTTAAATATATAAAGTTAAAATAATTCACGACGTTTCGAACGCAACACAAGTGTTGATGATCAGGTGGAATTGGGGTAAAACACAAAGCGAGGGAACACACAGGGAGACAGCACGTGCATAGCACACAGAGAACGGCAAACTGCATGGAGGCAAATACAGCAAGAAAATAGGAGACGACAACTCAACAAACCTTAGAAACACAATGCGATGCAAACCAGTCGACCAACAACACAGACACTAACCTGGTTGACCACGTATTTCAAAAGACTGCTACATTTGTTCTGTTAATCTTCTGGGCTGAACATACCAACGTAAAACAAATGTACTACTTTTTATTTTACCAGGTAAGGCGCACTGAGCTATATAGCACTTGTTCACAAGTGACCTGGCCACAAATGATAGCCCAATGAAGTGGCTTATCATGTGGAAATGTATAGCAGCCAAATACTCGTGTTTCTGAATGTGGAGAGAAAAAACGGAGGACCTGGAGAAAAATCCACGTGACCACGAGGAGAGAGACACGCAAACTCACGAACCCACGATCTCCTGTATACCAAGCGAAGTTGTTAACATCTCGCCACCGTGGCGCCCTATAGATACATACAATAGGTAAATTAACAAAACGCTGACTCCGAGCTAGTAAAATCAAGCTTTAGTGAAAAGTAAGCCGTTTATAAGATCATTTACATTTTTGACTTAAAACTTTTGTGACTGCAGAAATTAATATTCTTGGTTCTTTCGGTAAAGTCACGTAGATAGAAAATAAAATAATGATAATAATAAACATCATGGGACATCCTTTGCCAGTACCAAAATATAAGAATAGGTTTTCCCCTTTTTTCAGTTTTGTTGCCAGAAAAAAAGGGGCGAAATCTATTTTTACATTTTGGTACTGGCAAAGGAGGTCCCATGATGTAGATGATCACCCGAGCTCGCATTACTCTGAGAGTGTATTGTCTTTGTGCTGTTCGCCTTTTGGCGTCCTCTGGTCTAACGCCGATTGAGACGAGGCTCAAAAGAAAGCTGTCTCTAGTGTGGACCAATCCGTTTAAAAGACAATGCATTTATTATCAGAGTATGTTTTTTGTTTGCATTTTGACCACAAGTATTGTTGTTAATGCAGACATGATTCCTTGTAAAAAGGTTTCAGTTTTGTTGCCAGTAAAAAAGGGGAAAACCTATTAATAATAACATTTTAAAAAGAGCGAAAAACCCCCAACGTTTCGATCATGGGTTTTTTTGCTCTGAATTTGTTTTTATCTACGTGACTTTACCAAAAGAACCAAGAATATAACAAATAAAAATTAAAGATACAAATAATTTAATTTAAATTTAAAATAATAAAAAAGAATAAAAATAAAAGTGAAAATTATAAAAGCAAAAAACCACAATAAAAATAGTAAAAAAAATGTTTTATTGAACTATTTTTTTGCTTTATTAGTTTCAACTTATTCTTTTAATTTTGCATTATTTTTATTTCATTATTTTTGTCTTTTATTTTTATTTTTTGTTTTCTATCTACGTGACTTTACCGAAAGAAACAAGATTATATGATCATTTAAAATTTCAGACTGGCAGATATCTACACTAGAGGGCGTAAAGTTAATAGTTGTAACCTCTGTCAATGTTTAACTTCATTATCAGAGCACGGTTGGCTACGTACGGTGCGCATGAAGTTCAACACACATGCATATCATTTGAATAAAATAAAACCGCGAATGTAAATACTCATTTCTGCAGCAGAAGCTTGACACCGATATATTGTACAGGCATGTGTACTGTATATGTATACTGTATACATCTACCAACCCCTTGTCCTGTGGATAAACTGGCTCGCACCAGGGTAACGTGGAGTGGTCAACATTGACTCTACCAGTAGAGAGTAGCACCGCGCTATGCTCTGGATGTAAGGGTTGGTGGACCACGTCAAGGTTTGTGCGCTGCGAGGTGGCCAGGAGATGACAGTAGAGCGAGTGTCATGAATCCATCTGTGCAGCACTTGTTTGTTACGCACCTGCTGTGTGCATAGTGGTGGGTTCTCTCCGCGCTTCCCCCACACGTGCCACACCACTTGTTACATCAACTGGCCAAACATCGCAATCAATGCAGAGACAAGGTGCACTTGTTTGATTGGCTCTCTATTGGCTATTGGCTATCTATTGGCTATCTATTCCAATGCAGAACCCCTCTGATGAAGATTATTGAGAAGGTCCGGTTGGGAATTCATTGATACGTAAAATAAAAACCGGCCGTTGTTATTGTAAATGACAGAATCGGCTTAATTTCAGCCAGAGTTTTCCGGGGCTGAGTTCCGGAAAATATTTCAGTCCCAGGGGTTGTGGGTTTAGTTGAGGGGAGGGGCCGGAAAAATGTATGAAGATGAACATGTAAGCCCTGATTCTATAACAATAACTTATTGCGTATTGACTAGGCACGTATATATATATATATATAATTACATTTCTCCAAAGACTCGTCTCGACTCGAGACATCCACGGCGAACTGCAGCCGCCCAATCGTTCACAACAAAAGTCGCCGCGGAATACCCCGAGAACCCACCGTAGAGACCCACATCCATCTCACCCGGCCAGTCGTGGGCTCGGACACAGAGACTCGCTCCGTCCTCTCGCTCTCTCTCTCTCGTGTTCGTCCTCACGCTCGGTAACCCAGCAAAGCCTCACCTCGTCTCCTGGACTCGTTTCAGGAGCGTCTTGCCAAGTGGTCCGCCGGCTACGACGACTCCGTTCTGTAGGTCCCAATCGAGTGAATGAGCTCTCTCCCTCTCGCTCTCTCTCACCTTTGATGCAGCAGTCGGGTTTGCACACCATCGCTCCGCTGGCCATCGCCGTCTCCAGACACACCATGGTGAGGCCACTTTCAGTGTCGAGACGGCGGCCCTCCTCCACCCCGAGCCACGCGCCCGCATGGGGCAGCAGCAGCAGGAGAAGAAGACCTCTCAAGGACGACGCGCGGCGGAGTTGGTGGACCTGCACCCAGGGCCAACGCCGGCCGCAGCTCGTGGCTCGTGAAGGACATGGGCCCGTGCGATGTGTTGTCGGAGGAACGTCCTCACATCTTATTGATCCATCTCAGCGCGAGGGTCTACTCCCCCTGCAAGGTCCCTCCCATCAGTCCCGGAGTGAGAGAGGATTGAAAGCAGCCGCTGATTTGTGCTAATTACGTGTGTGTCTTCCCCTCCCCCACCGCCCTTGGGCAGGATGGCTGCTGTGTTGGCTTTTGTTCGTTTTGTTGTCTGTCCCCAGCTCCTCGGGGTATGTCCCTCGCCTCTGGTGTCGCCGGCTTTCTTCACGGTCTATGACCCCTACAGAGGCTGCTCGACAGCACGCAACCAGACGCACACAGCACGGGCGTTTTAAAAACACAGCAGGAGCACAGCACCAGTAATGATAAAGGAGCGGACACTCACGCGCTCACGCACACACACTCACGCACACTCACACGCACACTCACACACACGCACTCACTCACACACGCACTCACTCACTCTCACACACACTCACTCACTCTCACACACACTCACACACGCACTCACACACTCACGCACTCACTCACTCTCACACACACTCACACACGCACTCACTCACACACGCACTCACTCACTCTCACACACTCACACACGCACTCACATGCACACACACGCACGCGCACTCACTGACGCGCACTCACACACTCACACGCACTCACTGACGCGCACTCACATTCACAGACACTCACTCACGCACACACTCACACACACTCACACACGCACACTCACAGACACTCACTCACACGCACACTCACACGCGCAATCACACGTACACTCACACACACGCACGCACACTCACTCACACGCACACTCACACAGACACGCACTCACACACTCACTCACGAACACTCATTCACGCACACTCACAGACACACACGCACTCACTCACGCACACACACTCACGCACGCACACTCACTCTCACACACACACTCTCACTCACTCACGCACACTCACACACACACTCACAGATACTCACACACACACTCACAGACACTCACACACGCACTCACACACTCACTCACGCACACTCACAGACACACACGCACTCACTCACGCACTCACACACGCACACTCACTCTCACACACACACTCTCACTCACTCACGCACACTCACACACACTCGCAGACACTCACTCACTCACACTCACTCACCCACACACCCACTCACAGACACTCACACACTCACTCACTGACACACATACGCAGCTCTTCATCTCGATCGGACACAGTCTGGAACGCTGTTCCGGGAGCTATTGAACACTTCACGAGAGTCTCATTCGTCAAGAAAGACTCAGTGGTTTTAAATTAATAAAATGTGTCCATCGTGTGATCGGCGTCGATCTGGGCAATGGTCCTTCTTCATAGTACACAGACAGCAGGGATCGAGGTTGGAGACTGCGCTTGATTTGATACTCGGTTTGTCCTCAAGGGATTGTAGTGATATAGCATGCAGGTAATACACGATTATTGTGGCTAGACACACTCTGTATTCTAGTGGTAGTGCCTTGCCAACCGATAATTCCATACACCAAGCCAGCCGAGCAGCATTCCGGAAAACAATATCGAGAGAGAAATGAATCCCCGTTCACACGAAGATAACGCGAGTGGCTTCGTGAATGCGGCTGGCAGCTCTCGCTGGCGTTCACTGGAGACACCACCAGCGCCAAAAGCGGCGATCTGAACAGCAGCAGCAGCAGCGGCAGCCTCGGCACGCTCCGGTCTGTCTGGGCGCAGTGTTGTGCGTCGTCTGTGCCCGCTCCTCATCCTCCACAACATTCACCTCGAGATCGTTGTTGGCATGCGGCCTCTCCTGCCGCGCTCTGTATCGCCGCAGCCGTCGTTTTGATGGGTACGTGATGTGTGGTTACGATACAACATCGTCAAATATCGTCCGTCCAGCCTGAACGCCCTCCACGCTGTTGTTAGTGAGCACCTATTAAGGGCGCGCTGCACGGGCAGGTGACGCGTGCACTGCACCACGCCGCGTTTGTCTCCCCGCTGCTGATATGCACAGGGAGGCGCTCGTTTCAGGCCGAGTATCGAGGGGAGACCCGGGACCGGTTGAGATGTCGCGCTCCACTCTGGCGAATCGAACTCGGGCTGCTTCGTTCGTAGCGCAGTGCGCTCAGCACGACGCGTGCCCACACGAGTCTAAACAAGACAAAGATCCCCCGTCTAGTCTTAACGCACTTGGGGCAAGTGCTGTTAGCGAGGACCTATGAAGGCCGGTACGGCACAGCACCACGCCCGACCACCTTTGTCTCCCTAGTGGCGATGTTTACATACCGCACAAGGTACTCATTTGAGGCTCAGTCGACCTAGGGGCAGCCCAGGATCGGTTCAGATAATCGTCGCTGGTGTTGGCTGTGAGTGGGTATCGAACCCGGTTCGTGGCGTGGCGCGGGAACCACCACACTGCCGTTCCCCATCACACACAACATGCACATCAACACAACATGCACATCAACACAACATGCACATCAACACAACATCCACATCAACACAACATGCACATCAACAGACGTGCAAACATTGACTCAGTAAACATACTGCAAACACACACACGTACCGACCTGAGCGTGTAGATATGAAGATGCTTGCAAATGAGAGAGCGTTGTTGGTGCTGTGCTGCTGCTGCTGTCTTTGCGCGAGGTCTACGTGAGAGCACTCCTCATCCTTCTGCAGCACCACCAGCACCACCAGCAGCACCACCAGCAGCACCACCACCAGCACCACCACCAGCACCACCACCAGCAGCAGCACCAGCACCGCGTGATGCTGCCGCCTGCACTGCAGCGGCGCCTCTCGTCCCTCGCGCTCTTATCCCGCAGCAACCGAGGAGCCCAGCATGGGAGGAGGAGGGTGGTGGTGGTGGATGATTCGTGCCCAGTGGCGGATCGGGGGGCAGGGATGGGAGGAGAAGACAGGGGCGGGAGGGAGGGGAGGAGGGGGCTGATGGGGAGGGAAGACCGAGAGCGCGCCCCCCCCCCCCCAGCAGCAGCAGCTTCAAGTGGCACGCGCTGAGAGTGACGCAGCCCCCAGGGCGTGCGCAGGGCACGCTCCCAGCGACGTGATCGCACGAACTCGGCAAACACAAACATGAAGAGCACAGCGCATTCATCAACACCACGGCCCATACAAGGCATGCGTAGGCGACGTTTCGGGCTATGGCCCTTCTTCACACCAGAGAGATAATAACGTGGTGACGGAAGGCCGTTGCCTGAAACGTCGCGTCTTGTTCGATGTCCCCTCTGGGGCAGTTTAGTTGACAAACGCGTTGAGTCTCTCGTTTGTCCTCATGCATTACTGCCCATGCTATAGCACGACCACAAATGTTGCTTAATGTGTGCTGTGAAAAAGACCCATTGCCCGGAACGTTGCCAATTATGTTTCCTTCTTATGCAGTGCGATCGCTGGATGCGTTTTTCTAATGTTCGCATGTGCATGTATGCATGTTCAATTTCTTTCGCACCGCACGCAGCCAACCGTGACAAATGGAGGTGCACCGCGGCCACGTGGCTGTTGTTGTTCATGCGGCTGTTGTTGTTGTTCACGCGGCTGTTGTTGTTGTTCACGCGGTGGAGCCCGCCTCGCTTCCCTCTAGAAGTTGCACCGCTCGATGGCCACTGCTGCTGTTGTTCCACGCGCAGCGGACTGAGCCGCACAGCAAAAGAGACCCTCTGTGGATTGTACTGTCGAGTACATGGAGTGCGATGGCACAGGACAAGGTGCGTGTGAGAGAGTGGGTGAGTGTGTGGGTGAGTGGCTGGGTGAGTGTGTGGGTGAGTGGCTGGGTGGCTGAGTGGTTGAGTGACTGGGTGAGTGGCTGGGTGAGTGTGTGGGTGAGTGGCTGGCTGGTTGAGTGGGTTGAGTGGCTGGGTGGCTGAGTGGGTGAGTGGCTGGGTGAGTGTGTGGGTGAGTGGCTGGGTGAGTGTGTGGGTGAGTGGCTGGGTGGCTGAGTGGTTGAGTGGCTGGGTGAGTGGCTGGGTGAGTGTGTGGGTGAGTGGCTGGGTGGTTGAGTGGGTTGAGTGGCTGGGTGGCTGAGTGGGTGAGTGGCTGGGTGAGTGTGTGGGTGAGTGGCTGGGTGAGTGTGTGGGTGAGTGACTGGGTGGTTGAGTGGGTTGAGTGGCTGGGTGAGTGTGTGGGTGAGTGGCTGGGTGAGTGTGTGGGTCAGTGGCTGGGTGGCTGAGTGGGTGAGTGGCTGGGTGAGTGTGTGGGTGAGTGGCTGGGTGAGTGTGTGGGTGAGTGGCTGGGTGAGTGTGTGGGTGAGTGGCTGGGTGAGTGTGTGGTTGAGTGGCTGGGTGGCTGAGTGGGTGAGTGGCTGGGTGAGTGTGTGGGTGAGTGGCTGGGTGAGTGTGTGGGTGAGTGGCTGGGTGGCTGAGTGGGTGAGTGGCTGGGTGAGTGTGTGGGTGAGTGGCTGGGTGAGTGGCTGGGTGAGTGTGTGGGTGAGTGGCTGGGTGGCTGAGTGGGTTGAGTGGCTGGGTGGCTGAGTGGGTGAGTGGCTGGGTGAGTGTGTGGGTGAGTGGCTGGGTGAGTGTGTGGGTGAGTGGCTGGGTGGGCTGAGTGGGTTGAGTGGCTGGGAGTGCGGAGCGGTAGTCGAGCAGTTAGCGCGCTGCGAACCTGTCGACCCGAGTTCGATTTCCACTCACAACCAGTTCTGGGCCCCCTCGAAACTGAGCACCATGTGCGATGTATAAACATCGCCACACGAGAGACAAAGGTGGCCGGGCATGGCGCTGATCACCCACCCCTCGTGTGCCGTGCCGGCCTTCATGCGACTTCGCTAACAGCACTTGCTTCAACGTCTGTTAAGAATTACGGGGGACCTTTGTCTTTGAGTGATTGAGTGGTGGTCAGAGGTATGTCGTCCCGGTGAGCGCAAAGCGCTACGATCCTGGTCCTCCCCTTGGTCGACTACGCCCGACATGACAACCTCGTGCGACGTGCAGACATCACAACTGGTGAAACGAAGGCGATCGGGCATGCATCTTGCCACACCACCCCCATCAGGGTGCTTGGTCACTCCACTTGCCCAGAGGTCTTGGTAAGAGACTTTGACTTTTAAGCAACTTTTATTGCCGACAGCAGCAAAAGCACTGGAGGCGATTTCAATATGAAATACAGTCACCAGCAAACAAATGAAAATAAACGCTACAAATCGACGCGCTGTGGATAGAGGGAGCACAGTGGGAAGCAAAGTTTGTGCATCTGTCAGCTATAACCCATCCCACCTGCGTCTGTGCCGTGATCTGTCAGCAGCAAGAGGCGTCCACACTTCACGTAGCCTCGAAAAGCACCGATCTTGGCACGTCACTTGCGGTGTTGGTGAGAGTGAGTTAGTCCTTGGAATGGAGTTATAATGATGTTTGTCTGGGTTACCATCATCAGTAGCCATCTCTCATGATCCTCTAGCAATAAGACAGACACAGATCCCCCGTACAGCCTAAACAGACTGTTGGGGCAAGTGCTATTAGCGAGCGCCTATGAAGGCCGAAACGGCACACGAGAGGGTGGGTGGTCAACACCACGACCGGTCGCATTTGTCTCCCCACTGGTGATGTTAACACACCACACCAGATACTAATTTGAGGCTGAGTCGACCTAGGGGAGGCCCATGTCCCATTCAAATAATTGTCACTGGTGTTGGCCGTGAGCGGGAATCGAACCCGGCTCGCCGGTTTCGCAGCGTAGCGCACTAACCGCTACACCACCGCTCTAACCGCTACACCACCGCTCTAGCCGCTACACCACCGCTCTAACCGCTACACCACCGCGCTAACCGCTACACCACCGCTCTAACCGCTACATCACCGCGCTAACCGCTACACCACCGCTCTAACCGCTACACCACCGCGCTAACCGCTACACCACCGCTCTAACCGCTACACCACCGCTCTAACCGCTACACCACCGCGCTAACCGCTACACCACCGCTCTAACCGCTACATCACCGCTCTAACCGCTACACCACCGCTCTAACCGCTACACCACCGCTCTAACCGCTACACCACCGCTCTAGCCGCTACACCACCGCTCTAACCGCTACACCACCGCGCTAACCGCTACCCCACCGCTCTAACCGCTACACCACCGCTCTAACCGCTACACCACCGCTCTAACCGCTACACCACCGCTCTAACCGCTACACCACCGCTCTAACCGCTACACCACCGCTCTAGCCGCTACACCACCGCTCTAACCGCTACACCACCGCGCTAACCGCTACCCCACCGCTCTAACCGCTACACCACCGCTCTAACCGCTACACCACCGCTCTAACCGCTACCCCACCGCGCTAACCGCTACACCACCGCTCTAACCGCTACACCACCGCTCTAGCCGCTACACCACCGCTCTAACCGCTACACCACCGCGCTAACCGCTACCCCACCGCTCTAACCGGTACACCACCGCTCTAACCGCTACACCACCGCTCCCCGGCCTGGAGTATTACTCCACCTCGCACCCACACACGAGCCGATTGATTGATCCGTGTCGTCGGTGGACACGAACTTGGACGTATTCCACTCCTTGGCTGCTACTAAGCTACTTTACTTGGCCATCGTTTGTTTATCAGAGGCGTCAAGAATGGTAAGTGTAGTTCGTAAGCCACTGTATTTATGCCAGCGAGATCCCATGTGTGTTGATCTTATTTCGCTCCGTACGCAGCCAACCGTGCGAATTGGAGGTGCGGGGGAGGGACATTAAATTAACCACGAAAAGCAGTTTTAAAGAAATGAGTTTTCAATCTAGATGATGTAAAAGTGCATAGCTCCAATTGCTTCCTAATATCAGAAGGAAGAGCGTTCCAGACGGACACAGCAGCGCATCTGAAAGCGCGTGACGCAGTGGCCGCCTTTGTTCGATGGCCATCAGCCAAAAGCCGCCGCTGTGAGGGCGATCGGTGTTTGCGTGATGGTGGTTTAAGCTCCTTGACGAGGTCAGCGAGGTATTGTGTTTATTTTGCAGTGGAGACCCGGAATGAATACAAATGACGTCGTCGTGATATCGTGATGATGATAATGTACATGCCACTCCTCTGGCGCATTACATCGCCGCGCTTTGCCGCGATGGTTCGTGGCGAAGTCCGGCGAAACAGTCGGGAGGAACATGCGCAAACTATTTCAGTGCAAAACACATCAAGCAAAGCGATATATATAGGTATTATTTGAGCTGTGAATAATAATAATACATCAGTATTAAGTGGTGTGAAAGGCTGTGCATGTAGGTGCTATTTTAGCTTCGTGCAAATTTATAGCGCGTATAGTTTAGAAGTGTGTCGCTGGCTGACAGACGCGCGCGTGGGCGAAGCCGTCTTGTTAACCCCGTGATGGTCACAACGTAACGGCGATATGTCAATCCACTGCTGGATGAAAGCCTCCGCACCTAAGTGTTTGTCACGGAGGAGGTTTGATCCCACTCAGCATGCCGCGTCTTGCTGAAAGGAAGTGACGGCGTGGCTCGCTTCGGGAGTTGGTGTTTTGTCGGCATTTTATTTCATGAACCCGGCGCTTCTCGGGCAACTTGGGGCCCCGCGGCCACGCGGTCGACGGGCGGCCGGCGGCAGGAGGCGCCCGCGTCTGGTCGAGCCCCCACGGCGCAGCCCTCGACGGCGGTGACTCTGATGAGGAGGCCGCTGCCGAGAGAGATGTTGGGGCGGGACTCGGTCGAGAGGTGCACGGCAGAGGCGCCGCGAGGGCCACGTGCCCCGGGGTTCCATCCGCAGTCGGTCGTCTAAACGAGACGCGGCATTGCCCAGCAGGTGCCGCGTGAAGCTCCCTCCACCGCCCGTGCTCACCACTCGCATTGTGCGGCACTTTGGACGATTGAGTGGCTCTCTTGTTTTACCGACTAAGGAGAAATGGCTGTTGTCGTCATGTTGGTTGTCGACCCCTAATTGGGTGTGATGGAGTCGGGCTTCGTGCTTCTTTGTGGGAATGTTTTGGTCTGGCCCTGCGTGCATGGATGCTGCCGTGGTGTCACGATAAGCATTTTTATTATCGACGCTGGAACTTACATTTCAAAGGTCGCCGGATAGATTATATCTCCCAGTTGAAACAGTGGGGCGATTTGTACACATCGGCTTTCACGAACACTGTTATGATTCATAGTTAACTTTTGAGGTTAGATCGTGGAAGTTTAATGCCAATTTTCAGTTTTCCCTTCTGCCACCCGACAGAGCGAATGAGATCAAGTTGTGTGACCATACTTCGCCGCTCTGGTCAGTGCAGGTTTGCTGAAGGGTCAGCCCAGGACCGTATCATGATGCCAATCGTCAATGATTTTGCACCTCCTATTAGCACGGTTGGCTGCGTACGGTGCAAAAGTTCAACATACACACGGCAGCATCCATACACACATATTAGCTGTGACAGGGAAGTGATCTGGACTCATAGTGTTCGTATTGCTATGTGCTAACCGCTCTGCCACCTGCCACTCTTGCAAAGGAGGCTAACCTGGTCTCCTGAGTTTTTGACTGGTTAAACAAAATAAACTTGACCTCCTGGATAAATCAAAGGGCAAATATGGAATACGTTACTCCCACCTTACAGAGCCATATAACACTTCACCGAAATGGAACATTGGAGAACAAATAAACTGAAAAACACTCACAAGAAGCAATTTAAAGCAGGATTTCATTGCATATCAGGTTATTATAGATCAGGGCAGTTGCTGAGTATTAGTACATATCTATGAGGAGGAAGCGTGACTAAAATTTGGAAGCTAAAAGAAAGTACATGTTTTGGGGTCAGCGTGACATTTTAACAATTAAAAAAACAACGTTCACGTGGCTTTGATGTCGGTAGGAGGTGGTAACCCTTTTTTGCTCACGGCCAATGTGCTGCTGCAACGTGGATAAATCAGTAAAAAGAGATGACACGCGCAATGGCTCTCACTCCCAAACTCGCTGGGTGACTCGCTAAATGGGACTTCCCGTGCCACAAATACACATTGATTGATTGGCACGCATCATAGAGTGGCCTCAAACATAGCAGGGTGTTGCAGAGGTGGCCAGCAATAGATTATTGAATCTATCTGTGTAGAGCTGTAAGTGCTCATGTAATAAAATGTGAAGCCTTTAACAATCCCCGTAAAACAATGTCCTTAACAATAGAGAAGCTTCAACTGTGTCCTATGAACACCGCCAGTGCTGTACAACGTTGCGATAGACAACGATTGCCGTGACCTCATCACTCTCTCCAGCCAGGTGTGTCCAGCCCCACACCCCAACTCTTGTCACCACTCCACATCTCTCCGTATGATCCTACCCACGTTTTCCGTTTTCCTCCGGCAGAGCTTACCGGAAGCGACCGGATCGCCTCCCACGTCTCCTTCCTCCAGCATTGTTTGAGTTCATTTGATTCGTTACACGGATCATCCCGTTTAGCGAGTTGCCTGGCTATTTTACAAGGGAGATCAGTGGTGCGTGAGCACAGCAATAACGAAACAAAGACACAAACGTCAATATTTCACAACTAACAAACGAGGTATTTAATGGTCGTAAACGCATTAGGGCACATCCCTTGCTCACTTCCGGCAGAAGGGCCTCCACTCACGAGAGGGAACGCTGCAATCCCAGAGCTCTGTAGGGCCCCTCTAGAGGGTGTTTTTGGTTTCCTCTTCTATGCTGCCCAGATATGTTTGGGAGAGGTGTGAGCACCCTTCACACGCGACCTGCCGACTGCCTGTGGTGTAACCCATTTATACTGCTCGTGGGGCAGACACGGGGGGCATTTAAGATACCTGGGCATTGTTAAAACTGCCGGGCCAGGAGATCGAATCACCACGGCAGCATCCCATTGTCCATTGCCTCCTTGCTGGCTGCTGGGACAGACTTTGGTCAACCTTTGTGATGCCCTCACGTCGCTTGTGAGGTACATCTGCAGGGTGCTAGGTACTGACTCTACTGGTGGTCCACCATTCTGATGAACAAAGTTTGCATACAACCGCATCTGGTACAACATGTACATTGCATGGCAATGTGCACAATTGAACACACTCGTTGTGGACAGCTTGCTACATTACCCCTGTGATGCGAGATAATTCCCAGGGTTTAGTTTCCTCCCACGCACAACAACACTCACTAATAGACATGGCCACATCATACCAACGAAGGATCCTCCTGAAAAGGAGTCTTGAAACTTAATCAGCTTTAACCGGGTGAAAGGCATGATTAATGTCGTCATGAATTATCCTCTGCAGAAACAGGAATTATTGTGACCAAACACAGTCAAGGAGAAAAAAACACACTTCAAATGAGAATGTGTAATATGGGATCAAAGGCTTACTTAGATAGGAGCGTTCATTGTGGCGTTTTTTTTCAACAAAATATTCCTCCTCGGTAGTTCTGAAGACACGATTCAACATCGTCCCCTGCGAATAATGAGACACCAACAAAGCTCATGCGCACTTGGTGCGGTGCTATCTCTGATCTTGAATAACGGACAAGCACCGTGAGCTCAACCGAAGGGACAGTCCGAGCAATCAGTGCTGCTTTCCCGTGGCCACATCGCTCACTTTGGATGTGCAGTCCTGGGGTTGTAATGTGTGGTCACTACACACAAGGGTCTCCACACTCCCGTGGACTCTTCGTGCGTGAGCGGCAGATCTCTCTGCTGCGACGCGGGAGTTTCTGGCGCTGAGCGGGTTGGAGGCCTCTCACAAGAGGAGGGCGCGATGCTCTCGACGGAGATCCACCCCTTGGGGATGTCGCCTGCCGCCGCACTTCTCGCCGACGGTGCGCTTTGATGTCGCGTGCCTCACCTATGCGTCTATCGTACACGCTCGCGAATTAGACGCCTGTCATTCTGCACGGCATATCGTTAAGGTCAAAATGACCTCTCTGGAATGCGGTCACTCTGTGTCCCGTGAGGTTTTGTCGATGGAGCACTTCTTCACGTTGAACGTGAAACTTATTCTATCAACCTCAAGGGATGACGGGCGGATTATTATAACTGCAATGAACAGCGCTTCATTTAAAACACACGGTTACTGTTATAACGCGCATGCACATGAGGCTGACACGGCACACATCGTTTGCTATGATGCGATTTTATTTCAGATGCTCCCCATGTGCCCCGTGTTAGAAGCTTACTCAGGAAACAAATTCCTGGTCTCTTGTGAACAAATCGACGCAGACCAGCAACAAAAGGGCCACTGGAATGACTGCGCACGCCCTTAAGCGCCATGCATTACTATTGTGAATGTCCCAAGATGCCCTTTGCAGCAAATGCCAACGTGCAAAAACTACGTGGTGGCAGACCTCACCGGAGCGAATGTTCGACTGTAAGAAATAAACAAATATTGATCCTGGAAAGCCACACCGAGTTTTCAAGGATTAGTTTTGTTTACAGCTAACCCGAGCACACATACAGTTTTGGCCTGGATGGCCTAGTTTCAGAAAGGCGTTTGTAAAAATTGGGGGTTTTGTCCCAGTTTGAGATTGTCTGACTTCACGTTAGATTCGCGATACGGGTGAAGGGCGGGGCTACTAGAGTAGTAGGCGGGGTTGGCAGGGGAGTGGGTGGAATCGGCATCAGGTAGAGCGCACTCATTGGGCCGCTCACCGCACGGACGGAGCTAGTCATTGAATAGGCGTGGCTATGTGGATGTGGGAAAGGCCGAGAGAGGGAATGTCCCTGGATCGCGATGTCTAATCAACGTCTATTCAAGTTTGGCTTCATGTGGATGAAGCTGAAAACCCCAGAGAAACCCCTCCCACGCATACAAACTAAAAACTCATAATTGTAACTGTTGTGGATTCACTCTTCAACACACCGGTGGGCTAAAGTAGTGAACTAATTTGTCTTTTATACCATTTGAACCTCATTTGCCAGTAGCAAAATATGATAATGTTTTTTTACCCTTTTATCTGGCAATAAAACTGACACCTTTTTTTCCATACATTATCAGAGTTATGTTTTTGTTTGCATTCCGACTGCAGGTATTGCAGTCAATGCAAACATGACTCCTTGTAAAAAAAAGGTGTCAGTTTTATTGCCAGATTAAAGGGTAAAAAAACAATTATCAATTTGTCTTTTGTCAACGTGACACTTTTTTACTGATTGGCCGTGTCGGGTGGTGGAGAGTTACGACACATTTATAAATAACGCGATCTAACCCAATAACGTTTATTATGAATAATACTGGTCGCGAAAGACTATGTTTTAAACAAACTAAAAACTTAACCTTTTATTTTGCCAGGTAAGGCCCACTGAGCTATATTGCTCTTTTTCATAAAATACAATTTCCCCTCTAATTGCCTTTAGGCACGTTATGGGGAGTCTACAATAATGTTGACGTATTAAGTTTGTTTAAAGATGAAAGCTTGTTAATCGTCAATTCTTTTGCAAAGGGGATTGGTAACTGTCATTAAAAAAGAACAGGGAACATTGCAATAGTACAGAATTCAGTGAATCTCTGTTCTTGCACTTTTACCTTCCTTTGGACATCCATTGCTGGACGAGGGCCTCTCCACGCGGTGCTGAGCATGGAGATTATTTGACCATACTTCACCATGCTGGTCAGTTCAGCTTGGTGAAGCGTTGAGTCAACTATTTTAAAACTGCACAAATAACTGGCTTGGCCTGGTTCATTCTCCACGGTAGACAACTTACTTGGTTTACTAGCGATGGGATCATGTATTGTTTGTATCATGATTCTTGTCGACATTTGCTTTAAGGCAGAGCCATATAAAACCTGAAACGAGTGCTTCCCTTTGATGGAAACCAATCAACCGCTGCACAATAGTTCCTGGAGGCCCAGACTTTTGCATAGATGCAAGCATATACTGTATGTGTGAGCATATTTATGCAAATGTTCACATTTCTAATACGAGAACATAATTAACCTTCTATATAATTATCACATATATATAATTTCACATATTATACGAAGCATCTATGTATACACATGTATTGGGGTATGTGTGTAACCATATTTAAGTATGAATGTATACATGCAGCATGGTTATTGCAATAAATACGTTCTGACACAGGAGAAGATTTTATCATCTGTTTGGTTTGGCTGGCCTGTCATGTACCCGCATGATGTTGGTTCTTAGCTCCTGGGTGCACAACTAAAAGAGAGAAAATTATAAAATATGTTTTTGTTCAGTGAGATATACTCCAGGGTAAATAGACGAAAGTACAGAGATCGTCGCTTTCAGCTGTCGCGCAATGCTTCTGGCACTGCATTGGCTATCGGCACATTTTAAGACAGACCGTGGATGTGCCTCGTGGTACAATGGTGGAAAACAGTTTTATTATGCTGAAGGTGAATGCTGGAAAATGGCACAAGCCACTACTGTATTGATTTTAAAGCAGTATTTCGTGTCGATGCGTGATAATCCTCCCTTCGACAGGTAATGCAACGCTATTAATCCCACTGAGAGCATGAGAAAATGGCAATGCTATCAGTGCAATCATGCAAGCTGATATGTATATAAAACTCTTAGCCATTAGTGAAAAAAACATCAACAGTGCTGCAAGAGAGGCCACTGTTCTGTAGCTTGTAGCAGAGACTGATAGTTAAATTTCTTTCATAGAATACACATTTATTCGACAACTAGGCAGAGACCTTGCCAGGTAAGTGTTGCAAATACGATAAGGCAGACAGATTGCGCTGAGAAGGACATGTGTGCTGGATGGAGGTGGGCAGCTTACCAAGAGAGGGAGGCATCAGATTGGTCTCCACAAGTCCGGTGACCAACGGGAAGACTTGTGTGTGTATATGCTGAACGTCTTTCACACCATACGTAGCCAAGCGTGCTAGTCGGAGGTGAGGGGTAAGGCAAAACAAACTAAATACAACAAGTAGTTCTAGAGAAATTAGTTTTCAATCTCGATCTAAAAGTGCATTACTCCAGTGGCTTCCTCATCTCGGAAGGAAGAGTGTTCCAGACGGCCGCAGAAGCGCATCTGAAATCGCGCGATGCAGTGACCGTCTTTGTTCGATGGCGAGCCAAAAGCAGCTGCGAGGATGACCCGAGTACGAGTGATGGTTTATGCTCCTTGACGAGATCAGCAAGGTGTTGTAGTTTATTTGTGGCAAGCACTTTGTGTGTGTAACGAGTGCGCCCTCATGGTGGGACACTGTTTGGCCAGGTCTGGGAGGTGGAATGTCGACTGTGCAGCAGCTGTGGGTTTTGACGGAGGGTAGCAGGCGTTGTTGTGGTGGCATCAATGGCTTTGGCCAAAATTACATTAATCTTGAGATATGTGGAACGCCTTCCAATGTATAAGTGCCAAATGCAAACTCTTTGCCATGAATATATTGGTTTGATCTGCAAGTCCCTTTTCTATAGGCAGATGACATAATTTAAATTGTGCATTTGTAAAGAAGACTATACTTTCATATAAATACTGTAATCCCAAAAAAACATGAATTCATCCTTCCGTGAAAATAGATTAAAGCGACTTCACAAATATCATCATTGTAAGTGCTCTCGAAACAGAAGTGCACTTGGATAACACAGTGAAAACCTAAGCAGTTTTAGTGCCAATTTGACCAACGCCAAACCTATGGATCTTCATGAGGGATACAGCCAAACTCAGTTGCCATGATATCCAATAGATATATTTTTCGTTTTGGTCATCTTCCACAGTTTCAGTCCGGTTGTGCTATCGGTGTCATCTCATGAGAGGAAGCACACCCATTGAGACCCCTCAGAGAACAGTGCACACCTGTTGTGTTATATAAAAACGGCCCGTGGAAGTTGATACGCTCGCGCTACATCTGAGATGCCTTTGTGAGACCTGTTCCACGCAGTGCGGCTCAGAACTCTCCTTCCTGCTCTGCGACTGAGAGTAATGTGTGGCACATGTGATAAACCCCATGTTTAAAATTCTCAGATGGGGTGTTTTGTGCATCCATTGATGACTGAACTGAGGCCATCAACTCACCACACTTGACACCATAATTTTGTCCACAGGCACCCACCCGGATTGGGTCCCAGGATCTCAGCAGTACCAGCGCAGCACTATGACCTCTTAACCTCATCACAACTGGCATTCAATAATAATGATTTTGGCGTTGTAACACGCACAGTCGCAGTTTACTCTCGCAGCGTCGTTCCCTCTCGTTAACACAGGACAACTCACAGGCACGAGCAATCACGGACACGCCGGAAGGCAGCCACACAATGGGTCGACACCAACCATGTCCCAAGCGGCCGTCTTCTACACACGAAGGCGTCTCCGGCTAATGAATGCATTGACACAGGGCACCGGCGGGCACACAGCCGACGCATCCCAGCGGGAAACAGAAACACGGCCCCGCACTGTGACGGAGTCCACGTTTTAGTTGCACCGCACTGCCGTCTCCTGGCGAGCCAAGGCACGGCACCTCCTTGTCGCCCGGGCGAAGGAGCTCTCCAACGTTTGTGCGGTCCACCAACCCTTGCGTTCCAAGTGCTGGATTACAGGGCGTGCGCCACCACAGTGCGCGCCTGTAGTAATCTGTAGTAATCTGTAGTAATCTGCAGTAATCTGTGTTTCTGTTCCGTGTTTCCTGTTATTTAACCATACGGACGGTCCCAGGGTTTGGTACGAGTCAAACTGGGACAGAAGCAGCTTGGATGCTAACTCTGTTAATGTCTCATTCCCGTGCACTGCGAGCGTGCGTGCACTTGTTTGCAGTACTTTGAAAAATTAGTCACCACACAGCTTACGTTATGATCATAAATCTAATATGTCTATGCCAATCAGAATCAAGCACTTGTGATTAAACTAGCCCTGCTCATCAATTCCACCATCACTGGTGACTCGTATGCCACTAATGAGCATGATTATTAGCAGCATAATAATCATCAATTTGACATCAATCTTGTGGAAACCCATCACAAATGTGATTGGGGTCACGATTTAACTAAAAAAAGTAGTGTGGAGACGTGATGCTCCATATTTTCAGACGAGTGCATGTTGTCCCAGTAATGTTCATTCTCCCACTTTAATAGCTGCTGGCTCATCTTGTTCCACAAGCAATGATAATGGAACAACATCAAAATAAATAAATAAAGACATTCTGATAAACTTATGGAAATGAATGGGTACCCATTCGTGGCAGTTTGGCAGTGACGGCACTCACACACGCGCATCATGGGTCTGTCATCACGATAGCTATCGACCACGCTGGGAAGGAAATGGTGCATCTACCGGTCGGGTTGTTTTAAATCACAGTTGCTGAGCACATGCCCAAAACACCAAATGGCCAGCAATAAACAGCACTGACTGGTGGTGTAATGAATAAGAGTTTATACAAGTTTGGAATGAGCAAGGTTTAAGAAATTAGGAAAAGAGGCGATAGGAGGGAATTTCAAAGTCGAGCCGTGCAAGGGAAGAAGCGGTATTATAGTGAGCTGCGGTGTGGTAGTTTAAAGGCAGTGTGGAAAGAATGTGAGCTAAGAACGGCGAGTTAGTGAGCAAGTGGGAGATGTCTCGTGAAGCCTCGGTCTCGAGGTGTCAAGGGCAGTTCCTAGAAAAGTATAGAATCAGAGCAGTCAACAGACAAGTTATTCTGGAAGAGAATCAATGCTCGAAATATTTAATGTTATTTCTTACGCACATTTTAGCATTTAACTTAGAATTGACATTGATTTTGGTTGATTGTGTGTTTTATCTTCTTGGTTCTTTCGGTAAAGTCACGTAGAAGGGAAATAAAAAAAAACATAATAAAATAAAAATTATCACGACGTTTCGGCCACAACAGCAGTGCTTTCTCACAGACACTCAAATAACATAATGCCCGACCTTTGATTATTAAAGCAGAGATGAGGTGAATACATTTATTGTCTGGGTCTTATTTTTACATTCATTACAGTTTGACATGTCATGGTTTAATTCCTCAATGATTATTGCCATTATAAATTAAAGTTCTCCGATGTGTTTTCTGTTTTTACAGCGTCTTGTTCGGCATCATGCCTGACCTATCACCCCACATGCTCGGGGCTTATGGAACCGAATTCAGCAGAAGCTCGCAGCTTGTGGAACGAAAAGTCGGACAACCCGGTAACACATCAGAGAGATATACAGCACAGCTGCAAACATTTACACAGTAGTATTATAAATTACAATTATCCCATATTAGAGATCCTACTTTACACGTTAATATTTCTGGAGAGTGAGACGGTACATGCAAAGTGCAATTCCATAGACAGTTAATAAACCATGGACCATGTTGGTGACCTCTTCATTTAAAGTTCTCTGTCTGGGTCTGCAAATATTGTATGAGCCCAGTCCAGACAAGGCTCTAGTCAAGTCAACAAAATAATAATAACTGCAATTGCGTGCATTAAAGCCACTATAGCACTGCTTATAAAATCCATTACTTTAAGAGTATAATTTAACCACGAGAGATATAATTTGTGATTCTACTGCCGGGCAAGTGTAGACAAAAACAGTGGGTTTAATGTGCGAATATAAAATCTCAGGTCAAGCTAAAATGTTTCCTCGGTTTTACAAAAGAACATTTTAACAAATATGGTCATCGTCATGAGGACCTCTCCAAGTTGCTACCACCTCTCGAGATCCTGCGACGGGGCGCTTCGTCCTCACGAGGTGATGCCATCGCTCCACCGCCTCCGTGGACATCCTCGCGAACGCGTTCCATTCCTTGGCTGCCGCTCCGTCGCTAGTCTTGACCATCAGCCATCATCGCTTCTCGCGACGTCTCCTGCCCAATCCCCGCTTACTTTTATTATTCACAGTCTAAACTAAGTCTGTAAAACTTGCCGACATTCTCTCAACCACGTGTTTCTGTTTCTGTCTCTGTAATTCCAAGCACGAATCTCTCCATGCAAATATGGTCAGCATACATGGCAACGTGGGTTCATTTGTCCGTGCATATTAACTTCTAGAATCATAGTTAAATGCATTACTATTTTATTAAACACTACTTTAGATGTTATTATCACTACTGATAATGCACTATTTGTGTGCAGGTGTGCCTGTGTGTAATACAGCGGGGAGCCGTGGCGCGACGGTTAGCACGCTGCGCTACGAACACGGAGACGATTGTCTGAACCTGTCCTGGGCCTCTTGTAGGTCGACTTAGCCTCAAGTGGGTGCCTGCTGCAGGTGCGGTGTGTGAACGTCGGCACTGGGAGACAGACGCAGTCAGGCGCGGTGCTGGCCACCCCCTCGAGTGCCGTGTACACGCCTGTGTCGGCGCTGACAGCAGCGCGCTGAAGTCAGTTCAGGCGATCAGGGGATCGTTGTCTTTGCGTGTGATCATAGTGATGTGGAAATAATTAACAAGCCGCCCATTAATAATGCATCTATATTGCACGAGCCAGACCAGCATTGCTAGCCCCGTGGTGTGATGAGGGATTGTTTGTGTTTAAAGTCACACGAACTCGCTTCTCGTGGCGTGAGGAGGGATTGTTTGTGTTTAAAGTCACACGAACTCGCTTCTCGTGGTTTGAGGAGGGATTGTTTGTGTTTAAAGTCACACGAACTCGCTTCTCCGTGGTGTGAGGAGAGATTGTTTGTGTTTAAAGTCACACGAACTCACTTCTCGTGGTGTGAGGAGGGTTGTACCGCCTGTTGTTCCGCACGATGTCTGACGTTTCACTCCACGTGTTGGATGCTTCAAGAAATTAATTGAACTCTTCAGCTCTTCAATTCCAGTAGAAGCTAATTGGTTGCGTAGGTTACCAGAGCCAGTAACACTGATCAAAATTAGTTTTTGAGTGAGGCAAGTATAAATAATAACTTTGTAAATATGCCAATTTTGTTGGGTGGTGGAGGGGTGAGTGGCAATAATTTTGGCTTACAACCACAGCATGGCCCATGGTGTTCAGTGTGGCCGCTCCCTGTCCACCGAGGCACAAGTCCCTAGGGCGGTTAGAACTTCCTTCTTCCACACTCTTTGGTTCTTTCGGTAAAGTCACGTAGCTATGAAATGAAATAAAATAAATCACGACGTTTCGGGCGCTGCTGCCTTGAGACTCCGAGGTCTCTGAGATGTTGGAATCGCCTTCTGCTCGGTACTCTGAGGTCAAGGCTCCCAATCTTTGGAACGATTTGCCTTCGCTAACAAGATCATCAGAATGGTTGGATATGTTTAGGTCGTCTCGAAACCTCCCCTCGGGCCCCGAGTCGTGGCCGTTGCCCCTGCAGGCGCTGTTCGTCCCTCGCTTGCCATGCACGGTGGTTGCACAATTGGGATCTACGGATGAAAAGCGCCTTAGACACGTTAATGATTATTATTCTTGTTGTTATTGTTGTGCAGAGCAAGACGCGAGCCATTGTAAGACGCATCGGCGTGTTGCACAGCGTCACCACGCACGCCTCTGCCACGAGTCGACATTTGTCTATTTGTGCGGCAATTCGTGTGTATTTAAACAAACGCACACACAACGTGCTCTCTCTACTTGAAATACACACAACCACATTCGTCTTTCAAAACAGTACGCGATACAGATGATTGTATCGGACACCGTTAAACATAGACAGGACTGCATTCCCCTGTACCCATGTGTGGGCTTATCCGTGTCGCTGTCGGGAATGGCCCCGTGGTCAAGAGTCGTGGCGGAGCGGGCAGCCAGGGAATCCGCCGTGTCGAGGAGGACCTCCACCTGGTAGATGGAGCGGCGGAGTCCGCTCGTGTGCACGTGCCAAGTGGCGTGTCACATCGCCACACTGCGGGAGATGCAGACCGCTTGGGGAGTTCCTTATCTAGCAGTAGACTGCCAATGGCTGGTGATGATGACATACCCATAACACCCTTAATGAACCTTCTTAAATACAAGAGCCACATTCATTAGTGCCTGCACAGGCCGTTGTGTGGTGCATTTAATGTCGTTATCGCGGGGTTCAACATTCGCACGAGTGGTGCGCTTCACAATGGCCCGTGGAATGAATCCGCACGCTCAGGGGAGTGCTGCTGTATAATACCTCCAATAAGCACTTAAATGGTCAGCGTACAAAATGTTCCCGCAGCTGTGTTCTGTGCACGAAGCAAAACCATATTCTTTATTGTTTCCCAGAGCTATTGTGATAAAAGATGGGTTCAAAACACGAACGCAGCACTATGTTTCATGAAAATACAATGAGCAGATAAATCGTGCAGCGCAGTGCACATTGCCTATGTGCAGTTGTTAAAGGGCGGGATGGAGCAATGCGACGTCTTGCAGCATCGCTGCCTGCTGGCACGTGCTGCATTACACAGAGCTGCGGTCATTCATTCCACATTCAGCAAAGCCAAGCTAGGCACGGGACAGCACAACAATTATGGCCTTTCGCTTAACTTAACACAATATATACAGCGCGCACCCAACAGGACTTAGCCAGTGGGGGAGACCGGGGAGAGTTTAATAATGTAATTGTGAAAGTAAAATACAATGTCTGAGCATTCTCTTGTTATTTGAGAGGCGTAGCATTGTGAGGCTAAAATGTCAACACATCCGCCACTACTCACAGTCTGTGGCCTGAGACGAAGAGACGAGCGGCGTCGTGAGCGTGGTTTGGGGGCCGTTGCCATTCTTCACATCACAAGGTGGAGAAGGGTGCCATCACGTGCCACGCGCGAAACGTCCCGTGTTGTTTGTGATTGTGTTGTTTTGTTGTTTGTGATTGTGTTGTTTTGTTGTTTGTGATTGTGTTGTTTTGTTGTTTGTGATTGTGTTGTTTTGTTGTTTGTGATTGTGTTGTTTTGTTGTTTGTGATTGTGTTGTTTTGTTGTTTGTGATTGTGTTGTTTTGTTGTTTGTGATTGTGTTGTTTTGTTGTTTGTGATTGTGTTGTTTTGTTGTTTGTGATTGTGTTGTTTTGTTGTTTGTGATTGTGTTGTTTTGTTGTTTGTGATTGTGTTGTTTTGTTGTTTGTGATTGTGTTGTTTTGTTGTTTGTGATTGTGTTGTTTTGTTGTTTGTGATTGTGTTGTTTTGTTGTTTGTGATTGTGTTGTTTTGTTGTTTGTGATTGTGTTGTTTTGTTGTTTGTGATTGTGTTGTTTTGTTGTTTGTGATTGTGTTGTTTTGTTGTTTGTGATTGTGTTGTTTTGTTGTTTGTGATTGTGTTGTTTTGTTGTTTGTGATTGTGTTGTTTTGTTGTTTGTGATTGTGTTGTTTTGTTGTTTGTGATTGTGTTGTTTTGTTGTTTGTGATTGTGTTGTTTTGTTGTTTGTGATTGTGTTGTTTTGTTGTTTGTGATTGTGTTTTGTTGTTTGTGATTGTGTTGTTTTGTTGTTTGTGATTGTGTTGTTTTGTTGTTTGTGATTGTGTTGTTGTTGTTGTTTGTGATTGTGTTGTTGTTTGTGATTGTGTTGTTGTTGTTTGTGATTGTGTTGTTGTTTGTGATTATGTTGTTGTTGTTGTGATTGTGTGTTGTCTTGTTGTTGTTTGTGATTGTGTGTTGTCTTGTTGTTTGTGATTGTGGTGTTTTTATTCTTGTTGTTGTCTGTGATTGTGTTTAGTCTTGTTGTTTGTGATTGTGTTGTTGTTGTTTGTGATTGTTCACCACTGCCAACTCGGCAGCATCACGAAATAAATAGCGACCCAAGTGTGGTTATAAACAGCGGCTTTAGTTCATCAATAACCAATTTACTTATATTCGATGGTTCTTTCGGTAAAGTCACATAGATAGAAAAATAATAATAAAATGGGAAAAATATTCACTTTTTTATTTATTTTTATAATTTTGTTGTTATTATTTTTCTTCTATAGACGTGACTTTACCGAAAGAACCATCGAATATGAATTCCTGCAGTCACGAACGTTTTTTAAGTCAAAATTTCACCAATTTACTTGTTTTACAGGAGCCTTTAGAAACAGCATTGTCAAGCTTTTCATTGAACCCCCGATATAACAAGAGAGGTTTATATTTGAAACAGAGTTTGAGGTAGGTTGAAACATCCATGTCGAATGCAACTGGTACATTTTTGACTTCCATTCACATGAGCATGTGAACCTGTTTTTTTCCAATTTTGCATGCATGTTGAACTTATTTCGCACCGTATGTAACCATCCGTGATAATCGGAGGTGCTGACATTCAAATAGGTCAATCACTGTTGACAATTCAGTCGATTTTGTTTGCTAGAAAATTTCCGTAAAGACCAGGCAATCTAATTCCTCCCACAGCCTATTCCATTACAGGGACTGTAATTCCCGTAAATTGCACCTTACAATTTACATTGTAAAACTATTTCCACTTTCGAATGAATGCCTTCTCACGCCATGTCTCATATTATAGTTTGGTTGAGTTGCCTAATGTAATTATGGTAATAAAATGAGTTTTTGTCGATCACAAAATGTCATTATGGGAGTTAGAATTTAAATGACGGAATGTCTGTTGCGTTGGTTGCCCCGTGGAATGTTTTGTATTTCCCAATGACATCCCTGGGTACTCATTCCAACAGGACAAATGTGTATTTTTATCAAATTGTATTTTAATACGAAATTCCCATTGTATACATAAGTAAATACATCCTCCAGAAATTCATTAAATGTCCTGACAAGACTTTACAAAGCAAACATTTCCAGTGGTCATAATATAAAAAATACCTCCTTATTCCGACTAAAATGTTTATTTGCAAAATACTTTATTTGGTAAAAAGCCATTCCCTCATTGCTGATCCACGTTTGTGGAATGCCCTTGCCACTCATCTGTAGGTTGGTTCCCTCCCTTCACTCCCCCTGTCACTTCCAGAATAAACCAAAACACAGATTATACTTTCACCTGTACCTAATCTTTTCTGTCGCGTCTGGCTCCCACGTTTGCGCTGTATTTTCCATGTGCATGCATTAATGTCACTGTTAGACTACAATATAGATCATACTTGCACCTGTACATAACTTTTTCTGTCGCCTCTTACACTCATCTTATATTTGCACGTTTTTTTTTACGTTTACACTTTGTTTCGTTTGCGACCGTTCCATACGTCGTCTGTTTGTCGTGAAATATTCCTTAAGGACCCTGTACTCGTTCTCTGTAACCTGGACGTGTTCGTCTTTTTTGTTGTTGTTGCTGCTGCTGTGCTCACGCACCGCAAATCTCCCTCGCAAAATAGCCGGGCAACTGGATAAACGGGATGATCCGTGTCACATTTCAATAAACTCAAATTCAAAATAATAAACTGCAGCTAAAGTCTGCAGGAATATTGTAAATGAAACTGTCATCCATAAACTGCATGGGAAGACGTGCCATCACTATTTACACGTGCATGCATTCTATCTTTGTCTGTATTCGTACTTTGTACATCAAATCTTTAAGGTTTTCACAGTTGTGCTCTACAGAGCTCTCCATTGAGTTTTCTGGTTGTACCACGTGTTGTTCGACATGATGTTTGGAGTTGCTCCACGTGCGAGGAGTTAGTTCAGGGACAACTCGAAAGCACGTGAGAGTTAAATCCTGAAGGTGCCCACCACTATCCCATTCACTGGTAGCACGGGCAACAGATGCCTCAATGCCAAGATGTTATTAAATTATTCACGATGCAGGCTTGGTCTTGAGCAGCTAACTGGTACCTGACATGTGAACAATCACTAATTAATTATTGAATAGAGTCTGGATATCTGATTATTTAAGTAGTTCATTACTCGATCAATTAGCAGTTTTATTACTCGACTAATTGGATAACGCAAATCTTTGGAAATTCAAAAGAATCCCACCTCTGTTCCCACGTGTGTCACATGACGGGATGTGATGAGCGGGGTTTGGTGACGCCATTGGCATCGTCATCCGCGTCACGCTGGGCGTGGCTTGTAGGTGGTTTCCAGCTTCGTGAGGCTGAATGTGAGGGCAGCCACCACTTTTACAGACTGGACACGAGTAATTGACCACAAAAGTAGCAAATTATAATTTCAAGTCGATTAATTGATGCAATTCACCGATTTTCCCCGCTTAACGGTTCAGTATTTTCCAGACTACCAATGGCATATGTCATCTCTTGTTATCGGTACTTGTATTCAAAGAGATAGCCTTCTCAGAGTCTACATCACTGTTTAAATTGGCTCTTGAAAACAAAGACAGCCCTTCCTGTGAGAAAGTAAAATTTTCAAACACGCACTCTCAGACCTTACGTGGCAGTGAGCAGTCACCTTGAATATCCACCACTTCGCACACAAAGACCAAGACATAATTTTTCTCCACCGCTATTTTATAGACTTTTTGTGTCAGTGACAGAACTTGACAGCCCAAAAATAAATTAAACGTATCCAGATCTTGTCATGCGACTCGTGCAAAGTTGGTGAATAATGCAGTGAATGTCAGTGTGTGGGTTTTTTTTAGATACAAGGAAATCAGATGCCATCGTGAAACTGACACCATTCTATGTCACGTATATTAGAACACATTTCACAATTTTTTGTATAGTATAAATACTGAAATATATATTTGAATGCATGTTTTTTTGTATACTGTATCTGCATTTTAACATAACAGCTTACTTTAAAATGTGTTTCATTAAAATAAATTATACAAAAGATGTACAATGTATACCATGATTGACAAGAATTTATTCAATTGTGTGCAATCATAAATATAGAGCGGATTGTTGCATCGCACGATGGTGAGAGGTTCTGGCTCGGGGAATCCATCATCTAGCAGTGGACTGATGATGGCTGATGGTCATGTTAATGATATGTATCTCTTTGGGATTTGTGTTGAAATCCCACTGCTAAAGGCAATCTGCAAGATTGAACATCCAGCACCACGTGCGTTTCAAATCAAATGTCAAACTTCTTATAAAAAATGTATTTTCAGATATATGAAATGTCATTTTTGCAACACAGCAGTGTAAATCCTCTTCGCTCAAATAAAATTCGCACAATTACATGTTTATTTTTTAATGCAGGCGAAGCTGCCATGATGTAACAGTGAGTATCACACTCGACTTGCAATGCAGAGGTTGCAGGTTCAATTGCATCTCCCAGTGCAGCCGCTAAACAACGTTGCGAGTTTATTAAATACCTCGGCCTCTGTCTACTCTAATGTAAAGGGATAAACCAGTTTATCGATCGGCAGGTCACGTCTGGCGGGGTAAAGTGTGGGTGCTCCTGCCTCTTGTAGTCTGCCCAGCATGGAAGAGTAGGCATATGACTCTCTCGAGGAGCTCTCTTTAGCTCCCTCGAGTGGAGGACCTTCCACCAGGAGTGATGTGAGCAATCAACTGCAGGAGTTTCACCTTTAACTTTATATTTGACAGATATATAAACACATCATCTGATGGCCCATGATCAAATAGTTACATTTTTTGGGGAACAAACTGTTGTAAAAATACAACTCGACTCCAAGCGCGCGTTGTATTTTTGGTGCGAGTATATCACCATAACCGGTCATATTTACGTCACAGTCCACGTGACATTGATTCGCTTTCCCCTTTGAACTGTTGGCCAAAACGCACCGGCTGCTGCGCAGAGCACATCGGCACGCACGAGTCACACATTGCACGACAAACTCGGGTTTGCAGGTCAGAGTAGTTTGATCCTTCAATTGACACGTATGGATCTTTCCTTACGTCTGCATAGCAAAGGAGTTTGAATTCTAATGAGTGACGCTCACTGCATTCTGCTGAGATCTATATCAGGCGCGACCAAACCTCTTGACCCTATGTGCTGCACATGAAAATCTTAAAATGTATGTAGGTAGAACTTCTTTCGCACCGTACGTAGACAGCCGTGCTAAACGGAGGTGCGAAAATTTGACCAAGAGCCGCAAGACACCGAGCAGGTCACGAGTGGATACGTGGGGTGGTCACATGGTCGCTTCGCTTGCGGCCGTGGTGCTGTGAAGTCTTGAATTATAAATGTGCCTTGGGCAGAACGAACTCCTGTCCTTGAGGGGCAGGAGTGCCCTTGGCGGCAACCGCTTTCGCAGATTTTCCCTTTTTCAAATAGAGTGAAATGTGTTTTCACCTGAGGACGATTGCTTGTGTTGCGATCGAAACGTGATTTTTTAAATATTATTTTTGTCTACGCGACTTTACCAAAAGACCCAAAGAGTAAGAGAGTGTAAGGTTAAGTGTAATACGTCTCCGTTGAGCCACACCTGGCCGACCTGGGAGCCACGGTTTGGCAACCCCTGATGGATGTCAAATGTGCAGGGGAGCAATGGGCAGTGCCGATTATAAACGAAGGGGAGGGAGTCAGCCCAGTGCCGCGGTGGCGAGATGTTAATTTGCTCGCTTGGTATGAAGGAGGTTGTGGGTTCGATCTTGACCCTGACACCTGCTGTATATTTATATTTTACATGTGCTCCCCGTGTGTTCTATCTCCTAGTCCTCCGGTTTTCCCTCCACAATTAGAAACGTGCGTTTAAAGTATTTGGCTGCGATACATTTCCACATGATAAGCCACTTCGTTGAGATTTCAATTGTGGGCAGGTCGCTTCTGAGCTGTAAAGCTCAGTGAGCCCTTCCTTGGTAAATAAAAACGAGTTTGGTTTTAGTTGACAGCGACCACTCCACATGCTGGGAGCTTCTGCAGGAGCTGTCAGGCATCATTACGAACACTACACGGGACAGCCTGCAAACACTTTGGAGAGCTATTACAGCACAACTGTGAAAACCTAGTCATGTGGAGCTCTCAAATGGGTTAACAATTCCACTTAAACGTGACTATGAAGTGTGCTTTGGCAGAACGCATCGCCAGACGGGATGGCAGCTAATGGTCGAGGCTGGTGACAGAATAATAGTCAAAGGAGGGTCCATACATGAGAGGAAGAACGACTGGGGAGACGGATGAGATGTGCAGAAGCAAGATGAATGGTTGCATTGCGGAACCGTGAGAGAAGGCCGTGACTCGAGGAGGTCTTCATCGAGCAGTGGATAGATTATGGCTGATGAAAACAAAGTGACGGTCTGTCCTTGTGTGTGCCACCTAATTTATGTTAGCAGGTCGCTTGCGTGCAGAGAAACTGTTCTCAGTAATGTCGACCTGCCCATGTGGATACTGTGTGCCTGAGCTGGCATCTCGGATACTTATCAAGAATTCAGTCTCATTTTGATTCTAAGGACTTCAGACATAAAAACGAAATTTGATGCTTTTATCCACCCGATCAGGGTAACGTTAAAGACCCTGGACTCGTTCTTTGCAATGTTGAGGTTTGTATTTTCGTCTTTTAGTTTGTCATTGTTGCCCATCGTGGATCTCAGTGTCAGTCGCAGGGCAACTGGCTCCACGTGACCACCCGTGTAGCAAACCAATTACACTTAAACTAAATGGTAAAACAAAATTAGGCTAAGCCACTAAACTATAATCCAGAATGTGCAAGTCGGTCGATGGCTGTTGGTTCAAAGTGCCAGTTAACGGTCCACATTGGTTACATTGAACTAACATTCATAAAAAAAGTTATTTGGAGAAGGTTGATGAATGACGTTCTATTGACTTGCCCCAGGGTGAGAACATGGGGGTTCTGCCACTGGCTTCGGGTCTCCGAGGGAGATGAACACCACCCCACACTCGCGAGGAAGACATTTTCACTGTATTTGTTCAGCTGGTAAACGGTGATTCATTCCCAAGAGACGCTTTTCCGAGTCGTTTGAACTTCTGACATGGATCTCCGTTTGTGATTTCGCGTCACCACGGCCATGGCAGCAGCAACTTATATGAAAAAAGCTTCCAATTTAAGATTTGCCTTCCGCAGCTGACAACAATGCACAGCCTATATAATTTTGAACAATTTTTACAGTAATCAGAAAATGTCTGTGGCTTGTAACCGATTCAAAACACACACACGGGGGTGTGCTGAACTAGTAACGAATTGACATTTGTTTACGTGACAAACCTAACTGGCTGTCAGGTGGTGGCAGATTTAACGACGCATTTATATTTACGCGATATAACCCAACACACCTTCATTAAATACTAATACCTTAGCATTCCGATACACTTATTATCGACCTGCTCTTTAACACGATCTACCCCAACTGACAACCGAATGATGTTTCCTAGTGACGTAACCACACATTACAAATTGTTTGCCAAGTTCTAAGATAGTAATGATATACATGCACAAAATAAAAAGTGGTATTACAGGTTTATTACAAAAATAGCTGACAGAAGAAAAAGATTATGAGAATACACTACAATTACTGCTCATTACAGACTGGATTTCAAAATACACTATGTAAACAACTTAAGTTTGAATTTATATTTACAAAGAATCTGCTTTAAATCGAAAAATCTGATTACTGTCATTATATGCATGCTGGAGATGCGGGTCCTTTAACCATACCATGGAAAATTGTTGAAATGTAGTACCGTACATATCGGTCATAGCCGTTGTTTAACCATACTTCGTCACAATGGTTAGCACGGGTGGGAAAGTCCATGACGGGTCCAGATTTCACTCGCTACTGCTATTAGCCATAACCGGAAATCGAATGGCAAGTTGGCAAGCTGGAAATGCAGCATCACTCACCACAACTACACCGGGTAACAGGATTATTCCTGATTGTGAAATGTTGAGTAAAGTCTCACCGAGACGTTTGGGATCTCGTTCAAACACCGTCACAATGGCATTGGACAACCACGGACGTGGTTTGTTTTTCACTTGCTGAATTGGATATGTAAATGCAGACGAAACAAGGTGTATGGTATTCTAATTATGGACCCACAAAATATGCACGACTGCATCTATGTTGAGATATTTAATCGTTACTTTAAACATCACAAGCATACGTGTTAATTCTGTTCAGGTTCACAAATGTTTTAGCACTTATAGCAAATAAAGGGTATAAAATTGTAAAATCATGAGCAATACTAAAAAAACGGGGCTTAACATAAGTGCATGAATATACCTCGTACGTGTGTAATCACATACAAAAGCAGAGCTGCCATAACAAGTGAGCGACACGTAAAAAAAGTTATTTCAATATAATACACCACCACAATCTGGTACTAGTCCATCCAACAGATGCAGAAACTGTTTGGGACTACAATCCTTAATGCCACCACATGGCACGAGTGATCTGAAGCCTCGTATCTCTCCACCACCCAGCAACTGCTATTGACAAAAATCTGATTTACCCAAGAATGCATACAAGTGACCTTTAACCTTGTCAGACTTTTCCCACTACAAATGCTGCCCTCGTAGCATCATTACATCCCATCAGGGCACTTTATTTACTTACATCAGATCTTAGATAGCTCATCAGCAATACACTCATTCCTTCTGGAAAAGGCAAACTGTTATTTGACTCTCTACAAAGACAATTACTTAAGTGCCGTGACTGAATTACGTATATCTACCACCCACCTGACACTCACCAGTATATACACAATATGGCAGTGCTCTTCATTGCAAGGCCCGCAGGCTACGGGCGGCCACTGGTGACCTTCGGTGCGACCCCTGACGTGCAACCCCCGACAATACACACATGTGAAAACACTATCATCCTGCTGCTGTGAAACGCAATGGTTTAAAATGTTACTGCCCTCACACTGGTGATTTATCGGCGAAAGTGGTCCTCTCCTCTGAAAATTTGTGAAAAACACCGTAAGAGGGTAGCCTGTTCATATTAAAATGGCTCCTCCCTACCTCCACCCACACCTGACCCCAATAGCACATACCTACGAGTTGTATCATTTTGTGATGGAGATGCACCACGTTATCAGGACGCTTGTTTAACCCGGGAAGTCTCACCGAGTATCAAGACTTGTTTTATGAGGGTCCTGCCAAGTTTGCGCAGTAAGAGGCGATGTTGCTGTGTCAACCCAATAGCCCAGGGGCCGGTGACCTGCACCTCCGGAGCGGCGTGCGGAGGCTCTTTAAGGACTGCTGCTGCTCTGTGACGTTGTTTATGAAGGACCACCGTCTCATTCCCAACGTGCATTGCGGCTCTTGAAATACTTTTTACTGAATTAGAAAAGAAATGGCTCATTATTATTTGGACTGCATACCCCTGCAATAGAGCAATGTGCAGGTAATTTTCTAGCATTGGGATGTTTGGCCAACACCAGCGACATTGTATGGGTTGTCTTTTGCGATGAGAGGAAATTGGAGAACTCGGAGGAAACCCATGCAAAGCAGGGGGAGAGAACATCGACTCCACAGGAAGGCACCACAGTTTGAAATTCTACCTAGGCCATTGTTGGCGTGAGGCACAAAAGTGTCACCACTCAGCAAGCGCCTGCCACCCCCACATGCCAGCTTGTTGTAAATGCTGGAGCAGATAATCAGCCTTGAGACCAATAAACCAAAAAATTGGGTTAAAGGTATTTTTCCAATAATGTTCATTCACACAAACTATATATCATAGGCTTTCAAATAACACATCATTCAATGAAATTCGTGGAGTGGCCTACGAGATTTTGGACAAAAATGCAGAATACAAATTAGCCACTTCTATAGATAAGGATATTTTAGAATATTTAATTCACAAGTAAGATTATTAAGGGACCTAAGTGTCAGGAAAAGTGCTGGTATATACCGATCATAAACATAAAGAGAACGGTATCTACGGGAACATTTTTGCCGGTATAAAAATAATGAAAAACGAATAGACTTCACTCCTTCTGCCAATAATAACATCTTGGCAGCTGTATTATTGCCAGAAAGAGTAAACCTTTTCATTTTTCAGAGAACTATGTTTCCTAGCAATCGAATTTGCGCATGTATGGGATGTTCACCTTAGCCCATATGCCTTCAGTCAGTGATGGTTTGTAAAATGGCAGAAATTTGAGGAGCCACTGCTGAAGTGCATTGCATGCGAACCCATCAATTAAAGCGACTTGATTTCCCAAATCTGCGTGTGTTATCTGCGCAATTGTGCATGAAACTACATGAACAATTCCTGCTGTAACATGAAGAACGTGAGACTCTATCCAATGTAGATTCTCTTAAAAAATACCACGTTTGTGTCTTCATTTGTGTGTTTTGGGTTAGCATGCAGTTAAGAGCTCTACTGCATTTTGCAGTTGTCATCCAGCTGTGCCTCGGAGGTGGCCTGCGTCTGCCTGCGCTTCTCCCTCTGCTCGGGAGACAGCCTGCTGAGCGAGCGCTGGCTGGTTGGCTTGCTGGCGCCACAGCCTGGGGCCGTCCGGCTGGGACTGTTGGTGATGACCGTCATGGGAGAGGCCGACCACGCCGATGGGAGGCTGCCCTTGGCCTGCTCCTTGGCCTGCTCCTTGGCCTGCTCCTTGCCCTGCTCCTTGCCCTGCTCCTTGCCCTGCAGAGACGCGGACCGGGGAGGGTGAAGCTCTATGTTAGCATCACTCACGGCTCATACTCTCAACCGTTTGCAAGCCCGATGAGCACACTTAGAATTATTTGACACAAATCTCTCTGGAGATAAAATCGTATATACCAAGAATGTGTTTTCAGATAAAGAGCCGATTAACGTTTATATATACACAAATTCCATTCATTGAATTACTCCATATTTAAATTAGAAAAACACAATTGGAGCAATATTTGTAAAATTTTGTATTTGAAACGTGTAACTTTAGTTTATATATATTTAAATATTTTCATACATGTAAGTGGATATATGAAATCTGGCCGGTAATGTGTATAAGCCAATAATTACTTTATTGAGAAAGTGGCAATGAACAAGGGAGTAAAACTAACGATGAACGTGAAAACCAAGCGCAGTACTATTCGAGCTACATGACCCGTAGTCAAAGCAACGGTTGGTAAAAGGTAATAAGAGAGTTCAGTGATGAATATGCAGCAGAGCAATGATTCTGCTTCAGGGCACCACATCAGGAAAACTGCCACGAGAGTTCCCCTTGGACATTAGAAGTATTGAGATGTGATGCAAGGCATTCTTAGTTGATGAATGATACAAGTACCCTACGAATGCGAATCGTGATATTTAAGTGTGCAGCATTACCATGGGGGTGCTGGCAGTGGTCGTGTTCCGAGTAAGGAGCCGAGGCTGCAGGAGGTTTGTCACGGGGTGCTTCCGAGCGGGTGAAGAAGGTGAAGCTGCTGCTGCTGCTGCTGCTGCATCCTCTCCCCCCCTCCGGGAGAGCATGGTGGTGCGGCAGAGCACGTACGGGCTGGCTTCCAGCACCAACGGGATGTCTGCAAAGCCTCTCCCAGCAAATGGGACAACAACATCTAATAGGATAATGACCACAATCTGCTGTGAAGTGCATCCCTATGCTTTGCTTCAAGAAAGATGCATAAAACAGCAAATAGCACGTATCTTATACACGCACACTACGCATATATTTAGTGTTCGCTGCTGTTCGACCCAAAATTGCCACTTCATCATGAGAAACAAAACGTTGAAATCAATGTCAGACAAATAATGTTGGTACTTTAGTTTAATGACCTATCGCGTATGAATGCGTAAATGCTATTTTGCCAGAACCCACTTTGGCAGCAGCATTCCTGATGGATTTTAAAGTTTCTATGAATTAAACTTTAAACTCAACGGCTATTAATATTTTTAGTTGCATCTTATTTTAAGCAAGTTTATCATTCAATACAATTGGGATCACGCGAACACATAAATCAAGTTAAAACAAACGGTATACCAAAACACAAACAATGCTGCAAGAGAAAGTGGTCAAGTGTCATAAGTACAAAATGTGGAAATAACGACTCACTTGCTTTTGGTCGCCAATACAAGAAATAAGAATATTATGCTGTTTCTAATAATATACAATAATTATTGTCCCCCCACCATAAAAAAATACCCGCTCATAAAACTGACAAAATGCCGTGCTTAATTTAAAAAGAAGTTAAATTCACCTTTGCTCACAACCTCGGGAAGCCCGTCTGGTTGGTAAGTGGTGTCTTCGCGTGGGGCAGTGCGCCTCCCCTCGGGAAGGGGCTTCATGCGCTTTGCCTCAGTCCTGTTTTCGACGTCGCCCTTCCTGCCACGCTTGACCGTCGCCTGGTCTCCCTCATCACACAGCGCTTTCCTGCAGCCTGCCCCATGCCCTGAGACACAGCATTGCGCGGTATTCAGCATACCTTCCAAATAATTGTATTCCACGACACAAGCCAGAGTCCACTCCTACAAACTTGAACAAACTAAAGAGGAACCTCATGAGTTATTCTGTAAATTATAAATTCCCACACATGTGCAGCATGTTTACAATACATTCTATTGAAATTTGCAAGTATTGAGTTTGCTATGCACTTGCTAAATCGCAAACGAGTAAAATTTTTGCTTAAAGATGATCTTGGGAATAATTGCTATTGTGTCGAGGTAATTGTATTTATCCAAGGTGGGATATTTAAGAGCCCTGACCAAGTAAATTTCGGGTAGGTTGTAAAGAATTCTCCAGCCACTAGTAATGGCTGTCGAGGGAGACAAATACTTGAATGTATGTTGTTCACATTACTCGCTGGCGTCTTGCAGATACTACATAATTTACATTGCCCTATACCGTTACTAATTTCCAATTTTGTTTCTAAAATAAGTAAGTTTGTAAATGAGATAGATGCAATCCATGTCAATAAAAATATATGTGACTAAATCATGCCACGGCCCTTGTCCAAATAAACTGAAATTACATATATCAGTATTAAAACTAAAAAGTTTAGCCAACAACCACAATGAAATGATATGTTAAAGGAATACCATGGTAAGGTTATCAATGAACACTGTAAAATGTAATACGTTTTGAATATGCATTTAAGTTAAGTTATGTATAGCCTAGGAAAAAAGAATAATCAAGATTGATTTACGAACATGCAACTATAAGACCAGTCATAAAATTAATAAGCGTGTACAAACATTTGAAAGCTCATTAATAGCAGTGAAACCAGATAGTGTGCCCTTTGTTAGTCTGCACGCTTATAATCACTTATTTAAAAAAAACCTCTTAATTATACAAATATTGTGAAAACTATTTTACATACAAAATTTGATGTTTTACTTTTTCTTTTTAAGTACGTGATGTGATCCGCTTCTCGAATTATCCCACCGGAGTATCTCTAAGCATCACAGAAGGCTTAAGAAACCAAGTGAAATGGCGATATCAACAACAATCTAATATGCCTCGAGGGTGCACCAATACGGCCCACAAGTGAGCAACTGCGCCGATAACCATCACATTGCTGAAAAGATAAAAGCCTTATTGCTTACATGCGGACAAATATGTTGTTGCTATGGCAATGAGGCTATGTGATATAACTGCAAATAAACGTTGCCATTCACACACTGACTTTGCATTAATATAATCTCTGCTGCAATGTACCTGGTTCAAGTGATCTCTATTTTATCAGTTATTTTTCTGATAGCTATATGGATTGAGAGACTCCAGGAGGGTAGAGTCCAAGTATGAATTAGCCTAAAAACCCATGTTCACTCACATGTGTGCTAAACTCAATACAGTCATCTAAATAGTACATACTACACACATTATTTCAAACCATATTCACCTGTACAGTTATCAGGCCAACTGAGCATTTCAGTTTGGTATGCGATTTTTATTAAATGCTGGTAAATAGTTCTGTTGTGGTTGGCTCTGAACGCACAGGAAACTCGCAGATGAGCCGTTGCATTCATGCTACCCCAAGGGATAACACCGTGAAAAGAAAGCCGCGCTGATACAGCTGCAAATGAGGTAACGACGTTCTGTATCGCACGGCACAACAAACTGAAAAAAGGTATTTTACATACATTTGTCTTCAATCTCTGTGTTTAGGTTTTGGAACTTACAAATACCAGGGCATGTATGCACATGCAGACACTACCGTAAAATGTAAACGTATAAAATGAAATGAGTACAGTGCTTGCCATTCTCTTGTACAATTTTATAGGAAAATGATAGTTGGGGTAATTATGCGATTAATTGGCAAATTGTAATCGACTCATCTTTTGTGGTTGATTACTTGGGCCCCTTTAAAAATGGTGGCCACCCCGCATGCTGTTTACTGAAGGCAGAAAACTCCTACAAGCCACTCCTTGCACAACGCGTCTGATAATGCCAAGTTACCATGCCACCCTCATCACCTCCCGTCCAGCGACACACATGGTAAGAGGTGAGGCATTTTCCAAATATTGTTGTGCTGTCTAATGAGTGATCGAAGCAATAATTGGTAGAGTAATCGATTACTTAAATAATTGTATAGGCCAGCTATAAAACATCTCTATCAGCCTGCTCTTTGAAAACAAAAAAATACAAATGAATCTCACCTGCTGCTTTAAGGGATAATTTTCAGAGCAGGGTTAGCAGGGGTATCAGTAATACATAAATGCAAAAACAGAGGTATCCATGCACTGCCCTCTTTAAAAGCAATTCCACAGCGGCTTGTGCCAATTTTCCAGCTGGTCTCCAGTAAATAGCTCAGCATATGGTGCAGCTGATAAAAGGCACAACCTGGCAAATGAAAAACCTGATGAAATACCGAAGGGCATACACAAATGCAAGAGTTTCCCAGTATTCTCATGAGTGTAATGTGAGTAATTGATTCAAATTAGCATATTCACATTAGTCTTTTCCCAGAGTCTTTAAATAGAGCAATTGTCATGCTTTATGGCAGAAGCCCTTGCAGGTACAAGTGATAGTTGCAAGAAAATAGTTTTGAAGACCAGCATCTTTACTGCATTGCACTGAACTTAGGTTGAAGAGTAATGCCTTGAGCATGCTCATGTACTATAGCTATATCGGTCACTATAACCTGCAAGTGTATGTGGATAGTCGTGCCCATTCCCTGCCTCTAACTATGTCACACTCCAAATGCCTGAAACTTCAGAGAAACTATCTTGAGATGCCAGTGGATTTTTCAAATGGGAATATGTACGTACAACACCAAAATCTAAGAACGATACAGAAACAGTAGCCCCCGTCAGGATGCCGAGTGTATACTAAAGTATAGCCCATTGTCAATTCACTGCTGAAGATCTCCCCCACGTTGTGTCGCTCACGCTGATTATTTGGCCATATGTTCACTCACCATGGCAATGGTAGACATCAGTGGCGAGTGATATCAGAACCGGCCCCTCTCTTTTAGAATCAGCAACGCTCAGCGTCGTGAGGTATGGTCAAAACAACCTCCATGACCAGCACTGCACGGTTAGGGCTTTCATCCAGACAGTGGCTTAACAAAGGGCTGTACATTTTAATTATTTTTAAAGGTCATTTTATATGAGCAATGTACTGCACCTTGCAGAGTCTTCAGTTTCCCCTCCATCTTGTGAATTCGCTTGTGCAGTTCCTCTTTCTCCTTCTCCAGCTGCCGACCGTTGCTCAACCACAGCTGTAGTTTTCCTTGAAGAGCAGCCTTTTCCTTGGCCAATCGGGCTTTGTCTGCTTCGACTTCCGCCACCTGGTGGGCAGCAACAACATAAGGCAGGAAACGTGTCTTTGTGAAAATGTTCAAAGGGGAGCGTAGAACAAAATAATGATTGAAAGCGAGATAGGCACATGTGCATGGGTGTGGGGAACAGCAGCTCCCTGGGAATACATATTTGGCTAGAGACATGATACTACAATAAAATATGGACAAGCAGATCTCCATTCTGTGCCTTGACACGTAAATAGTGTACATTTTCAGTCCACCAGCCTATTGGTATCCCGGCCCAATATTGTCCAGCAGCATTAATCGTTTACGTGACAACCCTTACTAGTTGGCGGTGTCGGGTGGTGCAGGGTTTTAACGACACATTTATATATTTACGCGATCTAACCCAAAAACCTCTATTATGGATGATATTGGTCGCGAAAGCCTACGTGTTAAACTCAATTAATTCTAATCTTGATTTGAAGCTTTAGCCAAAAAAAAATTTCTTGCTGTGGTTTTCCCACCTGATGATTGCTAATGTTGCAACCAAAACGTCATGATTTGTTTGTATTTTATTTCTAACTACGTGACTTTACCGAAAGAACCAAAGAGTATCAAATCATTATGTTGGATTGCTAGATGTTATTTGCAAACATAACTGTCTTACTACTGTATATACATTCATACAATCAAACTGTTACTGCCGTTTTTAATAATAATAATGCTTAACAAGCATTCACTGCAAACAAAAATCAATTGATCAAAATGCACAATGATGAGTATGGGCTGGCCAAGCCCCTATGGACCCTGCATTCCTACCCCACTGACCCTACAATTCTCGACAGAGTTTCACGAGACTCCCTCAGCTCTAATGTGCACTATTAAAACGTTCACGTTGCAAGAGCTGCCTGGTCATGTCGCAGTGGCAGTGGGGGAGAAATCGTGGTCATCTCACTCTGGCATCAACGAGTTCTTGCTTGCGTTTCTCAGCATCCTTCAGTTCGGTGTCATCGTGCTCCTTGGCTAATTTCAGCATGGCGATCTTCCTGTCCTGGCTGGAAATCTGTTCCTGCAGATCCTTAATCTGGTGCTCAAGCGCGACCCTCTCTGCCGAATGCTGTGACAAAGCGAGCCAGCAACACACAGCACCATTGAAGGTGTAACAGAAAAATGGTTAAAACATTTCTGGAAACTTGAGAAAGGAGACCATAGGAGGGAATTCCACATTTGAGCAGTGCGAGGAAAGCAGCAGAAAGAGACGAGGATTGACCTGCACTGTGTGTGGTGGTTGAACACAGTATGGATGAGATGAAAGAGTCCGTCTGATAGACCAAGGCCTCAATGCGAGTTCATGGGCATCGTTCCATATTTGTTTATGGGTTCATGCACATGGTAGTTTTATGCTCAGATTCGTGTAATCAACTCTAGCAGAAAATATGTTCACATTTATATATGTGCAGTGCGAAAGAAGTTCAAAAACACATTTCCACGTGTCAATTAATTGATCGAATTCTGATCAATAAAGCTCACGGGTGACTTAAGACTTTGCACGACTATCTTTAATCTCCACATGGAGTACCTACCCCACCGCACAGGATCTGCCGATCGACTGTCGCGTACCCAATTATATTATTGGGTGGATAGAGGTGGCGGCAGGGGGGAATTACAGAAACTAACACCATTGTTTTAACTGCCATGCCAGGAGAATGAACACAACCAGTGACCTCTGGATTGCAAGTTGACTGCTAACCGTTAAACAAAGACATCAATTATCATATCAAAGACCACTTCTTTTAAAGTATCACATAATTGAAGGTACCTGAATCCTCAACGTACAAGCCGCCACCTCCAGTTGCTGATGAGCTTCCTGCAGAGTCTTCAATTTTAACTTCAATGCCCGATTTTCCATCGTCGCCTCTCCATGTTTTGCTGCCATCTCTGCACGCAAGGTCTCGTGCTTGGCACACATTTCGCTAAGAGCAGAATCATAATCAACCCGGATAGAGAGTAGTTGCTCATCATGCTGGGCATGCAGCACAGTTAATGCCCTATGATTTTCCACCTGCTTCTCTGCCAATCTTCTACCATTCTCTTTGTGAAGCTCCTCCACAAAGGTTTGTTGTTTGTCTTGCAGTTCTGCCAGTGCAACATTGCTCTCCGCCTGTAGCTCAGACAGCACTTGGTGCACAGACTGAAGCTCCACACTCAATGCGTGACGGGTGTTCTTCAGGCTGGCGACGTGGCTTTCTGCCGCTGCAGCCCTCTCCTGAGCCACAATGCGACACACGAGTCAGAAATTACTATTCAGGTTTGCAATTTTATAAATGGCAAATATATTCCTGTTGTGACTTACGCAGGTTTAAAGTACTTTGATTAAAACATGTGGAAAAAGCTGAATATGGCACAAACATTTACCTTAAATATTAAACAGGAAGATAAAAAAAACACATTTAGAAATTGTACGTTTGATAGTCAAACGCTTGTTTAACTAAAAAAAACTATAACCACTTTAAAAAAATATGTATATATCTTTTGAACTTAATGAGCTGTTTTTCAGCAACGAGTCAATCACGTTTACAAGCTATTATTTTCAAAGTGAACACGGAAACCCCACCTGCATGATATCACACGCCAGCTTTTGGGCATGGCATTGTGAGAGCCATTCATCCTTCTGTCGTTGCCATTTCTGCAGCTCAGATTTACAAGATACCAACTGCTCATTTAGAAGTTTTATTTGTTCCTGCAAATGGACAGCTGTATCCAAATGGCATGCCATTTCAACCTCCACTTGTGAAGAGTGCTTCTCAAACGCCTTCCTGGTATTCATGTTATCTTCCTGCTGCCTCTGCAGGGTGTCTCGCAGTGCCATGATGGTGGACTTAGCCTCATCCACTTGATGTTGCTTCTCTTTAAATTCCTCAACCAGCTCCTGCTTTTCTGCAGACACAAGGTCCAGTTGCGCTTTGCAAGACTCATAGTTTTCTGTCGCCACGTTTTTTTCTTCCACAGCTATCTTGGCATCCTCTTCGATTGCCTCTTGGCGCAGAACCATGTCTTCCAAGCTGGCCTCGCTCATCTCCAACTCTCTTTTCAGCTGCTCAATCTTATCCTGCAGGGCGTCATGTTTCCTCTCACTGTGGCGTATCTTTTGCTCCATTTCTTTTCTCTTCCTGTCATCCGCTTCAAGTATCAACTTGAGCTTCTCTATGTAGCGCTTCAGCTCACCAATGGTCTCCTCGGTAGAATTTAGCTGCTTGCCAAGCATAGCCTTCTCAAGAAGCACAGAATTAATTGACTCCAAGACTCTGGAATGTTCATTTTGTAAGCACTCTAGCTTTGCCTGTGAAGTTTCAGCCCTCTGTTCTGCGAATTCTTTCATATTCCTAAGGAGCTCAATGCTCTCCATCTTTTCTTTATAGTCCAAAGATTTAGCTAAAGCCTCATTATCAAGGTTCTTGAGCTTATTACAAATTTCTTCTTTTTCAGTTCAACATACGCAAAAAACCTTCTTCAGAAACTTGCAGTCGTTCCTTAAATTCTAACAATTCAGCTTTTAGGGAGCAAATTAATTCGGCAGCTTCCACTTTTTCCAACCTCATTGTAGACAACTGGCTGTTTTGAATCTCATAGCTGTTCTGCAATGTTGCGTGTGCATTTGAAAGGCTGTGAAGCTCTGTAGCAATTTGCGCATGTTCAGCTTTTACTGAGACCATCTCTTCTTTGTGCAGTGCCAATAGTGTCTGCTCATGTTGCATCTCCTCAACGGAAGCATTCTTGGAATATGCATCCTGAGCATCAGCTTCCAATGACAAAATCTGCTTTTCTAGATCAAGCTTCTCTGACTTTATATGCTGCATTTCATTTTCAAGATCCTGAATTCTGTTTACTAACAAGGTCCTGTTCAGTTCTAAACTGTGCAGGTTAACAATCAAATCAGAACCTTTGGCCTGTTCATGTTCAGACTGAGAGACAACACTATCCAAGTCTTGCTCAAGGCTCAAAAGATTGTTCTGGTTTGTTTCAAAAACACTAACCTGTTTGAGTAAAACTGAATTTTTCTCCTGTAAAGTGTCTATATTACAGGACAATTCACATTCATCTGCCTTGATTGAATTAAGCACAGTCTGAGATTCCAAAATTTCTGAAACCTTAGTTTCGTTCGTTATGTCTTTAGCACTGTGAGTACCTTGAATACTTTCTTCCTGCAAATTATCAATATTAAGCTGAACGCTGAGCTCAACAATGTTGTTTAGCTGGTCATCTAACTCAATGGACTTTTTAAAATCATGTCCTTCATGCATTTCTTCTGCATGTGCATTTTCTACATCATGGTCACGTTTTGGCCTTTTATGAATGCTTTCCACATCTGAATTATTAGTATCTATATTATCCCGTAATGAATGAGGTAAATGCTGTACCATGTTACACTCTGATTTGGTGAGTACTTGTCTCATGGGTTCTTGTGTGTCTTTAAGTTTTTCTTGTAGGCCAAGAACTTGCTTATGCAATGCCAGACATTCTACTTGTGCGTTATTACTTTGCCGAATGAGAGTCTCAGCCATGTTTTTCTTATCTAAGCGAAGAGATTCAATAACACTGTTTAATTCAACCACATGTTCTGCTGTCTGTTGAACCTTTTCTTGTAACTCATTATGACAGCTCTGCAGCGCCTCATATTGCCCTTGCAATAACAGTCCTTTGTTATATTCGACCTTTAACTCTTCCTGTTCTTCAAGAGCCTGTGTAAGAAGGGATCCGGCTAAAATCTTCTCCTGTAAAGCAAATGTATTTTTTTCTGACAGTAAATTGCAGGTCTTCTGAAGAGCATCATAGTTTGTCTTGAGATCTCTAAATTTCTCACTCAGGACACCATAATCTGCTTTCAGCTGACATAACTCAGTTTCTATATTTATACTGGAATTTTGTTCAGATGATGGTAATGAGCAGATATTTAAACCATGTTGTGTGGGTGGAATGTTTACAGCATTTTCTTCATCATTGTTATTAGTGCCAGTTAACTGTATCATAGCATCTTGTTTTAAAATGCAATGACTTTGTATTTTGGTCAGCTGTTCCTTTAGTGCATTCGATTCTGATTGTAAATCATTGTACATGTTTCTAGCTTTGAAAATATTATCCTCTGAGAGCTGTAACTCTTTTGTCAGATCACAGATAATTTTATCCTTAGCTGCGATGTCACTATTCCGATTGTCAACATCTGTTCTGAGATGGCCTGCTTCCAAAAGACTACTTTCCAACTGCTCTTGCACACAGTGGAGTTTCTCAAAGAGACCATTTTCACGATAGTGCGCATTCTCCACATCTACCCTTAGATCAGATAGCAGCTTCTCCTGCTCTGCAACTTTATATCCAAGTGATTCAGCAGAGGCTTGGCTCTCCAAAAGCTGACCGCTCAGAGCATCACAGTGCACCCGTAGTTCTTCCAATTCTTGTCTCACTTTGTCAACGTCTTCATTTTCAGACAACCTATTGTCGAGTGACTCAATTGTATCCTTGAGCTGCTTGATTTGTGACTCGTACAATTCCAAATTCACGTCTTTGTCTTCCAGATCCATCTGAAGCATCTCCAAATTCCCTGAAATCTTCAGAAAGTCAAATCCACACTCCTCTAGTTTCACTTTTAGCTGTTCCAGTTCCTGATGCTTTTCATGAAGTGTGACTTTTGTTTTGGTATTTTCCCCCTCTAGCTGCTGAAGCTGTGCAGTCTGCTTGCCAATAATCACATTCAACTGTTCAAATGTCTTGGTATAATCATTTTGCCTTGCAATCATTTCTTCTTCTCTTGAGCCCAAATGTTTCTCGTTTTCACAAATCTTTTGTTCCAGATTCTGATTGCTTAGTCGTAGAGCCTGATTGTCGTCTTGAACGTCAGACAACCTGCGATTAAGCATGGTAATTTCTTCATTAAATTGTTTAACCTCAGATTCTGCCTCAGCCATTAAATAAGCAATTTTATTATTATTTGTATTGTCCTGCAACTCTGCTTGCTTAAGCTTTTCCACCAACTCACACTTGCTCTCTTCCAGCTGTTTAATAGCTGACATAAGTTGCTCGAGAGCCTCGTGAGAATTATCTTTCACCTGTGCAATTTCCAAGATTTTGGATGCCAATTCTTTCTCCTGCTCACTTAACATATATTCTAGCTTTCTTTGCTTTTCCACACTGGTCATGTATTGTTCTTGAAGATTGGCCAATTCCTTTTCTGCTTTGGAGGCCTGCTTTTTTGTTTGTAAAGAATAATGTTCAGCTTGTTGCAGTTGGCTTTTAAAATTATTAATAAGAGCTTCATTTTCATCTTGCAATTTTAGCAGCTGTTCCTTTTCCTGCTGTAGCGTTACATTTTGCGCCTGAAGTTCACGAACATCCTCCTGCAGTTGATTACACTTCGACTCTCTAGAATGTATTTCATTTCCAAGGTCACTTTTCAAATAGTTAACTGTAGTCTCCAGCTCTTTTATCATTTCTTCATGTTGTGTCATTTGGTTTTGCCTGCTTGTGAAATCTTCATAAGCTTTCGCCTGCTCTTTCATGCAAACGTTTTCCTCCAGAATTTTAGCAAGGTGACTGTCACTTTCTTTACTCTGGATGGCATAACCTTCAAGTTGCTCTGATTTCATTATTAGATTATGATGTGCTTCCTCAAGATCCAGCTGCAGTATTGTATTCCTTTCTTGCTGCAGCACAAGGTTGGCCTGTGTATCTTCAAGTTGTTTTGAGATATCGTTCAAATTTGTGTTCTTTTCTTCTAGGACTTTTTGAATATTTTCAAGCTGCGTAGTCCATTCATTTAGGTCTTCTTCCATTTTGGATGTGTTCTTATCAAATTCACGTTGCAGCTTGGTATACGAAGCAGACATCTCCAGTGTCTGTGCCTCAGCCTTCGACATTTCTAGCAACTGGGATTCAGATTTAATTTCCAGCTCACTGCACGTTTGCTTATGAGCAATAAGAGATGACTGTAGAGTCGACAAATGCTCCCCCAAAATGGTAAAATAATGCATTAATCTTACAAACGGCTCAATTGTTGAGAGGTTTTGCTCTGGTGTGTCCAACATTTTAGGTCCAAAGTCTTCATTAGTGTTGGCCTTTTCCTCAAACAATGCCCAATGTGCCTTTTCAAGCTCTTCAACAATCTTCAGCAATGCATCTTTTATCACCTTTAATTCTGCTTCCTTTGATTCAAAAATATGCTCTTTAGACTTCATCAAGTTGTTGCTATTTGTAAGCTGTCTCTCTAAACCCGCAGTTTCTTCTTTAAGTTCAGCATTAGCATTTTTCTCAAAGTTCAGCTGATGTTCTAAACCTGCCACCTTTTCGGAGAACTGTGCCGAGCTTTTTCTCAACTCAATCATTTCCGCGCCTTGATTCTTCACAGACTCCTCAAGCTCTTCTTGCAGAGCCCATACTTTTTCTTTGAGTGCTGTGTTCTTCACACATGTGTTGTCCAGTGCCTGTTTCAGCTCACACAGCTGTGTCTTTGTGGTTTTATTCTCTTGCTCAAGCACATCGGTGTTTTGCTTTTCCAGTGGGACAGACAGGGTTTGCTCCATCTGTGCCTCCAGGTCTTGTACCTTCCCAGCCAGCCCATCCCTTTCCAATTTCAGTTTGTTTAGGTTATCAGACATTTCCTTTTTAAGCTGAATAAGGGATGCTTTCTCATCTTCTAAGGAGCTGCATGCACTTGCCTTGTGACACAACTTATTCTTAAGATCTTCATTTTCAGTTGTAGATGCAGACAATTGGAAGTGCATTTTTTCCATCTCCAATTCATTTTTCTTTACCACAGCTAAAGCAATATCTCTCTTCTTTTCCAAATCGGATATAATAATCTTTAGATTATCCATATTGCCATTCAGCGACTTGCTTTGCTTTTCCAATTTTGATTTTAAGTTTTCAACTTCGGTTTCTTGAGACACCACTTTCCCTTTAAAACAAACAACACAAACATGCAATAAGTATACATGTCAGTCTCCTTTCAAATACTGTACAAAACACAAAAAGCCTCAATGAGATTCGAGACTTCTTCAGAAGGGTCCTGCTTGGAGTTCTAGGTGAATTACTTTGACAGCATTGAATGTGGGAGGAAACCTGTGCTTGGCAAAAACTCATACATCCACAGAAAGCCCTCAAGAGGCCAGCAACTAACTTGTGCATTGCCTCCAACAGGTACCACACTGTCCATATTAATCAGGGGACCTTAGTCATGACCAATTCTATACCCAAATTATTGTATCAGTGGCATGTGGCAACACACCAAACACAACAATAACGGACGATTACAAAAAAATGTTGGTACGTACTCTGTAAGTCTTCCTGTAGTCTCTGGCTGTCATGGAGCTCTTGCTTGAGATTCTTCATATCATCTTCAAACTTTCTCACCCGATGGGCACTCTGCTCCAAGTTGCAGCTTAAGTTATTCTTCTCTTTGGTGGCTTCCTACACGAAAAAAAAATTAACAACTTTCGCTGTGTAAAAAAGGAAACTTTAATGTGAGTCATACATTTAATTCATAATAGAGGTTTTTGGGTTAGATCGCGTAAATATATAAATGTGTCGTTAAAACCCGCAACCACCCGACACAGCCAACTAGTAAGGGTTGTCACGTAAACAGAACATGCCAATTTTTCACTTGTACAGCACGCCGGTGTGTTGGAGAGCCAAGCCACAACATTTACAATCCGAGTACGACGTTTCGCCCGTAATTACAACTAGCTTCATCAGGCGACAGCCAGATTTGTGAAGTCTTACTGTTTCGTTCCTTATCTAGAGGCGTAGATGTGGTGACTACGCTTCTGCGCTCTTGCACAATGATGGGGTGGGGGGTGCTGGATTACTGAGGCAACGTACATTATGCATGTACATTATGCGAGCCCTTTGAACTTGTCCTTCCTGTCTATTGTGTTTATTAAAATAGCCCTACCAACGGTAATCCCTATTGAAGTACGCTGCCCTTTGTAGGCATGCATTTTAATAATGGATTATTTGATGATTCGCTTTCAAGCAGCACTAAGACGGTAGCTATCCGAACGGTTTAAGTTATTTTGATTTCTTTCAATTTTGATATATTCTCTAATTAGTCTTGGCCAGTAGTAGCTAGTTTTGCACAAAACTTCAACATTATCAAAATCAATTGAGTGTCCTTGTTGGCACGCGTGTTCTGCTACTGCTGACAGTTGCATTTGGAAGAATTTAATATTTCTCTGATGTCCTTTTAGTCTCTTGCTGATCATTCGTCCTGTTTGCCCAACATAACATTTATCACTCGTGCAGTTAATTCTGTACACACCTTCTGTTGATAGCTTCGGTAATACATCTTTTGCACCAGATATTAAATTCTGTATTTTATGCACAGTGCCAAATCCAACTCGGATGTTTTTTTTCCAAACATCTGGCGAGTTTATCAGTTACTCCCGCAATGTACGGTATTTTGATCGTTTTAAATATATGGGCAGTTTCAATGCTCGTTATTTGATTTCGTTTTGGTATTCAATGCCCTGTTGATTTGTGCATCATTGTAACCGTTCATTTGCAGCGCTTCTTTAACATGTTGAATTTAACTTCTCAGACTGTATGCCACCATCTGACACTTTCTTAGCTCGATGAATGAGCATCTTGATAAGAGCAGATTTCTGTGCGGGGTGATGGTGTGACTCTGCATTCAGATAGGCGTCAGTGTGCATTTTATTTCGGTAAACACTGTTATTTTATATTTTAATGATCAATTTAATTATTAGTAGAAATATAATTAACACCCCATATTGTAACTAAAAGCAAATAAGCTGTAATTTTGTAGTCCAAACTAAGTGTAAAATCTATATTTCATGTGAACTGTTGAGAAAATGGGACATAAAATGCTGTGTTGGTACCTCCAAGCTGCATTTGGCATCTTTGGTCATGTCCTGATGCAGCTTGACATTGTCGTTGGCCTTCTGCAACACCTGCTTCAGCTCCTGCACCTCCTTCTCCTGAAGCTGCTTCTGAAGCAAAGCCTGATGATACAACGGCAACACCAAGGATATGAGCTATTGGTTTGCAACCTTAATCCACTGGAACATTGCACCACTTTATATCCATGTTGTGATGGGACATTTATCCCTTGGGTTTAATTTGAGATAAATAGAATAGCACAATGTTAACAGGGGCAATATCATGATGTGGGCTCTGGGAGGTTTTTTGTGTTATTTTACTTGCAAGCTATAGCATATCAAGAATCCATGTAAATAAACCGCAATTGAATAACCAGTCGTTTTTTTGTTACATTAATGAATATAAATTGTTAATTTAATATAAAGGTTGTTAATTTATTAAAGTGTTTTTGTTAAAATTACTGAAAAATATTTTTTGTTGTCACATGTAAAAAGGGCTATGGCTATGCAAGTTAATGTTTAGCTCATCCTGTAGTCTTTACTATTCTACAGAACATCAAATACAGAGGCTCCTTAAACTGAATGTGCAGTATGTGGCATACTACCGTAGCATATCCATGGTTACCAAGCTCGGACTGCAATTTAGTTTTTTTATGTATTTAAATATTTTGAATTGTTCATATTAATTTAATTACTCAAATCACAAGCCTAAGGGTTCTCAAGCGGACAGAATGCCAGGTAAAAAATGTATTGCAATAATTATAGACCAATGCTATAAGGTGTAACACCGTAAAAACACACATCAGTAAAAGAGATGACGATTGTCAAATAAGCGACAAAATGCCTTTCAAAATAATGCATACAATTGATGACCATGGAATAACAAAGTGATTAAATCTGCGATGGAAAATGCAATATTAACATCTGTTCAGTATGCATGATGGACAGCGAATTTAAAAACGAGCATCTGCATCAGCGTAAAACTGAAATAAAAAGTATTGATGTAATTAAAAATGGATGGTTTCAAAAGCAACACCAACCTTGTCAAATTCAGCTTGTAGGGCATTGTGCTCATTCTTGGTGTGCTGCAGCTCCTGGCCAAGCTTCGTCTTTGTCTGGCTCAGCTGTTGGTCCAAGCCATTGATGTTGTGCTCCAGCCTTGCCACCTCCTACAATGGGAACACACTGCTACCATCAAGCAGCCCTGGATAAGCCACTCATTTGAGTGTACAACACAAGTGGAATTTACGCAGTAACGTTTCGAAACACCACAGCTCAATGTTTCAACATCATATCCAGCCTTTATGTAACAGACACAAATAATGGCAATGCCAGTCCACATTGAAATGAGTTGATAAAATAAACTGTCACAGACCTTTAGAGATATTAGCATATGAAAATATGAGACTGATCTAATGATTCACATTTGCTACCTTCTCTATTTGCCATAACTTTAACAAATCAACCATTACCATTGAATATTGATTCAATAAAACAAACATCATTTTTTTGTAGCATGCAAGAGTTTGTGGTCAACAGACTGGTCAACTATAGGAATTGTCGGAGTGTGGATCTTAAAGAATCAACTTCCCTTTAACATTTGATCTTCCATTCAATTTGGGCAACCATCTCACTGCAAGGAATATCCACGATCCATATACTATATTTACCTTCAATAACTGGCAACGTATATTTATGTACTGGCAAATCCAAATCGATATTATGAGTTCAATAGGTTGTACACATTCTGATTTATGGTGAGTTTTGACATTGCAAAATCAATGTTTAGAAATCTTTTTTTTTATAAACATTTGCACATTAGTTATGATCTTTCAAACCAATTTAATGCAATTATATAACAGTTTCAACAAAGGGCCAAAATACATCATGAGGAAAGGTGCTTCATTTTAATAAATGCATTCATGTTTTTATGTTAACATTGTTGAATGTAGCGCATCACAGACATGTTAAACTTAATGAGATAAGCAAACAAGCAAATGGAGCAGCATTACATCGTGTTCTGTCGAAACAGTCAACCACAGCCCTTTGAGAATGTCCACTTTTCGAATTATTGTGCATATGCTTGAGCAAGTCTAATTGATTATCTATCTTTCAATACTGCAATTGTTCATAACTCATGAATGATTGCTCCCTACTTGAATGGGCAATACCCAACTGCATAGAGGAGAATCGGTGGTGCATGTAGGAGACAGCAGAGCAAGCAGGTAAATAAACAACCTGTGCAGAGTTGGCACGTTATCCTCCCACGTGCTCGGGTGTTCTCCAGGTACTCCAGTTTATTCCCATTGAATTAGCAAAACAAGAGTATGACTCAACAGGGCGTTTGACGGCTAATATTAGAGCTGGAACAAATAATTAAGCAAAAAAGTTTCCTAGTTTATTACTTAGGTCCCCATCTCCCAAAGGAGGGAAACCCTAAACAAACCACACCCACACCCAGTGTGACGTGCCTCATGATGCCAATTACATCAATAAATCCCATCCATCATCTTCCATCCAGTGGCACGCATGGGAAAAGAGGCTATACCTTTTCCAATTCTTGTCATGTTATTGCATAATTCAAGGACTCGAACAGATAATCAGTAGAGTAAAACATTAGTTAAATAATCAGATAGCCCAGACAGTTAATATGAAACAATTTGGTTAAAAATGTATCACGAGAAAAAATATTATTAAAGCCACATGTCCAGGATTACACGAAACTTTTTTTTGTACAAAAATGCAATTGCAAGACAAGAAGTCTAAGAATGTAAATATCCACAACTATGGAAAAATTAAAAGGAAACACACCTTAGGACATTTTAAAAATGTTAATAATAAGAGTGAATGTTCAATAGAGTGCATAGATCAACCATTACATACATGTTAAGCCTGTGACAAGTGTAAGACAAAAACTGCAGGTGTAGCAAATGTAAATTAAGCGCACGCATGTGACCTCTTGCTGTTCTCTCTCCTTGTCCTTGAGGCGCTGCTCTGCTGCTAGGCGTGCCGACTCGGCGTTCTGTCGCTGGCAGTTCATCTCCTCTGCCACGTGCTTCAGCTTCTGCTCCAGCGCAGTCACCTTCACACCAGCAGCAGCAGCAGCAACCAAAACATCATGCACATGGGGAAAATAAGCATCGTTTAGCTGTGGGGCACGTGGGCAGCAAAAGATAGCTCCTGTAAGACGGTAGAGTCGGTAGGCAGTGCCAGGGCCATTCACATATCATCAGCTTTTAAATGATACCTCAATTAATTTAAATTGGTGGAGTGGTTTAGAAGTTATCTTAACAAACATACAATTACATTTTCCCATGATAGATACCCTCCACCTTAAGTACTAACTAAAGAACAGCTTCAATTGTACAGCATATCATCATACCTTGCTTGGCTCTGCTGCTTTATAAATTGCTGGACAAAAAAAGTATGTGCATCAACAATTTGCATTACACTTTGATGGTAAGTTAATAGTGTACCTAAAATACTTGTTCTTCTACATTCAACATGATGCAGACTCATCTCCCCAAAAGCATTGCTTCAAGCATTCTTGCCTGCTGGCCACGATGGAGTGAGAGCACAGATAATAGCCGGCCAATATAAAGCATCTCCGATGGGTGCATGCATTCGTTAACTTGGCTCAGTTCCCAAGATGTAATTAATGCAGGCCTGAAGGCTGCAGGATACGTGGAACCAAGGTGTTAGTAAGACGAAGCAATAATACCTTGGCAACTGCCTGCTCGTGCTGAATGTTCAAGCGAGACAGTGCATTCTGGGACTTGACAAGGCTTTGCTCCTTCTCTGCCAGTTCTGTCCGAGCTGAGTCCAGCTGTCCCATGGCAACGTTCAGCTTGCTGGCATAGCTCTCCAGCTCCATCTCCTGGTGATGCACTCGCTGCTCCAACTCCCTCTCTTCATTAAAATACCAAAAAATGCAAGAGGTGAGCGACCACGTACAGCAAAAGCTTGCACAGCAATGTAACAATCGCTAGTTGTCAATGTTTTCAAAGTGCGCATTATTTCGTGACATGCACTCATTGTAATTTAGAACTTTGTATTCGTTTTTCTCTCCAAGAAAAAGACTTGCTTGAAAATAACTCTGGACATGGAAACTGCCACGAGCAGAATATCCACTAATTATAAACCAAAATAAATGTAAACAAAATCTGAGCAAACTCTTAAACAACAATCACTTCAATTAATATTGCATCTAAATGGAGGTGCATCCCCATGATGCGTAACAAAAAAAACTACATTTGGGTAAGAGGTTGGGGGAGGGGTCGGAGCAACACCAATGCATTGCAGTTCATCCTTTGCATGCCTTTCCACAAACGAGACCCAGGACATCAATGTGTGTGTATGGTGGAGTGGCATTCAAGGTCACAATGCAAATTACAAAAATGCTTTAAAAAATTTCATAACAGATTCCTGTCCAACCAGCAGTATAAAATGGGTAAACGAGTTTGTCGATCGGCAGGTCGTATTACGCTGGGGTAAAGTGTGGATACTCGCGCCTCTTCAAAGATGTTTGGGCAGGGTGGAAGAGGAAACAAAACACTATAGATGGGCTCCCTCTAGTGGTGGTTCTTCCACCAGCAGTGGTGTGAATAAGCAATTGCAGGACTGCATCTTCAACTTGAAGTAGCACGGTTGGCTATGTATGGTGCGATTAGTGCGGCTGGCTAGGTACGGTGCGAAAGATATTCAACATACATATACGCGACGGAAGTAATACTGGGTTTGCTCTCCAACACACTGGTGTGCTGAAGAAGTAACTAATTGGCATATTTTGTTTACATGACAAAACTTTATAATTGGCTGTGTCGGGTTTAACGATACATTTATATTTACAAGATCCAACCCAAAAAAACACTTTATTCCGGAGAAGAAACACCAAAACCTACCTTGGCTACGAGAAGGTATACTTTCATCAGCCAAATTATAGGTGGGCATTCCGCACCGCTCCCGCCCAAAAGCAGCGCCACCATCTCGAGCAGCGGCACTCGCCCCCACCAGCTGCTTGTCTGCCACGGGCACTGCGATGGAGCCCGGCTTGGGGGGCACCACCTCGAGCGAGGAGAGCGTGGTGCAGCAGCGTTTAGCGGCTGACACCGGCTCATTCTCCCAGGGGAACACCGACGAGGTGGAGGTGCGCTTGAGAGGCGTGTCCCCCGTGAAGAGGCCGCAGCGGGCAGGCGTCGTGGTGTTCTGCTTCTGCCACGGGAAGATGGAGGACGAGGCCTGCTGCCGACCGATGGCCAGCCGACTCGTGGAAGTGGCCGCCTGCGTCTGGTTCACCAGCTGAAAGATCACATAAAATCTCAGGCGTACTTTCACTTCTCTCATATTCGATGAAACTTGGGAGTTTTGTTCTTGTGTTTTAATGAGGAGCTTGTCACGAGATTAATAGTAAACCAAAAAATTGCATCACAAGAAAAGGTTACACCCTGCAGGTTTAACAATATTAAGCACAGTCCTTTTAATGCCAAATGATCTCCTTTTTTACCCTTGCCTGATAGTTTTGAGAAGGCATATTATACCACACTTTCAATGACCACAACAGCTTACAGATATACGAACTGTACTATTTTAATTTCATAAAAAACTTACTTTGATTTGCAGAACTTTCAGCTCATTTTCAAGGTTTTTCCGCTCTGCCACTTCTGTGCTGTACTTCTCATACAGTTGTTCAAATTTGTCATCAGATGTGTTCCTTTCTGCAATAAAAAAGACCTGCATTGAATGCCTTTGACTAAATATGCGTGATGGTAAAGCACCAAGTAAATCATCGAAGTGAAATCCAAAACAAAAATGTACCAAGCAAATTGATTCACTGGAAGTGAATTGTCATGATTCAGGTTAAGCTATGCTGAATGTAGAAACATTATAGAGCAAAACAAAGTGAATAAATAACACTTACCTCGTGTTTCAGGATATATCGTAGAGTTATTTGCTCCTTTGTGATGTGGCGTGGAAAAAGATTGGAGCTCAGAAGAAGAGACACTTGACCGGCACTCCAATTCATTCTTGCACCTTTCGAGAGAAAGTTTCAGGACAGCTCTGTATCAGAGGCATTACTAAATGGCTTCAGCAAGACCAGCGGCACACATTAAGCCAACAGAACAATGTGTACTTATATCACTGGTCCTGAGGTAATAGAAACAAGTCCAGTATTTGTTTACCAACAGACGGGGCTACGTAATTGTCTTCATGTGTTCAGTTAATTGTGAATTGTTAAGCCTGCCTGACACAAAACAATGGACTGGATTCAGTTGCCTATAGCTTAAAGTTGAAGAAAACTGAACAAAAATGCCTAAGTCATGGAAATTTACGAGCTTTCATTGCAAATAAAAAATACATTCATTCATATACAACAATGTAAAGGCAGCATCACTGGTGTGCAAACAGCTTCTTTAACGGATTTATAAATCACTTAATTAATGAGTGCCTTGCCAAGGATTGCATAATTACATTTGCTTTCTGTCAGTTCAATGAGCTTGGAAATTATTTTAATCTTGAAATCTTTTTTTTCAGCTCAAATTAACACATGTGGAATTCATATTAAGCAGAGTTGCAGAAAGTGTCCCTCATGATACATGCATACTGTACAGTATCTTACTTAGTTAAAAAAAAGAAGTTTAGTTTTTCACTTGTGCACCCAAGGGTTTTAACCTAAATGTCAATACATCGTGGCCCACAGTCTGGACATGATGCATCAGATCCTTATACCATCAATAACGTCTGAAAAGTTGTTTGTAAGGACTGGCTAGTTGTGTTTAAACAATTCTATCTCCGTGATCACTCAAAATGATAAATATTCTTCAAGGATCCATTAATTTTTCTTATATTCTATTGTACGCAATTCGTTTTTTATTGAAATAAAAACTTTTCAGAGACTGGTCATTAATGAAGACGTTATTTATTTATGCTACTTTCTAACATAACTCTACATAATCCTCTCCAATTTTTTCCAAGAGGGTAAGAAGTTCATTATTCCCAGTGCACGATGCACATGGCTCTATTTTCTTATTAAACATAATCATTAGTGTACAGGTATGTCGATACTACATCCCAAAGATGGCAATAAAATGAATATTTAAAAAAAATACACAATGTGTGTATTGAGAACTGGTAATTTCACCCCGTGCAAAGTTTGGGCACACCCGTCTTCCATTTAACAAGTGAGACATTTCAACTACGGAAATGAAACTGTCGTCACCGTGAGTCTGATCATTCCCACCATCCCATTACACTTCGACACAAAACCAATGAGGGGAGATTGGGATGGACAGTTGTGCACACGACTCGATTACTAATCCAACCTACCAAGAAATTTGTCTGCTTTTTTCGCCGGATTATAAATGGAGCTGCATTTATTACTGTCACCCTGACTGTAGAGTCTGTGCCTATTCTCCTTATTGTGATGGTGGGGTATTCCAGAGTGATGAATACAATTTTTTTTGCTGCAGAAGAAACGTCTGGCTTCTTAGGTGAATGGCTGGCGTTGCCCTAATGTGTCCAGATTATGCATATTCTTAGACAATCCAATGTCAAATGATTTCTTGTTTTGAACTATACCGACCAACAACCTGTTGATAACCGGCTGAGCGGTGTTTACCTCTTGAGCTCCTGCTCGATCTTGTCTGTGTGCAAGCGTGCCGAGGTGAGCTGGCCCTCCAGGCAGTTCGCCTGCGTCTCGCGCTGCTGCAGCTCGTGACTCAACTTCTGCCGTGCGGCTTGTAGCGAATCACACGCATCCATCAGGCTCTGGTTCTCCCGCTTCAAGGCAGAGATCTCCGACTTTGCCTCCTCCACCTGAGATAACAGCACCACCGACGCTCCAGATTACCACGGTTGGCCAAGTACGGTGCGAAATAAGTTCAACATACATAAGCTGTGTATTGCACAATTTACAAAATGAAATACAAATTTAACGTACGCATGCCATTGATATTTTATGCATCATAAAAACGCATTGCAATTTTCTGCACAGCATGAGTTTGCAAGAAAACTGCAAAGTTAATGATGGGGAATTCAGTAACTTGTTCCGCAGGAACTTATAGAAAACTCCAGCATGTGAATTTCGTTTCATTTGGAATAATATAATTGAAATGGTTTAAGAATAAAACATTTCCCTTATGTTCTAAAAATGTAAGTGGAATGTTACTCAAAGAACCAAATCTTCTCCGGTGTAAAAAGTACCACACTTTGAAGGGTGCCCATGATGTACAGGTCGTTGTAAGGTGATAGGGCCAAATAGCTGGGGTGTCAGGCCATTATCTGAATCAAAACGTTAAGCCAAGAGCATCTCCCTGATCAAACAAGCATGGGGGCTGTGCTCTCCTCCAATGTCCTGTGCTGGAAATGTAAAACTTGTTACTCACAATCAGTCGTTATTGTGTAAAGATCCAACAAAAACTGAGGTTGCCAACAATAAAACACCAGCTGCTTAATTATTTCGGATGAGCTGTGTTAAAACACTGGTTTGAAACGGTCATAACACGTAATTAAATAACTATATTAGCAGCGGTGTCCAAGCAAACCGAAAACGCGTTATCGTTATTAACACCACCGTAACATATTTTCCTCGACATGTGCAATGCCAAGTTTGAGTTTAATATACATTCAATCAAATCTACTGAGCGCAACAGTTATGAATTATACTTTTGTTGGTCAATTCTTTTTTTGTTTAAACATATTGCAAGTCGAATTTACTTCAACACTATTGTGCCTCATGGAATAAGAAGGCTGCGATGCTGCTTGTGGGCAGGTAACTGGGCTTATAAATTATACTGAAAGGCGACTTGAGTACAAGTGAGTTTGGCACATCGAGGCGCCTGGGTGTGGGGTTGCCCCCGACCTTCTGCTTCTGTTTCTCGCAGGCGGCCTCCACCGTGTCCATGTGCAGCTGGCGCTGGCGCTGATCCTTGCGCAGCTTTTCCAGCTGCGCCTCCATCTCCGTGATCTTCTGCAGGGCCCGTGCGGGCAGCCCATCCTTCCACTCCTCCACAGCCCAGCTCATGGTGGCGCTGCCTCAACCACGCGCTATAGCGGTCCAGGGGAAAGTTGCTGAAAACAAATGTTTAAGTACAACATTTGCTCCCAATTATATCCATGTTACTTTAGAATATTTTACTAAACTTGCTAGTGAAATGCAAGCATCTGCAGATTATAGCTGTACCATCAACTGTCTTGTCATCAGGGGATTCTGGTTTTAGTCAGGACTTTACCCTGCAGAGGCCGTTCAGGGCATCTACAAATTGATTACACCTTAATGTATTTGTCCGTATTCATGCATTCGCCTGTGACCAAATTACTCGGAATCGCCAGGTCACCAAAGCTTAGCAGATCCTGGATGGAGCATTTAAACATGGGCTGCTGCTTGGGTTCGTTGTGGGCAGAAGGCGAACACCAACCCTCGCTGGCCAGCGTGGTGAAGTATGGTCAAACCAGCACATAACCGACACGGCGCGGACAGGCCCTCACCTAGTACCGTAGGGGGTTGGCGAAATGTATGTGCAGCTATAATAGCATGTGGCATGTTCATGCCATTGCACGTTACATTATTGGCAGTGTAATAACGGTAATGCTATACATGTTTCATTACAGCTTTCAGTTGTAATTTCAGTCTTTAACACTTGAAGCGGCACTTAAAATCTGTGACGCTTGCGACGGCATCGTCGGCCATGATCCATCCACTGCTGGATCAAGACCTCCAACCAAAGCCGCCGTGACCATAGCGGCCACTTTAGCATCATTTACAGCCAAAACCAAGCTCCACGAAGTAGCCACGCGTGTTGGATGGACGCTTACCCGCGATTATCACGACGAGTGCTGGTCCCCCCGTGGCAATGCAACACAGGGAATTCAAACCGCGAACGTCCACACCGCCAGGGCCGCGACACGGCCGCTCGCTCGGCTTGAACGCGGCGCCAGACTCCAAACACATGATCACGTGCCGCGCGGCGCGCTCTGCCATTGGTCCAATTCGATTTCGTCGGCTTCACCCATTCGTCGCGCCGTTCAGCCAATGGGAGCGCGGGCACTGGATTTAAACGTTGGGCGGTTCGAGTAACGGTCGCCTCCACCACCGGAAGAGGAAGAGACCCGGGGGTGTTTACGCGAATAAAACGCGAGTTCCTCTTCCGGAAGCGGAATGGGCGGGTTGGGGGCAGCCTCGCCGGGAACCACGTGCGTCCCGCCGCTCTCTTCCGGGAGATGTTTTCCACATTCAGATAATAACATCATTAATTAATTAAAATATAGGGGTTTCTCCCTTTTTTCTAGCAACAAAACTGAAAACTTTTTACAAGGAATCATGCGTGCATTATGACCACGATACTTTAACCACAAACAAAAAAGGGAAATCACTCTATTTTAATATTTTGGTACTGGCAAAGGAGGTCTAATGATGTCGCTGCTCACCCCGGAGCCCTCATTACTCTGATAGTGGATTGTCTTTGAGCTGTGCGCCTCTTGGCGTCCTCTGGTCTCGCACCCATTGAGACGAGGCTCAAAAGAAAGCCGTGTGGACCAATCAGTTTCAAGAACAATGCATATATTATGAGAGTGTGTTTTTGTTTGCATTTTGACCACAAGTATTGTGGTTAATGCAGACATGATTCCTTGTACAAAGGTTTCAGTTTTGTCAGAAAAAAGGGGAAAACCCCTATTATTATATTTTGGTACTGGAAAAGGTCTAATGATGTAAATAATTAATTTGCTTCAAATCAAGATTGAAATAATTACATTGAGTTTAACACGTAGGCTTTCGCGACCAATAACCTTCATAATTGGCTGTGTAGGTGGTGGCAGGTTTCACGACACACATCTACGCGATCTAACAATAAAACAGGGGTTAAGATGCTCAAACACCAAATATAAACTTTTTGCAAGGAATGATCGCTCTCGGAGTAAGCAGGGAGATCAGAATGAGAATATTTGCTGATACATACTTGGAGGAATCGGATGAGCTATGGAGCTCTTTTTCACAGATGTCCTTACAGTCATGGCAGGTCAGAACGTCTCAACAACAGACAATACAAAAACACAATAGGAGTGCAACGTATAGGAAGTAAAGGTAAACAAATCACTTAAACAAGTTAATGTTCAAGGATATTGAGTTCAGAAGCTCTGATTTTCATGGGCGACTCGGCCGGTAGACAACAAAAACATTCCACAATTGTAGATAAAAAAACTCAACCAAATCAATGTATATTGTAACATTACATTCACAACTTAAACTTTAGTGATTTTAATACGGTAGTTAATTTAAATGATAGTTGACGGAATGGATATTCTAAGGGCCATTGCCCAACACGTCACCTTTTAAGGCCGTCGTGTTAATGATTAATGTATTAAGGTTCTTTGTTATATGCACGAGGCAGTATGATCAACATCGGTATTTCTTTTGCATTACCAGTAACCTGGTGAATAAAAAATACCGGGCAAAAAAATTAACCGGTTTTTCACACTTCAAGTCTAGAAGTGTATCGCAAGAAATGCAACATCGAGTATGAACCATAAAGCCAGTTGTAATTACTGGCGAAACGTCGAACTCAGATTGTAAATGTTGTGGCTTGGCTCTCCAACACACCGGTGTGCTCTACTAGTGACGAATTGGCCACGTTCTGTTTACGTGACAACCCTTACTAGTTGGCTGTGTCGGGTGGTGGCGGGTTTTAACGACACATTTATATATTTACGCGATCTAACCCAAAACACCTCTGATATATTGGTCGCGAAAGCCTATTACGTGTTAAAACGAGCATGAACCTGTTAACTGAGAAACGAAGGGAGCGGTTATGGAACACAGCTCGCGATCCAGAAAACTCAACACGGTCGTCAATCACACTACTACTGCTTTTGCAATCCACAGATCGCCAGTTCGATTAGATTTCCCGGGGCGGCAATTGAAAGAATGAGGTTGCACATTTTAACTGAGAAACGGGGGCAAATAAATGTATCATATGGTGACTTGGGCCGCCGTGCCGTTTGTACTTTAACTGCATTCGTAAATAAAATGCCACTGGGAACAATTCCGTGGTTACCGTGTAAGTTGAGTACACTATACAATACAATTTGGATTTATATGGCGTTTAAATAACAATCGCTTATAGTTGAATCTTTACACTGAAAATGTATAATATCTGTTGATTAAGATTCACGCAGATTGTGATGAAACTTATTCCATTCGGCTTATAAAAATATGTTTGAGTCACCCATCTGAGAATTATACGTGGGCGTTACATCACTTGCCACCGATGTTATTCGTGGTCTGGTTCATGACTCATTAGTGCTAACCACTGCGCCACCGTTCCCCCAGGTAAGCTTCTAAAACATAATTTGTGATGAGTTCCTCATGTGTTTCCTTGTAGGGCAGTGTTATTGACTGTGTTGGGTTTTTTATTTATGCTTGTGCGGCACTGCCAATGCAGTGTCTCCGTTTTGTTTTCGTTTCGTTTTTGTATATTTATCACGTTTACCTCCACGATTTTAACCAGTTGGGGGCAGTCTAGCACTAAGTGGGAAATGTCACCTTTTCAGCCTGGATACGAAAGCCATGGGGTTTTCACACTTGAACAGGTGTAATTATTATGAAGCATTTGGTTTTTCACATTTTCACACCCGTTTTAGAAACGTTTCAACATCCATATCAACAGCCGCGGTAGATCCGCTGCTGGGATCAGGCATCGCCATTCGTCATGGTCTTGCGATGCCATAATCCATCTCGTTCCTGCGGATGCAATGATCTCATTGGGGTTCATCTCTGTGGGGTTCATCATCCTGTCGGGCACGTTCCATCTTTAGCCATCATCCCTTCGAGCGATGTCCTTTCCAAGCCCAGTTTTCCTAACCATCAATATAATGTCTCTAATGTGTTCCGCTATTTGTGACAGTACGTATTCACCATGCTTCTTTGTGTGCTTTTTATATTTTGTTCCTTTGTATTTGGAAGTACCCATCAGTCCCGTACATATTTTTTAGTGTCTGTACTGATTGAAAACTTTCCTCTTCGAAAACATTGGTATGTTGCTTGAGATTATAAAATGTAATTTTCCAAAAATCACTCTAACCTAATCTTGCTCGCCTCTTATTTTATAATTCGTTATCTCAATTTTTCTTAAATAATTGCCCTGAATATACCTACTCTGTTGTGTTTTCATTGCTTTCTTACAACAATAGTTTAGTTAACTTGTTGTACATCACCACATTTTTCTAAATGGTTTGGGAAAAGATGGCTAGAAGTGTTGATATAATGTGTGGGTGAATTTATTCATCCATAATACAGGTTTTTGTTTGGGTTAGATCGCATAAATATAAATGTGTCTTTAAACCCGCCAATTAGTAAAGTTTGTCACGTAAACAGAACATACCAATTCGGTACTTTTCCAGCACACGAGTGTGTTGGAGAGAAAATCCACAACATTTACAATCTGAGTACTATTGATTCATATTCTCAAATTGCAAGCCATCTTTTACTGAATGAAGGTTTCCACAAATAGATGTCAACACTTTTGGTTTGTGTCGTGTTCGTATTTGGTCATCAATACCCAACATTCAATAATACCTGTTCTGCCCTTCTACTGCCCATCTTCATGAAGAGCTTTCTTGCATCAATTTATTTGTTTTTTACGACTGTGTGTTTTTTTAGTTGTGCTGTATAACTCTCAGATGTATTTTCTGGTTGTAGAGTACTGCGTGTTGCATGATATCCGACTTTTCCCTTCACATGCTGAGAGCTTGTTTAGGAAATGAACGATATCTGTAAGCAGATGCTACAGATGCCAATAGTATGGCCTCATTTACATAAGAATGTGCAGTGAAACGTCAGGCATCATACCGCACAACGTACGATACAAACCGAAAATACATCAGACATCTTTACTAGTGTATGTTCATTATATGATCACTTGGATATTTATTTTCTTCCTAGACCACTAACTAGGCATACAAGTTAAAATATAGTAATATATCTTTCCTTCTGAAATAATCATTCATACACGTAACCAAATGCCTGTTTACTTAAGTAATTCCTGTGCCTGTGCACATGCTAGAAGCACTAGAGAATTTCCCTTTGTTATAGAAGGGAGCACTATTATTTATTCTGACCGGAGTTATTTTGAGCTAATATATGTGTGTTTGTATTCTTTGGAAATAAATATTTCAGAGGTGGTTTTGTTCTCAAATAAGTAGCTTACGGCCTCTTTACAAAGCGAGGACCTCCTTTATTATTTGGAACATGACCCATTTACTGCAGCCGCTTAATCTTGGCATGCCACCAGCGCACAATGGCCTTCTGTTACACAAAGCGATGCGGACGTTTTAACGACATCCGTAAGCAGATGGTAGAGCTGCTGATTGTGTACCAGAACACGACTGCAGCGCAGAGATTGGAGTAAGACCCAGTGATCTACCTCGGTGTCGAATGTATATGCACCAGAAGGCAATAAAGGACAGCAGGCAAAAGGTTTCGCTATTCATTATGAGCTTTAACGCAGTTATGTACATACAGAATTGTGATTAGGATGAAAAATAATCCCTTATTTGTAAAACACAAAAACCTCCACATGTTGCAGTTCTCTGATATGTTTGTTGGTTGTATCACCTGTTATTTTTGAATGATGTGAAATCATTTGCATCCATTTTTTTTAAGAAGCTCTCAATATGTAGAGCAAAAACGTTGGCTATCATTTAAGAATGTTGAACTTCCTTCACACCGTATGCAGCCAACCGTGCTAATCGGAGGTGCAAAAAGTGCGCGGAAGATTCAGAAAACACATTGGGACAGCTATGCAGCACAACCGCAAAAAAGTACGTGGCAGTACTACACGTGCTTTTGTGTGGTAACGTGTTTATAGTTGGGTGTAATTTCATGAAATCTCCGTTCGCAAAAATTGAAGTGATTGTGTATGGAACATCAAAAATTCACGCGACCACGGAGAGAACGTGCAAACTCCAAATATACCAGGCGAGGAAGATAATTTGCGAGTAATGTATCTACTTTTGTCCATGACGTCTGCACACATGGACTATTCGTTTTCGAATATCCTCATAAGATATTTTACATGCATTTTAAAGCAGACAGTTAATAATTCTCCACAGTATTAACCAGGGCAACCACCGGGTGTCAAACCATGAACTTCTGCAACAAGTGGCAAATGCACTACTGCTCGGCCACATCACAGATTTACATTACTATTGCAGGCGTTTTTTGGATCCAATTCAGTGGAATCTGTTTAGGTTAATTCTCAATTTCTAAGAACTGATAATATTATCCATCTATGTTTCATATTTGTAAAGATTTTGCAAAACAACGCTGTAATATATCCAAGTGTATGTATTACATTTCTTCCATGTCAAACGATTGAAAATTATGAGAGCCATCAGTAGAATTGGGGTGGAGCAGTGACGCGGTGGTTAGCACACCATTACAAAGGCAGCGAACAGTTTGATTCCTGACCTTTGCCAACGGCAGTGGTGATTGACAGCTGAACTAGTCCTGGCCCCCACCTCACCAACCTTTTCTAACCAACATGGTGAAGTATGGTTAAACAACTCTCATCACCAACGTGACACAGGAGAGCCTTTATCCAGCAGTCGATTGACAAAGGGCTGTAAATATGAACAATTGTCAAGTATAACGACGTGATTAAATATCACAGCAAGTCTGTTATATAACGGAAAGCTTATTGAATGTTATTAGAAACTTTTCAACTCACTACTTAATACATTAGCTGTCCATATGTATATAATTGAGAGCACGATACCTCTATGATGATAAAGATGATTTAATATGAACATAACTTAGGTCTAAAGTTGTGTTGCTATGATAGATGTACTCGATGATCAAATGGTTGCTCAAAACGTGCGTCCTTGCTCCTGCCTGCGCATCTGACACACGTGCAACCTCGCGTCGTTATCGCTAAACACTTTGGGCGCATGTTGGAAGCATGACTGAATCCATGCGAATCCCCCCCCCCCCCTGCCTTGTTTAGAATGCATTTAGGTGTGGCAAAATGATACTGCAATAAAAATCTAGGTGTATGTAGGCATTACTGCAGGTAATGTGTATACAGGATGTGTAGTTTATTTGTTGTGTTTTTAATGTTGCACTGTAGCTCAGTGATGAGCGTGTGTTTATTCACAGGACACGGATGTTCTGTCGTGTGCTGTTATGCTCACGCTTTGTAATTAACGCGTGCAGTTTCACAAGAGCTTGTGAGGCTATACAGGTGTGCGCTATTGACTTTAGAGCATTCCATTCTATGCACGGTGTAAGAGGCATTTGTACCTTGCCCCTGCATGACAGGCATGTGGCATGTGGACTGTAGCGCTGTGAATTCAGCCACAGCACTCATCCCAGAACGAGTCGAAGCAGGGTGTTCGAAATCTGCCCACCTCGTGGCCCCAAACGGTCTCTATTTTCGTGCTTGCCGATCTTTCTCTCTTTGAATGCAAATGAAGTTGTCACACTGCACTCTTCTAAATAATCACTTTTGCAAACTAGACTGTGTCTCTTGAGGTTTCACCAAGTTAAACAAAACTTGTCAACTTGAACTTGACGCTCGCATGTTCCGGATGATTGGCAAACATGCCCTGTGTGATGCACAGGGCCAATTTAAATGAATAATCCTGGATACTTTACACCACGAAGGGCAAAGACAACGACCCACTCCCCACCCATCCTCCGTATAGCCGTACAAACTACGGGACACGTGCTCTTAGCGAGCACCTATTAAGGCTGACACGGCGCAGGTGCACAAAGACAAAGGTCCCCCGCATAGCCTGTAACAGACTGTTGGGGCAAGTGCTGTTAGCGAGCACTTATGAAGACCGGCACGGCATACGAGGGGATGGGTGACCAGCACCACGCTCGACCGTCTTTGTCTCCCTAGTGGCGACGTTTACACACCGCACCAGGTAATAATTTGAGGCTGAGTCTACCTAGAGGAGGCGGCCCAGGACCGGTTCAGATAATCGCCACTGGTCGCCAGGGTTCGTAGCTCAGCGTGCTCACCGCTAAACTACCGTTCCCCACACTCGGACCCACATGCATGTACACGCATACGATCTCTATCTTCATTTGAATAATTATTCCCCACGTCACGTGTTTTGGAACGTGTCCGAGAGGATGTCCACCGAAAGCGATGAGATCAGCTCGTGTGCAGGTGCTCGGTGAGAGATGGCAATGGCTCGGGGAGGCCTTCATCCAGCAACGAATTGATCATGGCCGATTATGGCATATTACATTAAAAGACCAGCCGTGTTGTGAAGATTCAGTGTGGTATCCCAAAGAGAACCTGATTAGTTTGTCTAGTTTGTGGCATCGTATTTGCTTGTGGCTTTGAGGAATGAGAAAAACAGCATGCCGCACACATGCCTAAAACAAGTACACATTCAAATAAAATAAATAAAATTCGTGAGAAATATGTATCGTGATTAATTGAGCAAGCATTTGTAAAAGCAGTGATTTATAAACTCCCAAAACATGTAGTTAAGGCCGAGATCTATGCTGTAGTAAGTACAGTATTAGGCAGAACATTTTACAATTCAAATATAAACTGTAAGCTCAGGGTCATACCTATTTATTGGTAGGCTCAATGTTTATATAGTGTAGTTCCTTCTCATTCTTTTTGTTCTAGTCTGATAAGGCTCTGCAGTCTGCAATAATGACCTCATGATAATACAGTATTGATCATTGTCCCTACACAGGGCTGTAGAGATAACACAGTCAAACACTTGGCCTGTGTTAGAATACAAAAAAAGTGTTATAAGGATGGCCAGTTGAACTTAACGTTTGTATAATACAGCAACACCATGTTTTACATGTAACAATATTCGCATGATAGTTTAACACTAAGCTTTCGCGACCAATATAATCCATAATACAGGTTTTTTCTTTTGGGAACGATCGCGTAAATATATAAATGTGTCGTTAAACCCGCCACCACCCAACACAGCCAATTAGTAAGGTTTGTTACGTAAACAGAACGTGCCAATTCGTTACTAGTACAGCACGCCGGACTTCTCCACAAATCTGGTTGTCGCCTGATGAAGCTAGTTGTAATTACTGGCGAAACGTCGTGCTCAGATTGTAAATGTTGTGGCTTGGCTCTCCAACATACCGGTGTGCTGTACTAGTGACGAATTGGCACGTTCTGTTCACGTGACAAACCTTGTTAATTGGCTGTGTCAGGTGGTGGCGGATTTAACGACACATTTATATATTTATGCGATATAACCCAAAAAACTGTATTATGTATGATACGCAGCACTTCTAAAAAAAGGAGAAATAACTTCTAGGGTCAAATATACGCAGGTAAATGAGTAGCACTTGTGGGCATACATTATGCCGGCGTTTACCAGACTTGCAGCACACAAATCTGTTTTTTTTGGCTCATAGCTCTCAATTTAAATTATTTCTCTAAGCCTGCCCTTTAAAGTAACCATTGTTGACCCTGGCGGGGGTGTGGAAGCACAATGTGTCGGTGACAGGAAATGGCCCAGCCCTCTATTGTGAATAGACTTGGGCTTTAAATTGTACTAGCTCTCCAATGTGTTCATAGGTTGTACCGGGTTGCGTTCTGAATTGTGTCTGACGTTTCGCTCCACGTGCTGGGACCTTCTTAAGGGCGCAACAACGTGGAACAACCCAAATACACTTGAGAGAGCTACACATTGTTGCGGTAAAATCCACACGGTGGTTTTAAACGGGACTGCACACACGTGGAAATAAACAGCAAACTTGTTACATGGATTCATCTTTGTTAAAAATGACAGTTCGTAATAAAAATAGATATCAAGTCCTCATTTACTAATACTGTAATTATTTGCGCTTTGATAAAAAAGATGACAATTTGGTTATGTTAAAGGGAATTATTTCAATAAGGTGATCGTCAATTGTTTTACGAGGATAACTGGTGAGAATACACCTGCAGGGAGGGGGGAATACGTAAAATAACGTGAGGCAAACACACACTCGGGGAAATGTATACTTTAAAACATTGAATGAAAGGAGAACTTTACATTGTATGTTGAATAATCTAAAATACATTACCATGAATTAGAGCTTGAATCATTCACCGATTGTAAAATGTCAGATAAACCATAGTTAACTGTTATACCTCAGGAACAGTTAAAGTGTTTGTATACTCAAGCAGAACGAGGTGTTACAAATTCCCATCGGTAGCGCTGTGCCAATGGTACAATTTCACATTGATACGATGGACCAGTCCACCCATAGTACAACCTTAAGTTAATAATACAGCTTCAAAATCACTGAATGGCAAAACAAACATGTAATTGATCATTGTTTTTTACCCTTTTATCTGGCAACAAAACTGACACCTTTTTTTACAAGGAGTCATGTTTACATTGACCACAATACCTGCAGTCGGAATGCATAAAAAGAACACAACTCTGATAATGTATGCACTGTCCTTGAAGTTGATTGGTCCACACCCGAGACAGCTTTTCTTAGAGCCTAGTCTCACATGGTGTTGGACCAGATTGTGCGACAGTAAAACATCATTTCATTTCAGCGTAGGGACCCAATGTCGAGGATTCTATTATCTGCAGAATTGACTCCACTCATCCGTAGGGAAAAATGTGTTGCTAACGAATAATATGATGAGTTTGCAGATGAATTCTTCCTATACGTGAAAAAGTGCAGATAAGAGGAATTTGGTTTGCAAAGGACAGGAACAATCCAAGGGTAATCGAAATAGGTGGAGCGGATAAGATGAGTTTGTGAAACATCTCCCGTACCCTCAAAAGTGCCTCATTATTCCTACAAATATTCAAATTTAAGAAAGTAATGTAAATAAAAACAGTATTCCCGCGTTGCTGCTCCAAGTTTATCCACCTCTTGGCACTCATCCACAGCGGCTCATTTCGCGATTAGACCAAAACACAGGGCTTGCTTCCTCTGCCTTCCTCTGCCGAGTTATATGAGCAGTCTAATTCATTACATTCTCTAACGTTTCGTTTACGATGGTGAAACACCTTGTACACGTTTCTCTGCAATATAGATTTTTTTGAGTTACTGTGTGCGCGCACGCACAGATCTCTGCCTTGTCAAATAGCGTAGGGAAAACTGGCTTAAACGGGGCCATCCGTGTAACAAAGAAACTGAACTAAATCTAAACACATATCGAGGTGAAGAAGCTCAGAGACTGAAGGCGTCGCGGTGACGATGGGAGCAGTCGGGCCATCGCCGCATTCCTCGCGTTCCTCTCCGCTGACGTCACCGGCGGATCACCCATCCCGCGCGCAGCGATACCGGCAACCGGCATCGCCACCCCTACTTTTAAACACCCCCACCCCACACACAACACAGACCCTTCGTTGTCTTCCTAACAAAACGGCACAAAACAGCTAAATTATCCTTCAGATATCTCGCGCTCGCTTTTTGTCTGCCCGTACGCGAGAAAAAGGCAGAAAGTGCCCCCCCCCCGCGGGGCACTACTTGCACGCGGCGGAAGGCGACTCGCGGCGCGCTGCTGCTGCTGCTGTGACGGGCGGAGGCAGCGGCACACGGGGAGGCGGGTTCGAGGCGGCGGCGCGTCGCGTTCCTCTGAGTCGCCTTCAGCCGGGGGCAGAGCGCCACTGTCGTCGTCGTAGTCGTCGTTGTTGTTGTTGAAGCAGGACGCGGCTGGACTACGGCGATAACGCAACGGCGAGGGGGCAGCTCGAGGCGAATGGACGGGGCGAGCCCGGCGCGGGCTCAGGTGAGTGTTGAGCTTCATCTCGAGTCGTCGTCACCATTACCTCGGCAGCGGCACTCCGGCTGCTCTACTCTTGCTGGATAATGTCACCAACCTCCCCCCCCCCCCCCTCGTGCTTGCTACTCAGCTGCAGCCGCGTCTCGTCAAGGCGCTTCTGTTGGTTGCGAGGGGCACTCGCTCACTGTAAGCGCACTGTACGGGTTTGTTGATGTTGATGAAGGAAGGGGATTTGTCATTCTGCTTTGCCTTTTATTGATGCGCATCTACGTGCGTTTGTAGAACCCTTCTTACTCTTCACTTGTGTCCACTGCTGCACCAGCCCCCCCCCCCCACGCCGTGCGGGTCGTGGAGGTTGTTTGACCATACTTCACCACACTGGTCAGTACGGTAGCGGACAGCGCCTAGCAGCGCTACGAACCCAGCGACCCAAGTTCGATTCCCACTCACGGCCAACACCAGGGACGATTATCTGAACCGGTCCTGGGCCTCCCATAGGTTGACTCGGCCTCAAATGAGTATCTGGTGCGGTGTGTAAAACACCGCCACTGGGGAGACAAAGGCGGCTGCGCGTGGTGGTGCCCACCCACCCGCTCTGGTGCCGAACCGACTGTCAGTGGTGCTCCTCGCTAACACCCCCCCCCAGCAACAGCAGCCTGTAAGACCACACGGGGGGGTCTGTGTCCCTAGTCAGTGCGGGCTCTTGAAGGCGCCTGTTGTGTGCGTGTTGGACGCCCATCCCACTACTATCCAGGCTCAAGCCCGCTTCGCTGATTAGTAGTAGTGCTGTGATTGGCGACCACCCTGCGTTTTGTTTAACACTATCGCACCTCCGATTAGCACGGCTTGGCTACGTACGGTGCGAAAGATGTTCAACATAGTACATACGATTTATTTCCTCCAATAGAATGTACATGTTATAGTAGTACCCTTGAACTGTGTTCAAATACTGTATTAGGGCTTATTCCTCTTGAACTGCCCCAAGGCAATAGCTGGTACACACATTCTTACAGTACATAACAATGACATACGGTCATACAGTATTGATTTGGTAATTCTTTATTCAGAAAAGCTTCAATAGGTCTCGATACTTTTGGCAACATTCCTGCATTCGGATGTTTGGCAATTTCCTTCTCCCATTGTATATTCTGCATATCAAAGTGGAATATTGTTCCACGTGCCTGTCATTATACATCATTATGTAGGTCGTAAATAAGTGTTCTATCGTCATTAAACCATGAAAAGTGCACAAAGAAGCATTGAGAGATGCATGTTTTTAATTACATTGAGAGACAGAATGAGGAACACGTGGATTAGAGAACGACACAGGTTCTCGACATTAATCGCATTGGCGAAGTGGCCGATGGTCAACAATAGTGACAGGGTGACAGGCAACAGATGGAAGGCATCCGAGAGGATATCGACTGAGGAGGTGGAGTGATGAAACCGGCTCACGTGCACTTGCTGGGTGGATTGTTATATCACGGGGAGTGCACGACATGGCAGAAGTTTTCGGAGACCTTACTCCAGCAGTGCATTGACCATGGCTTATGTTATGGGCCATTGTGTATTTGACTGTAACCATTGCTCATTTTCACGGGAAAGACTGATCAAGTCTCAAGACACATTTTTTCGCAAGGTCTTGCTGGCAGTGTTTGCCATACATTCCTTTTTAGAGTATGCTGAGAGGAGTCGGAGTGCTACATACGAGGGATGATGTATATGTAATTGATGGACTACCTGATATCGACGTAACCTGGTGGATCTGTTGGTGGGTATCCTGCACATTTGAATGATCCACCAATCCCTCACAAGCCGCTGGATTACAGATGAGCACCTCAGTCAACCAGAATGTAGTTGGGAGTACTCTTCTGCGTATTGTGTTTGAACATGATACGATAAAGGCAGTGGTTTTGCCATTCAAATGTGACGCCTGTAGTAAATTGTGAGTGCTTGTTGATAGGGGATGTATAAAGTTCACTTATATTCATATGCTACGCAGTGCCGTCAGACTATTTAGCCCTGACAGAAGGGGCAGTCACTCAAGAGACATAACATGTGAGGGCGTGAGCGATGAAAGAAGAGTAGTATATATTTTAAAGGTGCACAATGTTGTGCTCGGTGACCTGGTTACATGCCTATGACCAAATAATCCGGAATGCGTCTGCTCTCGTCAGATCTTGGAAGCTAAGTAGGCTTAAACCTGGATAGTGCTTGGATGGGTGAACATCATGCCCAACCCGCTTGTCATACGATTATAACTTCGAGGTGGGCAGTAGAGGCCATTACATAAAAAATACATTGTGCTGTGTTTCAATGCTTCCACTTCTTTGCACCCCACCATCACCAACCTGCACTGACCATTGTGGTGATGTGTGGCTATAAACACGCACGACCCAGTGCACCGGTGTGGGGAGACCCTCATCCTACAGTGTAAAGATAAGTACACTGATACCCCGATTTACGTATGGGATGCATTCATGAAAAGTGCGAAGGCAATTATCGAAACGGTGTAAATCAAAGCAATTTACAGCGTAGGTTGAGACAAAGGCTGAGAAGCGACAGATACGAGAGAGGACGGATGATGCTGTCAGTGACGTCAGGTGTGTGGTTAGGTGACGCAACCAGGTAGCAGCGGTGTTCACAAAGTGACGACGTAAAAGGATGAGACGTAATTCGGGGTATTTCTGAACTTGAACATGGCCTGGTATGTTATTAATGCGAGTAGTGTATCGTAACCCAAACAAAAAAAGTGTTACACATATTTTATACACTTTGAAAGGGTGATTGCTCATACGATTAACCTTGGGTTATGAACTGTCAAATTGTTAGTATAATGGTTGCCATGTAATGTGTAGTAAAGCAAACGGTATTCAGAACTGAGTTGTACAATGCTTGCTATCCTTATAAACAGCCACTGACAAATGTTCTATAATGTGACCAAACTATAGTTTAAGTTTTGTCCTTCAAAATCAGGCTCTTGGGATTTAACATGTCTGAATATGTATTATAGCCGAGGAACAGAACATTATTTTACCCTCGGTGTGCAATGGATTTTAGAGACGGAAGCAGATTCGTCAATGTGTTTTAATTATTTTGTTTCTGTTTTGGAAATAACATTCAGGTTTATTTGAATATATCAGTGTACTCTATTGAATTGCCTGTATTAACTGTGGGATTTACTAAACTTTTTTTTTTAGATTTTACCAGGTAATACCCTCTAAGCCATATCGCTTTTTTCAGAAACGACATGGCCACAAATGATAGCCCAATGAAGTGGCTTAGGTGGAAATTTATAGCAGCAAAATACTCTAAGTGCATGTTTCTAAATGTGGAGGGAAAAACCAGAGGACTGGAGAAAAGTTAACGTGACCACGGGGAGAACATGCAAACTCCAAATAGACAGCAGGCATCAGGGTCGAGATCGAACCCACGACCTTCTTTCTGTATACCAGACGAGGTAGTTAACATCTCGCCACCGTGGCACATTTACTTTAGTTTTATATAGAAGTTGTCCTGTTCACCAACAAACTTCCAATGTAGCAACAGAGATATGTAATCTATGGCATTGGCAGGCATTGCCTTTTTTAAATTGTTGTAAAACTGTAATAAGAATTGTTTGATACATGGGCTATAAAACTACAGAAGGGTTGCGTTCCCTGTAGCAATAACCTTAAAACACCTCTGTCATCTCTAGGTCACATATCACTGCTAAGCAGTATACCACTTAACAGTTGATTTGGCGTACAGTGTATAACGGATGTACATTTAAAGCCACACGTATATGCGCCTGTATTATATTGAAGTGCAATGAAAATAGTCTCTCTTGCATGTGGCTGGATGAACAAAGGTCCATCCGTGGTGACGCTTGCTCACACACTATGGGTTATAATAAGGGCCTCCAACCAGAATAAAAACATCTCGACAGAACCCCTTTACAGGATTTTTGTTCTCTTCAATGCTGGCCAGGTGTCTTGAAAAAGGTCAGAGTATCCATATTTAGTTTAACACGTAGTAGGCTTTCGCGACCAATATCATCCATAATAGAGGTTTTTGGGTTAGATCGCGTAAAAATAAAAATGTGTCGTTATTACCCGCCACCACCTGACACAGCCAATTAGTAAGGGTTGTCACGTAAACAGAACATTTAACTTGCAACAAATACATCTATGTTCAGATTAGTTAGCTAGGAAATGGATGTAATGTGTGCGTGTTGGATTTTTTTTCAATTCCTCCGTTGCTGTTTTTGGAGTCCACAATGGTATATTACTGTGTGGGCCTTAGTAATGTGTTTGCAATCGCAAGGCGGCCTTTCTTTGAATTTCCACTTGTAAAAGTAGTGGGAGGATCAGCCATGAGATCTGCCTATTTGATTTAATGTGGACCATTGTTTTCGAGGGAACAATAGATTTAATCCCGGAGGTTCTTTAGTCGGATTAGCAATCAGGTGCTTGCTCGGGATATTGGCGTTCGCCAAAATATCTTGTAATTTTGTGTGTATGTTGAACTTCTTTTGCACCGTACGTAGCCAACCGTGCTAATCGGAGGTGCGGGGGACGCACAATTTAATAACCTCAATGAATAGCAATGTTCTCTGAAAACAGAGTAGTATGGCGATGTAAGACATGGTGCGTGAAGTCTCTCTGTATTGTAATGATTGACAAAGGGGGAATTGTTGATGAAAAAAATGTACATCTATGAGTGTGGCATAAGCCACCTATGAGAACTTGTGTGGCCAGGGTGTAATGCCGCAAGAGACTATAGCAAGGTGAATCAAAGTGCTAGTCGTGATGGTTATTTTGACATGGAATGTATGTGGTATAAAAAGGGTGTTATATTTTGATGCATAGCTACTTGGAGTAGGTTTAAGTTCCTTCTATATAAACAGGATGATGCATCAGTCATTTTTACCACATACTTATATCTGCCAGCGAATTGCTTTGGATATTTGGAACAGTACGTCATTGGAATTATTCTCCATTTCCAGTTAACCCATGCATGTAGTCTCTGTATATTATGCAGCTGTACATTATTTACAGTACAGTATATTTTCACAATGCAAATTCATTCGTAGACTTTATGTATTTTATGTATTCTGTTGTATACAAAAATCTGTATCACACACTACATGCACATTGATGTAGTTTACTTTGTAAAAAAAAACTTTACAGGAGTATGAAGGACCTACTGACCTACATTGAAATGCTTGACAAGTGTTTCACACATAGTGTTGTATCTCAATTCAGTGTATAATACAAGTCCATTCATCCACATGGCTTTCTTCTATCTACCCTTCCAGCACCACCCAACCCTAACCCTCATACAACACTCCCCATGCAGGCACAGAACAGATCCGTGCACACTATTGCAGAAACAAGACGAGTTCCACGGAGCGAGTCTATCTATGATTGCTTAAGTATGAGAAAAACATAACAGTAAATGCAGTGGCATCTTTGCTGCAGATTTTCACCTTCTTAGTCAAAATTGTTCCTCTACATCATCAGGAGCCGCGCTCTTCACTTCACGGTACTGAATTAGTTATTGGTGTAGTTTGCTTTATTTACTTATAGAAGTTTTATTATTTAATTGTACAGTATTGTATGGCATTTTATTTTGGCTGCAGTAGTGTATGGTGAGATGTCATCCTTACTGCAGAATTTTTTGCCATGCCGTGAATAGTGGACGTTATTATGTCCAAATTCAGGAAAATGCATGTTGTAAACATGGATGTAATGTAATTACGTTTTAACTAATTTGATTCATATGTACATTAAAGTGACAAGTGCAGAACAATACAAATGTTCGTGATATATTCTAAGAAGACACCAACTCACTAAGTACAATTTTGTACATAAGTCTTAAAAATGTATTCACGTAATAAAAACTTTTACGTGCATTTATCTGTTTAAACAAGCAGTGTCTTAGTGCATTTGTTTGGCATGTGCAGCCTCCAATGGCATACCTATTGCATTGTGTCATAGGCTGGTTGAAAACCAGTATCGCTTGAATGTGTAACACTGTACCGCCTCTACTAATTACTGCGGCTGAGCCAGAATTTTGATTAAGCAGTGTTTTGTTGCTTAATACAAATATGCATAAATCAGCACTGGCATTAAAAAATACTCCTATAATAAGCCCTTTATGTGACGGCGACGTCGACTAAACAACCGGTTGAAGTATAACGACGTGGCGCACGGCGTCTCAGCTCCTTGTAAATCGACAGAATTTGGAGTAATGATAGTATGTGTAGCCTTAATGTGCAGCCATGAGTACAGCAGAGACCTATAGAGCTCTATTTTGCGGTTTCTTGATGCCATACTTGGGTCGTGTAAAGCGATGATGTGTCGTGACCGTGTCGTGGGTTGGACGGGGAAAGAAAGGGACACCGCGTTTGTGTAGTCACCTCGAGGTGGTGTTATTGGAAGTGGTGTGTCTTGGCGAGAAGCTGTATTGTTACTCTCTTACCCAGAAGCATCTCCACGCATTGTACCAGCACTGCATGCTCAATATCTGAAACTGATGTGGATGTTCCAAAATTACAGATGATACGTGCTGTCTCTAAAGATTAAATAGTTAATAGAGGTATTTTAGTCGTACATTCACAGCCATGTAAATCGTCAGCTTTCATTACAACATAATCTGTATGTGTGTTTTAAAAAGCCAAGCGATCTAAACGGAGAAGACTGCTTTAAAATTAAACATAATAGGCGATGTTTGGGCATGGTCCTTCTTAATATCACATCAAAAAGGTCCATTGCTTGAAACATCGGCTATTGTATATTGTTTTCCTTTCAAGGCAGTGTTATTGACAAGTGAGTGAAGTATTTTTGTTTATTCTGCTTGTGGACCTCTGCAAGGGCAACATCTCCACCTCCGATTAGCACGGTTTGGCTACGTACAGTGTGAAAGAAGTTCAACGTACACACCAAATAATTAGTTTTCGGTAAAGTAAGTAACTATACGTCTCTTTATTGTGCATTAGAAATATTATAGTTCCAGCAATGTTATTTTCTGCATGACATGCATCTTGCAGATTACTATCTACATTTTGGTCATGAAAACAAATGGCAGAGTGGCAGAACTTGTGCTCAGGAATGCACGTACTGCGAAAATGCCCGGACAGTGCGGACTAAAAGTGTATGGTATGCTTGGGCGATGGTCAACTAATTTTCTCCTAATATTAGCCTCGACAAGCAAAAAGCAGCCTACTCGCTTCACTCGCCTTCTAATGCCGTGCTCGTGTACATGTACTGCAGAGGCCGTTGGTGAATCCACTGCTGGATGAGAACATCCTCATGCTGTACAGGTCACAGGGGTTATTCTGCAATACTTTAGGCTGGTCTGTGCGGGTTTGCGAATGTGGGGAGCATGATACGTTAGTGCATAGAAATACAGTACAATAACTGATTTTGTAGCACGGTCATTTCCGGCCATATGATAGTCCAACAGCCCTATGATAACCTGTCTGTATGAGCACTATCCAGGCTCAAACCTGCTTATCTTCTGTGATTCATGGGATCGGGTGCATTACTGGTGATTGTTCATAAACTCTTAATCTTTTAATATTATTGAAAATATATCCTGCCTAATTCATTAGCAGTCGTGATTTTGGTCTGGTGAGAAATATGAAAATTTTAATCCGGGGCAAATAATCAGAAAAGTCAGTTATTTCTATTAGTTATGCTTTTGTGCTTGAACATTTTCCTATAGTGACTTAACAGTCATAGTTTAATATATGATAACCATGATTAAATTGACAGTTTCCTAACATGTTAGCTCTATTCTTAATTAAGAAAGCTAACATTTGTTTTCATGTTGAACACTCATTATGAAAATCCTATTCACTTAAACATTATTTATTGTCTATTCATTTAGATTTTTAGCTGACTAGATATTGATTTTCAGGATAACAATACAGTATGTCCAATGTATAACGAGCACAATTCTTGTTAACATAAGTCAGCAACACATTAAGAAGAAGTTATAGCTCTTTGTCAATCCACTGCTGCCAATTTGATGGACCATATTTAAATTTTCTGCCTTTAGTGCCGGCAATTTATTCCTTCGTAACGTATTTGCCAACTTTTAGCACACAAGTTAGCAAAACTAAACCCAGCAAATGCACTACGAGTGTGGGTCGTGTGGTTTGCTCTCTCAAAAATCTGTATTGTCCGGAAGGAACTCTTCTGGATTGGAATTTGTCATTTGTGCACCCCTCGTGAACACAATGCCATGCTTTAATTAATTCCTCTTTTGTGTAAACATTGGTATCCTGTGCCGATTTCCTATTTTGGGAATTAAACTTGCAGGAACTTTGCACATGCCTTTAAACGTGTATGGCAATACCAGTAGTTGTTTTTTAGTACGAATGTGTTATTTTTATTCTTGGTTAGTGTCAGAAATGTAAGACTTTATTTTTTTACGCAACACTTTTTTGGATTCTGTTTTTAGTGGACATTATACAATAAAAAAGAGGTTTTTGCTATTGTCAGCAAGTCCAAACATGAAGTCTACTGATCTGTCACTTGGGCTTTTCATTGAGTACTGCACAGTTGGTCTCATCTGTTACCTTGTTAAGCATCTTGGAGTTCTACAGTGTTTAGACACTATGCAAATTTAACTTGTACTGTAGTCTAAGGCTGTAATGCATATTGTAGTATGAGGATGTAAAAGGAGGCAAGGGAAACCCCTTTAATGTTAACTTTGGTCTTGTTTTGTCTAGGCATGGTGGTAGCCTCCTGGTGGGTCTGACACTGGGGAATCAAAAATTGTTTCGCCTCTTTCTTAAAATATTAAAATCAAACTGTTAAATACCGCACTTATTGTACTAAATGGTTTGAATCTTTGTCAGACCAAACAGTATTTCAGTGATTATTTTTTAAACTGAAAGCATCTGTTGGTAAATGTCTTGCTGTCTTTGGCTTAGAAGCCACCTTTTATTGGCAATTGAGATGCTGATTTTAGAAGCAGTTTCACGTCTAATAATAATGTTGACAAATGCGAAATAAAAAATGCATAACGCCAAGTTGCGGATCAAGTGTCTTGCATTAGGCTTGGTAACCCAATCGCCTCTCTTGCAACGGCTAATCTTCTGTTCTAACTTGCGATTCGCCCTTCAAATTGAATAAAAATGTATGTTTTCATTTCCAGATCTCACAAGACCCATCTCTACAGACTGCTGTCCATTAGCGGATGCAAAACAAACGGCGGTGGCGGCGGTGACGACGACGACGCGTGAATAGACGTGAACTCTTGGTAACAGCAGTGGCCCAGTGGGGGTGCGTGGGGCTGCCCGGCCCACCGCGATGCCTTTTGGTCTGAGGCTCAAGCGGACGCGGCGCTACAATGTCTCAAACAAGAACTGCTTCGTTATTCGTATCAAGCTGTTGGACACCAGTGTGATTGAGTGCACGCTGTCGGTGGAGAGCACGGGTCAAGAGTGCCTGGAAGCTGCTGCTCAGAGGCTGGAGCTACGAGAGGTAATGTAAAGCCAAGTGAACACTGGAGGTTTTTTTGTGTCCTGCATATAGTTCTCAATTTTCGGGCTGTACTCTGTGGTGTTTGGAACGATGTCCCCAGCATGCAGAGTGAAACATTGGACATCATGGCAAATAAATTGCCGTGCAGTTCTGAAAACATTATGCAAGCACTTAGTTGCTTGAAATCATTTCGGAAGACCACCCGGTTTTCAAGCTGCAGCTCTGTGTATTTATTGGGAAACCCGTACCGGCCAATCAGTCGGTTATTAAAATATCAAATAGTGATGGTAATTTTAAGCTTGGCCAACAAGCTTTTAATTTTCGTGAACAGGTATTTTAAATGTATGTCCTTTGCTGTAGTATAAATTAATGTGCTTTTGTTTGCTTTGACCTACCACCTTCAGTAAAAAATTTACCCTTTTATTTGTCAATCCACTGCTGTTTGAAGGCCTCCCCATGCCGTATTGGTGACGAGGGGTTTTTTCACCATATTTCACCACACTAGTCAGTGCAGTTTAGTGGGTGTGGACCAATGGTGCCATGGTTAGTGGCTGGCACTGCCTGAGAGTGATATTTGAACAAGTCCTGGGAGCCCTCACTATATTAAGCTATTGAACGGTCTTTATAAAAATGTACAAGGCTGCATCATCCTTAGGAATTGCCTGAATAGCACCCTCAGTATTTGGAAACAAGCCACTGATAATAAAAAAATTAAAAGTGCCTTATGTTTCTTCGTCTTAAAGTCCAATACATTTTCTCATTGAGGACAACTGTGGCAGCACGATGTGATCCAAATAATGAACAGGCTACTAAGCCAGTAAAAAAAGGCAGTGCTGTTTGGCAGCAGGAAAGTTGTTTCACAAGTAATGCTTTCACATATGCACACCAATCATAATAGTAATTTTTGATATGTTCTTCATTTGATTCTCATAAAAACACGGAGCTCAACAAGAAACTATTGCACGCTGTATTGGTTACTTTGGGGTAGAAACAAGGACTACCTCCAGAACAAACATTCTTTAGGAGAAATGTCACAGTCCATTTTGTTCACTCGTTTTTAGAGTACTGTCATAAAAACTGTTATAGTTCGTTTTACACAAGTATGTAGCAAAATCAATGCATAAAAACGTCAGCTCATGAACGTCATTTTTTCGAAATGACAACATATTTCATTCTAGAATCTGTTACATTGTCAACTACACTTGCTGCAGCATATCTCTCATTTATTATTAATCTCGTCAAACGTTCACATGAAGATTGTATGGAATCTCAAGGGGTTGTTTGCCTGCTGGCTGGGGAAGTAAGCATAGCCTAGTGCATGTGCCTCAGTTGAGAAGCAGAGCTCCACCTGTGAATTGATTCCAGGTGTTGCCACATGTAGTCGTGCTTATTTATTTAGCTTGATCTGGAAGCCAAGAGAGAATGTCTTCAGGTGCTCTGGTTTCCGAACAAACAGCCTGCAATTGGCACGCTACACTGATAGTTGTTTTTTCCAATTCCAAATTCCTTTTGTTGCTAATGTACTTCTCCAAAATGTAATTGTGCACTTCAGTGCGACTGGGAAAATGACTAACACTGATAAACTGCTGCAAATAAGTTTATTCTCTATAATCTAATATAATATAAATATAAATGGTTCTGTACTGTTACGTGTTAAAAAGTACAGTTTTTCTTACAAGTAGGTGGGATATTTATACAGTAAATTTGTGTATTATATCTTCTTGGTTCTTTCGGTAAAGTCACGTAGAAGGGAAGTAATAAAATAATAAAAATAAAACATAATAAAACAATTCTCACAGTGAGAATTGTTTTATTATGTTTATTATTTTATTACTTCCCTTCTACGTGACTTTACCGAAAGAACCAAGAAGATGAATCCCTGCAGTCACGAAAGCTTTAAATCGAAAATTGTGTATTATACTTTTTATCTTGGTTTTTATTGAATCAAGTTCTGATCTTGTCCGTTCTTTGGAACATCAATACTGAAACTGACAGAAATTGAATTTTTTACTTCATATCATATGCTAAGCCTTAGGTGTTTAACTTCAGTTCTAGCATGTAATAGAGTTTGCCGCTAGACTTTTTTGCCGAGGATAGTAGCCAAGGACGCTGATTTATGACAGCCTCAAACTTTTCTCTGTGCACGACACACCTGCTTATCCAAGGCAACTGCCAAATGAGACAAATTAGAACCTTTTAGACGGATTGTAATCACACTTGGTCATCGAGACCTATAAGAGTTAAATCACTCATTCCATCATGAAAAACATTTAAAGCAAAGGCTGCCAGCATGTGTTTTTAAGGGTCGGACAGTAAACGTGCACCTGCATTTAATCTAAGAATGCTTATTATGTGCCAGTAAAATTCAAGCCATTTAGTAAAGCCGTAGCACATTGTAATCTTGGGGGTGTTCCCACGAATGCTATTTGTTTTGCTTAAAGTATTTTGCTTGTAAAATGTGGATACAATTAACAGTTTTTATTTTAAAAAGTATAACCAGAATAATGTTTGGTGTCAAAGTATATGGTTTTATAGTTTTTCTAATTTACAGTTTGAGTAACTATTGATAATATCCTATTATGGTGTCTACAGCTTAAATTGGATATGGTCACGATACAGACATTGAATAGTGCATGTTAAAATCGATTATGTACGATTTATTGCAGATAATATAACTTTGTATTTATACAATTTAGCTTGCTCACATGGATATAAGTTGTTGACGAAGTTAACTGGAATAGAATAATGTGATATTTTTAGACCAACTAACCATGTTAACAATTGGGATTTAGGTGAAAAAAATCTTGTTATCCACCATACAACCTACTATCAATCAGATTCTGTAAAAAAAAATCTATAATGCATATCAAATACAGTTATGCATAGCTTTCTGTCGACTATGAAAATGTATTTAATTCTGTAGAAATTGATGCAGTTATCCAAGATTTTCAAAGGAAGGCCTGAATAAATATGCCTTCAGCAGACTCATGAAACTCGAGGTAGTTTAAATGCTTTGTAGGTGTAGTGGGAGAGAGTTGCATATTATCTGAGCAACCACGGAGAAACACTGCTCTGCCAGGATGGTTCTGGTTCTGGGGCCAATCAGAAAATCTTGGGATGTGCTCCGAAGAACATGGCGCTTCTTCATGGTCAAATGTTTAAGGAGCGTGAAGAGATATGGATGTTGACCTTGAAATATGATGACCGAGTATGACAATCTTGTACACGACTCTGGATGTAAAAGGAAGCCAGTGCAAGGTTTTTTTTTTTTTCACAGTTATGGAGTCCATGTGGCGGTGCCTGATGCCTTTGATGGCACGTGGACAGGTTATATTGGATTAACTGCAAATATGTTTTTCCTGATGACGAGAAAATGATGGCGTTGCAATAGTCCAGACGAGAGCCTATGATGCTGCATGCCATAGTGTTTGCTGTCGCAGCTGTCAGCATTGGTTTGGAATTGCCTTAATACGTTAAGGTGATGATTGCACATCTTTCCTGTGTTTAGTATATGATTATCCCCTGAGAGGGTTGAATCAAGGGCAACAACCAGAATTATCTGGTGGCTAGACGGATGCATGGAAGAGCCAACGATGAGGGGTAGTTTGAGAGATCGTGAGGCCATGGTGAGCCGCTGCTTCGTGCTCTGGATTTGGTGGCATTTAACTCAATGAATTTGACCAGAAGCAGGTTTGCATGTGTTTAATCATTAATGAAAAGTAAATACAGCAATGTACCGAATTAAGAAAGTTTTTATTCAGTGTGTACCACCTGCTATAACATCATAAATAAATACGGTAATTAATATAATATATTGACCTATTAGGTGCATTTAACGTCTAAATGTTTCGTAAGTAAATTTATCATTCTTAAGCTAAATGACTGCTTATGAATAATATACTCGCTGATGGATATAACTCATGGAAATATGTACAGTAACTCTATTTTTACACAAACGTGGCCATTACCATCATTTACATTATTTTTTAACTTGGAACTACATATGCATCAGGTAGTTTAAAGAGGTTCATTACTCCAGGAAATTCCCATAATGTAAATGAGCCATCAGCTTTGTGTTATCGTTAAGGCTGAAGGAAGGCATTGTCAGTAATTAAGAATCTCACCGCTTCCAAAGCATTATAAGAATCTCTATCCCATTAGATGTTGTTGCAAGTGTGGGAAATGTAAAGGTCTGTCACTTGCTTTATTTTATCCACCGTCTGAACAATGATTTGAAGCACAAACGACAGAAGTTACTCCTTGGGTTTTGGAAGGAAAATTAAGTGATACTCATGACAAACAAGCTTTGCTCAAGAGTACTTGATAATGCACCATTATGTATATCATTCAACCAACTATTGTAATGTTATTTACTTTAATTCGTGCAACATTTAAGAATGCAGACTGACTTCCAACCTAACTGGCTTAGCAGATCTAGTGATGTATATCAACTTGCTAAACACACATGCTTCAAGTATGTGCAAATCTCACTATCTGGTCATGCAATGCATCACTGCTCTTGGTGCCAGGATTAAAATCAGGATTAGGTTCATGATAGCTGCACAGGATCTCCTTTACTTAAATTTCATGGGATTTAGTAAAATTTTCTCAGAATTACATGTAAAAGTAAATACCACACTAAGAAGCCTGCCAAACAGCATAACATACTATTTTAAAGAGATTTTAAATTCATGTCTTATCCCAAATGATCTTGTTTGATGGCTTTTGAAACGACGTGGACTCTGCACCCTTTTTCACAAGTTAATTAAATCATATTATTGCCTTCATCTTTGGGAGAATATAGAGACTACATCTATTGCTGTATTGCTTCAGCATATGGTAAAATAGAATTTCTTTCCCCTTTGCTGTCCGTTTTAACCAAAGGAAAGAACTATGGGGTGATGGAGAAATTAGCAATACCAGAAAATACATTAGCAATGGAATAGTGTTCCAGTTCTCAATCTATCCCATCATTTTCAGCCTCTCCAAAACAGAATAACAGGTATGTATTCTCAGCTCGGTGTTAATTACCCTGGAATTAATGAAGGCCAGGAAATAGTGCAGTAAGATTAAAGGGCATTGGTGTTCAGACAAAGTACAGGTAAAATGCATACCATCCTCGACTGCAGAAATAATTCCATAGACAGGTTTTGTATAATAATTTTGGATAATAATTTAAAATCTGGAGATGTGCGCGATTGCAAAGGTTGAAGGTGTGAGATTCGCATCTAGACGGGTATGTCAGTGCAGGCTTTGGCTGCATGTTTCCATGGAAAAGAATGTCAGGAATGTCAGTAGATGGGAGACAACAATGTCACATGATTTAAAAATAAGGATTTTAGTTTTTCTGTGTACTGAAGGTCAAGCTAAGTTTCTTGTTTTTAAACATGATGGCTTATCTCCTGTTTGAACAGAAGCTTTATCCAGATAACAGCTAATGCCTGCCAGTGGGTTCTTTGAACTGCCTATTAAGGAGCTTCAACATTGTCATCTTCATCATGGATTTGCCATCGGCATCAACTGCAGTGTTGGTGCCTATCTCTGCCGTGGCAAGACTTATTCGCCATGAGGATGCGTAAATTCCATCTCTGATTCAGGGCTGCCCATAGACAGCACCTGTAGCCAGCCATAGGCGAGCAAACACAAAAGCCTATACACATGTATAGATTTGGATTTTTGTCTTTGTGCTATGACTCCTGAGGTTTTATTCCCAGCCATGGCTAACTTCAAAGGTGAGTGTGTGAACCAGGTCCTTGGCCTCCCCTAGGGTGACTCAGCCTTAAATGAGCTCCAGATTATGTTTTTGCATCTGGCAATATGTTCAGGAGCTAAATGCCAATGTCTGCTAGCCATGACAGGTCTCAATTTAAGGAGCTTAGACTGCAGTGGTTTATTTACTATGTAGTTCATAGTTGGGGTTTTATTTCCACAGCCACACTGGCTTTTCTTTACTTTTTAAAACATTTCAGGCCTGTTGATGTTCTGATGCGTTTGATGGTAGACAAGTGTGAGGAATGTCAAAGCCAGGAGATGCGGATGGTTGGTTCTCGAATGAGGTGTTTATTCTGGATGGTGACAGCACAATCCCAGAAGGGGAATCAGGAGGTACATTCTTCAGGTCTTGGTTGATGGTTCCTTCTGAATGTGGTGTGTATACATTAGCACTCGGAGACAAAAACAGCAGGGCTTAATGCTGGCCATGTCACCCCCTCGTGGGTTGTGCCAACCTTCATAGGAATAAGCCTACAGCACTTGCCCCAACAGACTGTGTAGGCTGCATGGGGGTCTTTTTTTCTCTGTGTGTGATTGGTTCTCCCATGATGTAATTATGCTGTGTGGCCTTCCTCTGTAGATGTGAAATAGTTAATGTTTATTTCAATGTTAATACGTTATTAAGTGTTAACTAAATGTTTGAGCTGTAAATCACATGTAAATGTAATTAAATCGAGGCCTATATGCTGGTAGGGGTACACATACCTTGATAGGTCTGGGTTAATAGATCTGGTAGGGGGTACGTGACGAGCTAAAGTTTGGGCAGCTCTGGGCGAGCAAGCTGGGAGGGGGGAATGTGCCCCACCCATCCCACATACTATCGGAGCATCCGGCAAACTCTGCAGTCACGAAAGCTTTAAATCGAAATCCATGTAAGTCTCTAATGGATATTTCCTGTGGTGGGATTTCCCGGCTTGCCAATAAACTTGCCATTTACATATAATCAGCACCCCAAATCTTGTTTGGTGTATTAGTAATGCGTTCCACTTTTGCAGAGGTTTGGTTATTTCAGTGTATTTATCTATGTTTATGACAGTGCATTTTGTTCGAAAGATCAGGCATGAAAACTAAATTGAAGGAAGTCTTACTGCAAATTGGTGTTTTTGCTGAAACATTGCTGTAAATATACATTTTATATCCCGATTAAATATTTATGGTCATTGATGGGAGTTGGCTTATTATAGTTTCATGTGGAAACAATATCGGCATGGAGATGATTGTTACTATTGGGATACTGAACGAAATCAAAGCGTTTCCCCTTTAAATGTTTTCGAAAATCACCAAAAATGTATATAACTCTTGCTAGAGTTCCTTAATGACACACAACATTTCCTCTTTTTCTTTTCTGCCATGTACTACTTATTTATTGTCAACCAACATAGATAATTAATATGAAACAAATTAAGTAATGATAATATACAGACCATGAACTGGTGTACCAAGAGTATTGTCAAAGTTCATTAGCAAAGTCAAGGGTTATGAACGCATCCGTGGCTATGCTGTGAAATGTACGTGCCCTTCTGTCATGTTACCTTTGTAAAATAACCCTGGATTTCTTTTATTTTAAATGAGTCTGATAACTTTATTATGTTTTATGAGACAGCTTTGTTTACGCTTAAGGTAATTGTGTACCACTGAGTACGCCTTACTCAGACTGTTAGGATTATATTTAGAAAATATTCCGTCTGCGGGTACAGGCCAATCACAGGAAAGGGTGGTAAGGAAGTCCCGAGAGATTGTTGGGGTTTTCTTGGTTACAAAGCAGACAAAATACACATGGCAAGACTCCTGAGTAAAGACATGATGGTGCAAGTGTGGTCTTCGAGGTTAGGTCACGTGTTGAGCATATATTCTCTCAAGCATCAGTAGATGCATGTAATAGTGTGAGGCAAAAGCTCGAGAGACGATCTGCTAAATACTAATGGTCCAACCCGGAAACGACCACATTCACATTATAAGTGGCTGAGAAAACCATCGTGTTCATGTGATGATGCAGACATATTTTTGGTTCATAATAGAGTTTTTTTTGCGTTTAGAGCGTCTAAATATAAATGTGTCATTCAACCCGCCACTGCCCGACACAGCCAATTAGTAAGGTTTGTCATGTAAAAAAGACATGCCAATTCGTTACTAGTCAGCACACCGGTGTGTTGGAGAGTGAACCCACAATGTTTACGTACGACGTTTCGCCGGGAATTACAACCAGCCTCATCAGCTAGATGTGTGGAGACATCCTCTTCTTGTATCGGTCTTACATTTATGCCTGTCACCTGATGAGGCTGGTTGTAATTACCTATGAAATGTTGTACTCGAATTGTAAATGTTGTGGGTTCACTCTTTATGTGTATAAAGAGTCGGTAACGAAGTGGCATGTTTTGTTTACGTGACAAACCTTACTCATTGGTTGCGTCGGGTGGTGGGTTTAACGACACATCTATATTTACACGATCTTCAAAAAATAACCTGTATTACGGATGATATTGGTTGTGAAAGCCTCCGTGTTATATTGTTGGTTGCATGCTGAAGTGTATGACGTGTGTTTCTCCACAGCTGGCACACTTTGGCTTGTGGTATTCCAACAAACAGCAGCAGTTGCGATGGGTCGACTTGGAGAAGCCTCTTCGGAAGCAGCTGGACAAGTTTGCCCAGGAGGCTTTGCTGCACTTTGGAGTCCTGTTCTATGTGCCCAGCGAGATCCAACTGCAGCAAGAGGTCACCAGGTATGCCCTTGTGTTTGGGTCCTTTCTGCCATTTTACACATGGCTAGAGGTATGCAAAAGCTTGTCTCCAACCACGAAAGGGTGGAAAAAAAACATCAACCTAAATATTAATTCGATATTCAACCATTGTCCATCTAATGAATTGTTATTGATTGGGAATAATAATAATTTGCACTTCTAAAGCACCTTTCACCCGGAGGTCACAAGGCGCTGAAATATCTCACTGGAGCAGCCATCGTATATGTAAACCTGTATGTTCTTATACTTTGAGCCAGATTTTTTTTATGTGAAAAATACCAATACAGTAATATAAGAAAATGCATGTAATACAAGTTACTGTAAAGTAGTTATTTTCCTTTTTTATAGCCAATTTAGACTATTGGACAAAAGACCGATATCTAGATTAGTTAGGAATGCATGTTTATAAGAAACTGTATCAACAAGTAGCTCCAGTGAATATACTATGAACTTTTCAGATATTTGGGAGTAATATTTTTAGACAAACCACCACATACATTCTCCACTACACCCAAAGTTACTGGAGGTGCTCAAGAGCATAGGAGCAGACTGGATGGGGCAGACAGCTGATCTAGTCATTGTGCATGTGTTGAGACAGCAGTAATGAGTCACAGAGAGTCACAACCAAGAATTGTGGAAATATAAGTAACATAGGAATGCTCACTATATATGCCTGCTACTGTTAACATCTGTGTGGAGGGAATGAGGGAGGGAATATTTGATGAAGCGGGAGAAAAATAATGGAAGGTGGAGGCCAAAGGGTCAAGTTAGCCATCCGTTGTGATGACAAAGCCCTTCTGGCCAGTTTTGAAGAGGGGCCTACAGGAGGAGCTCATTGTAAATGTGAACAAAATGAAAAGTGATTTTGGAATGAGAATCAATGTACAGAACATTTAATTACTTAAAACCACACAGCAAGGTGGAAATAAGTGAAATACTGCGCTGGTACGAGAAACAGGACAAGTATCTGCCAACTACTCTGAAAGAAGATAACAGTTGATTTAAGGAGATTAGCATTAGGATTATCATGGAGAAAGCTTGATTTGAGCAAACACCAGTTGATGCTGTGAAGACAGATGAGCACAAATTAAAGGAGAGACTTATAAAGATCCAACTTTGGAGTGTAGTATCATATTTGGCTGCGACATGGGCATTCAGAAGAAGAATTGAATGTTTTGGGATATGAGTGTGGTGTCGAATGCAAACAATAAAAAAAATATAGTTACAGAGTGCTAAAGTGGGTCTAATTCCAAAAATACAGAGGAGGCTAAAGACATAGTAGCCAAGAAGACATCATTCCACAAAGGATTTTAAATATCCTGAGAATCAGCATAATAAATTGTGGTCAACAATAACTTGACATGCCATCAGTACAAAAAGTAATGTCCATAATGCATTACATCATAAGTGCAAGTCTGCTTGTGCAGTGAACTGTGTTTGCTCATGTGGTCTTTACTCCCACCCCAGACTCCCACACCCCATTTTTTCCTGTATGTGGGGTGGATAATTGGTCTCCTAGCCCTCCTTTTAGATTCAGTTATGTCTGCCATGAAGGCAGATTGTGTTGTGACATATTCAACGTATGAAACGGTTCATCATTTTTGTGGGTGGTCTAGCGTATTCTGCTTTTGGCTTATTGAATAATCCATACTAGAAACAGATGTGTGCCGCATCCCTTGGCCTGTTCAGTATAAGAAAAAAATATTCGTATGTCTCCCACTTCTTGTTACTGTAAAATGCATTGCTTAACACGTCCATGCTTAATGGTACCCACCTCTAACCCAAGGGTCCTGTCAGGTCAAAGTAATTTATTGATGGAAATTCCATATTCGTATAGCAGGGGCCAAACCACTGTTGCCTTTCCCACAAAGTTGTACTGATTCTGTCCACCCCGGAGGGATGATTGGCTCAGTCAACCCCCCCCCCCCACCAAGTAGAGGTTTGAATATGCAACCTTCTCATTGCGAGCCACTCCACTCTTCCTGTGAGCCACCCAAACCGAAGAGCTAAAGATGCCTCCGGGTTTATTATTGCAATATTTGTTCGCCTTATAAAGTAAGCGCAGTGCATTTCGTGAATGTTTGGCACACACTTTTTAAAGAGCAGCATGATGGCCACGGTCAGGCGAGCCGCCCGCATGCCTCGCGTGCTATTCCTGCTGCGCGGCGGGTGCCTGACGTGCTTGTCTGCCCTGCTGGAGCCCACCGTGCTCGCTCGCCTGGAATGTCTGCGGCTGCCCTGCTGCAGTAGCAGCAGCTGCGAATCCATCTCTTCCATCACTCATCCGCTTCCATGCAGAATTATTGTTTATAAGTTTCTGCCCCCCCCCCGAACCCGTTTCCAAGGGAGAGAAGTAGCAACAATCACCTGTGTGAAATTAAAGTGGACAGGCGTTTGTGTGTGTGTGTGTATGTGAGGTGTTTATGATGTGTTTATAATAACATGCATGTGCCATAGTGTAGCGGTTAGCGTGCTGCGCTATGAGCCCGTCACTGCCTATACCATTGACGATTATCTGAACCTGTCCTGGGCCTCCCCTAGGTGGAATCGGCCTCAAATTAGTACCTGGTGCGATGTGTAAACATTGCCACTCGGGAGACAAAAGCGTGGTGCTGGCCACCTACCCCCTCGCGTGCCGTGCCGGCCTTCATAGGTGTACGCTAACATTACTTGCCCCAACAGTCTGTTACAGGCTATACGGAATATCTTTAGTATTTATAATATCTTTAGTGTTTATAATATCTTTAGTATTTATAATATCTTTAGTGTTTGTAATATCTTTAGTGTTTGTAATATCTTTAGTGTTTGTAATATCTTTAGACAAGAGGTCTTTGTTACAGGTGAAAAAAAGGCATTTAGTTTACACATACCTTGGGTCTTGTGATATAGTCAGAATCCAACTTCATGATTGATTGTTGATGTAATTAGTTCAATGCAGGATCTGTTTCAATCGGCTCATCGTTGGTGGTCAGAGGTCAGCATGTTTCAAACTTGTATATTTATTTTTATTCAAGGTATTTTTACTACATTGCTCTGACCAGATGTTGTTTAGGTGTGTTATTGTGCAAACATTTACAAAGCAAATACTTTGACTGGTACAGAAAGTTTGCAATGAGAATGTTTTGGTGGGTTGGCTGGCATGACCTCGTTTAACCCTAAATATTACAGGGAGTAAACTTGTCTTGTTAAACTTTGACATGCAAATATTTAGTTTATAGGTACCCTCCGCTCCTTCCCATAGTTGCAAATGAGTGTGACATTTTGACTGTGATTGAACGGATGAACAATACAGTACAAGTATTTCCAGGTGCGTTTTCACCAACTTTTTTCAGTATCTGTTATGCAGTTAAAACTTAGTCATGTCATGAGTCATTGGCATTAGTAGGTGCTAGATTATCTGTCCCATTTGTTATAGTCATCACTTTGACGTAACATTTTCATCCATTTAAATAATGTATATTCGGTCAGATCTGTGAACTTTAAAAACGTAAATGACATTTAACACAACATTTGTCACATGCAGCTACCCATCCAGTGTGGTTTTTTATTGCCTGTGAATATTTTAATAAATTATAAAAGCCACAGGAAAACCGATTGTCTGGATTATAATAAGTCTTTTATAATAAAAGGCTCCGTACGGAATGTCTTTACTTTTGAAACATTGTTTAAACATTCCAATGACTTCCTGAACACTGAGCAGCCACAACGAAATTACTTGAAGCTGACTTTAAAAAGTAACATTCCATATGCGGAAATGTACCGTACATTTTCATAATAATGGAATGTTTTCATAGTGTTTTCAATCGCACTATGGTATAATTTATTGGCTATGCATCAAAAATGTGACATTGGATTGTTGTCTTTAAGTTCATATAAAAGACATTTTCTAATGTTTAAATTAACTAATTTAGACAAATATTTTAGTTACTAAAGAGTAGTGTTCCACTTGTTAAGAAATTACTGCCAATCGTTTTTAGTACGAAAAAAGTCAAAGACATGATTTTACCTGAAGATATGGAGTTAATTTCCCTTGTCATAATGATACTTTATGGCTTCAAATTGTAAAACATGAAACAGAAAAATGTGTATTTCATGCATTTTTTAAAAACAGCTCTGAAGAAGGTTGTATAAAGTCACATCTTTCAACCAGCATCAACAAAGAGCATCTTGATGTTAACATCAACGCCTCTCCTGCAGTTGTTGACATTCCACGCACTTTCAGATAGCCTTGCCCTTTACGCTATACACCTTGAAGTGTGTCGCGTTATTAAAATCAGCACGAGAAGGCAAAACACAAATCCACATGTTCGAAGCATAATAATCCTTCAACTTGGTGCATGCTCCTGCAAGACACATGGTTCACACGCCAAACCCCTTGAACCTGGCACGTGGAGGTTGTTATTATTATTTAGGCGCTGTGCAGGGGTCGGCCTATTTTCATCAGATGATTGGATGCTATTATCTGCTGAAACATTCATGGCTCACTCTGCTTAAAACAAAAAAGCAGCCTGGGGCCGAATGAAAGGCCGGGAATGTGAACGATGTGCTGTGTGCATGGCTGCTCAAGCTGACGAGCAAGATATTCTATTTGAGGCTTTGTCGGCAGGTAATGCAGCGATGATGGATGAAGAGGCCCCATTAAAAGTGCACCCTTTCTCTGGGGTGCGATCCTGCTTTAGCAAGGGATTAGTTTCTAAACGGAATATTGTTTTCCCATTTGGCTGGTAGACTGGAGTAGGCACGTGACTAGCTAGGGGTTTTCTTGGATGTGCTGTGTCGATTGTAGATAATATTTCCCATGTCACCGCTCTGGACAAACCCAGCTGAAATTAAGCCCTGGCTGTAGGTATCTGGCTAATGGAACAAGGCTACCTTTTGATTATACAATGTGGACTTACGATAGCAGATTCTTTTTGAAATAGGGCTCTTTTTTTGTTATCATAAAAAGCCTGCACAATGAACCGTCGTGGTTTTACATCCAAATTTTAAAATGGGGAATAAACTATGCATCAACTTAGGATGAGCATTTTTACAAGACTGGCACAATATCATTGTGGAAATTTAAATAAATTGTGGTTGAGTAAACCTGTGCTCAAGGAGTTTAGTATTTGTTTTTGCCAATCTCTAGTTTGCCTTACATTTGGTTTTGCTATAATAATTAGGTGTGTAATGGTGCATACATCAAAAGCATACTATCAAATGTTGCAAAATTATTATTCAAATAATATATATGCAAAGTATACATCCTGGATAATTGAGTGAACAAACTACAAATTTGACAAGCGTTAAACACTACAAATAATATGCAAAATATTTAGAGGTAATATTTGTTTTTAATTGCCGATCGCTGGTTTGAGGGTGAGGAGGGGGGAGAGAGAATTCACGATCAGAATCTATTTCTACTGGAAGTTAATTGTTACATGCCTCCAAGGACCAGAACATGGATGGATAAAAATATATTTTAGACCCAAATTAGGCATGCATTAATTTCTTGTCCTCTCCCATTATCAAAATTATATGCAGAATGTGTTAAATGATGCTGCAGTGTTATGTTGAAACTGAACGGTGGACCAACACAGCACAGGCACACCTGCAATGTGATGGAGACAATGGGATGGATGCAACACGACAGAATACAATGTGGTCGAATGTCATTGAAAATAAAATATACTATTGATGAGACTGTACAGAAAGAGAGTATAACAGAGAGGACAGCACAAGGGAAGATGAGACAGTTTGTAAATACAGTACTTTAAAGAAACAATACAGTACAGATGAAAGTACACAAAAATACGGTGTGAAAGAGGAAACTGAGTAAAAAAGGCTTAGTCCAGACCAGTCGGTGCACGACAAGGTGGTGCAAACGAGGCGGGATACAAAGAAGAGGCACTTGCTAATTCTCACCTCAACTCGATATAATCGAAATTAGTTTATTTTCTAGAATTATGATTAATACTTTAATCAAGTTGTAAAATGTGTTTTTTTTATGGATGATATTGGTGGCAAAAGCCTACGTGTTAAACTTCTAAAATGTACATAAGTAATTCGATCCCATTCAACATAATGGTAAAAAAAATAAACTATTTAATTGCCACACTTGATGCCATGCATTGGATCACCATGAGATTGAATCATTCTGGCCAGATGCTCAATATAAATACCAATCACTTATCCTTTATGGCCAACTTAAACAATATATTAGTTGCAGTTGTACATACTTTGTGTTTCATTTGTCAGCAAATAAAAAAAATTGGGCTATTAAAGTCAGTGTTCTTACTATCCTAAATTGCATTTACCCTACTTGAACTTATAGACAGTTAAATAAGGATATGTATCACCGATTACTGCCACACTTTACATGTGAAGGGTTCAAATCCTCCATTGTTGGTTTCATATTAAGAAAATACTTTCATGTGTAAAGACAATGCTTTCCACATCGTCACACAAAGCATAGTTTTTAATAATAATATTTGTTTTAATCCCAGCCTGCATTTGGCGTCATGCAACTCTGCACTAATGGAATTCAATATGGCAATTGCAATGACGTGTAATCCAATTAAGCTGTGCTTAGGGAGTACTGTGGGGCCCGCTGGTCTGCCTTGTCCTAAAGACATTGGCCTTGCTATGAACATAGCACACCTGGCGTTTACACCAGTTACGTGAGGATAGCGCTACATTCAAATTAAGGGATTCAGAAAATGCAAGCCTGAGCATCACGTTGACCCTGCCTTGCAGGTTTGCTCTGGATTGGTTGTGAACTGGGATCGCAATCGGGGGTTAGATGTTTGACAATGCTTGCTGGAAGCGCATGGGGCAGCTCCTCTAAGAAAAGCGCTTGTGAGCAGGGCTGTTATTGGAGATGGAATGCCACTGTCATGCACCCATCACAAAGTGCTGCACTTGTAAATCGTTGGAATTAAGCAATGCTCATGTTGGATGCAGATATGCGTGCTTGCTAACAGTATATACTACTCTGAAAAAGAACGAATACTGCACTGCATCTGTTGTCTCTGACTTTATTTGTGCTGCACATGTTAAGTAAACTTTGTTTTAAGAAAGTGATTAACTTGACGACAGGTATGCTTTCAAAGATATCTGTCCTTATAAGACATGAATGGCCCTCTCTTTATTTTTAAAGGCAGCCCGTGTGAACTTATATAGACTATATTATAATTATCTGGAATGCAGTATGCTGTGGTAATTAATAGTAATAGCCAGTGATAATTACAGTCTAATACATTTGCTCACAGTATATCTTTAGAAATACTGAGAAGTCACTTTATAAAACTTTTAAATAAGCCTAGGATAGCATGCAGTGTGCTCCTCAAAGTAGACCCATAAGCACATGGAGTTGAATGTCAGGAACTAAAATCACCTCCGTTAGAGAAATATTTCGCACCATGAAAGCCTTAAACTTGGACTCTCTTCTATATTCTAGAAAGATGCAACATCTGTTAAAAAAAAAACCCTGCTGTGGTTAACAAAAAGAGATTTGTTATTGTTGAGAAATTGGTCAACATCAAGGGGTACATTAGAAAGTGCCTAGCCTGGTTGATAAATCTGAGAACTATTGTCCGTAACAAAAATGTAGTTGTATTGGATGCAAGACCATTGCAACAACATGTCCTAAAGATTGTCAATAGGCTACAAGTTGGCAACTGGTCAGGAAACCTTAACCTTGTGGACCAACACGGAAAAGCACACAAGGAATGGAATGCGTCACAGTTCTGGGATGCTGGAATGGAGATGGAGACCAAGCCACCAGCTTGACAGAATTTTTCTCAGAGGGATGTGCTCTTGGCAGCAACAGGGGATTCTATGCATACGCATTGGCTGCCATAAAATGTTTGAAGCAACCATGAAAGTATGGGTTGCTTTTTTGTTTAAATGCCCTTTTCAGATTAGAGAAAATCCAGTAAGCTGAAAGCAGCTTGAAGCTATTAGTTTCATTATTCGCTGTTATTGGAGGGGGTTTTTGAATGCCTAGTTTGTGTTCTAAATCTGAGGTATAGAATTAGTCGTACAATCATTTGTTTATTTATCCAGGGAAGCGTCTTTGAGTCTTGAGACTTCTCTCTGGAAAGGACATGCATTGATATGTTTAAAATATTTTTAAATACCTATTTTGCATATGAGAGGATATTGGAGTACATGCATAAATCCACACATGAGGGAATTTCACTTCAGTCTACACGGATGGGTTAACAACCCACTTCCTGTCCTGTTATTTCCTCAGCCTGGCAGGGTTAGGATTTTCACAAGTCTGTGATCCACCAGTCCCGGTCTCCGGAGTTCTTGATTGCTGGTGTATGCTACCCTTCCTGACTTAATGCATGACTGGTTCACTCAGAGCCATTATACTGTGGTTTATGTTGGCCAAAAATCTTAGCCTACTGCTGGCATTAACAAAAAATTCACGATCATGCAAACAGCACTGTTGTGACGGTAATGACAATGAGTCCAAGCTCCACCTGTGTGCGTGTGTGAAACATTTCCCAGGACAACCACTTCCTCAGAACTTGTTTGACAGATCAACACAGTGAAAATGTTTATTCATCTTACAAGCCTTTACATTATTCTGTAATTTTAGTCTTTTTTGTGGGACATGAAAATGTAGCTTTTTAAAACTAGTTTTTGGTTTATGTTTTTGTCATTAACCTATAACCTGTAGGTGTGTGTTTGAGTACTGCATTAGATATTAATATTATTTATTTAGATGTATAAGCTGCATTGATTCTTATGACTATCAGCAGGGCCCTGTATGGATGTTTGACAATTTTGTATTGTGGACAGTCTAAATTATGAAACTTATAGTACCAAACAAAACAATTACTAAAGGTAATACCATTGACACATTAATACAGAAGTGTTCATAAATCATTTTATTTCCTTGCCATCTGGCCATCTCACAGCCTAATTTGTGGGGGTTGTGATCCATCAACATTACTACATTGCAGTACATTTGAATTATATTTAAATATTGTTTTTCACGAGACTGGCACATACGTATCACTAACCAGGACCTACCAATCATTCTGTGCCCAGTGCAACTTCCAGAGCTGGGTCCAATGGTCCTCTAAACGAAACTCTACCCTTTTTGTATTCTTCCACTATGAAAGAGTCTGGCTTCAAGAAAGGCATTACAATAATACCATCCCTGTATTTCGTAAAACGTATGCACACACACAGATACATCTTGGAGAAATTGCAGTAACATCTTATTGTATTATTGATTGCTCACAGATACCAATATTACCTCCAGCTGAAGAAGGACATCATTGAAGGAAAGCTGCCATGCAGCGTGGAACAGAGTGTCCGGCTGGCCAGTCTCGCCGTGCAGGGTAAGCCAGCAATTAATCTAATTTAAATCGAATCTAGTCCAGGCTAACTTAAGCCATTGTTTATATACCAAAGCTTTGTGGTTTTTCTCTTGGGCTCTGACAACAACTCCAGCGCTCTTAGAATTGAATATAGGTAGATTAAATTATTGTTGCCTTGTGTTAATCGATCATTATGAGTGTGATCTTGTATCACTTCTTCAACGTGGCACTGCCTTGACTTGGCGATGAACATGGAAGAATTTGTAGGCCTGAATAGCTATACTGGATATGGACACAGATGCCAGTCAGGTACGCGGTGAGAGGTGGGACAGTGTGCTTCTTTTATCAAATCTGTCAAGCGGTCCCCATGACCATCGCAACTAATCCATGTATGTATGTTTCATTTATTTCGCACCGTACATAGCCAACCGTGCAAATTGGAGGTATACGCCTCCAGTATCCAACAGCTCTCGATCCACCAACGTTTTGTCTCGGGTTAACACATTTTTTTTCCATATGCCTTTAGTCTGCCTCTGGGCTAGAAGTATAGAGAGTTGATGATGTGGAACATATTTTTTTAAAATTGGTATACATGAGGGACCAAAACTTACGATATTTTTCATGACCAGACAATGAGTTATAAATTGTTGTTTCATCTTCAGCAACAGAGTTATGATTTTACAATATTGTATTTGAATTGTAAATGCATTTTTATTCTTTGCTTGATTTCCAGTTGTTATATTTGTCATTGTTAAGACTGTTTTTATTTTAGAATGTCATCACCTGCAGTAAGGCTGTACTACTTCAATACTTTAATTTCTCTGTCATGATGTGAATATTTATCCTTTCTCCCTAGCTGATTTTGGCGACTATGACCAGTACCAATCCCAAGAATTTCTTAGAGACTACATCTTGTTTCCAATGGTATGTATCGTTCCTCAGTCACAGTGTTCAATTTGCATACAAACACTCGCATTTTCTGATGTTAAGCAGTGCACAGGATATAAGAGACAATTTTAATGTATCAACTATGAACAACCTGCGCTTTAAACCAATTATTTGGTGACTGTGGTATAGTTGATGCACAAGCACAAAGAACAAAAACTCAACACATTTGCCAATGGCACGGCTTTAAAAGCAATAGGTATAATAGGGCACCTTTCCAGTAGTCATTCCTCATAGCTTAGAGCTATATTTTATGAAGATCTAAGTGTTACAAAGTAGGGCCATTGCAAAAAAACGTAACCTACTATATATATTTTAATGCAGTGTTATTGATTAATGTGAGTATTTGTGCTTGAAATTAATTTACAATACCTATGTGACTACCGAAAGAACCAAAGCGTATGGATTCCGGCAGTCACGAAAGTTTCAAATCAAGATTGAAATTAATTTGTTTAAAAACACATAAGTAACGTGAGGTGTTGCAATCACTGCAGTTCTACTACTGCGTAGGTGATCATAGTTGTGCTCTATAGCTCTCCGATGTTTTTTCGGGTTTCACCGCTTGTTGTTCGGCACATACTTAAGACGCTGCCACAACGTGGAGTGAAACGGTAGACATGCTGAACAACACGTGCCACAACCCAAAACCACATCGGAGAGGCGCTGCAATTTGTAGTCTTTCAGTTTGGATTGCATCATGTTGTATCTTACTCAGGTGTGGGCACAGGATGACAGCCTACAGGAAGAGATGACGGTTAAAGTGGCTATACAGCATCAAAACCTCAGGTAACCATGCACCTTTCTACCTAAGATACATATGTATGTTGAACTTTTGTTGCACCGTACGTAGCCAACCGTGATAATCAGAGGTGGGTGGAAAGGACAACACCTAATTCCGCCAGTGCAATTACTAACTGCTTTGGCAAGGTGCATGATAAGGAACCAATAATAGGTGAAAGGCATAGTTACAATAGTTGAGTCACATGGCCTGTTGGGATTGACTTCCCCTCGAGATAGCATGTTCACCTGTCGTGCTTGTTGCAGAGTTTCGCGGTTTGAATAATTCTAGGGGTGTATTAACCGTAAGAATATGCGCCATCTTCTTGACACTGGACGTTAAATATCCCGTGACGTCATTCACAAGAGGAGACCATTGTGTGCTGGCGTCTTGTACCAAATTTGCCAAAAAATTAAATAGACCCGCAAATCACTCAATTGGAATATAAATAGCATTCAGTGGCCTGTATTATGAGAACTTGGTGAGGCTTTCCCCTGTAAACAAGCGTCATAACATCCAGTTTCTTTATTGCCTCGTTGGTTAATTGCCGCTGCAGGAAACATGGAAACCCTTGTTGCATCACTGCACCCTCCCCTGGATTTTAGCTTGTTGTGATAGGGTCAATAAACCAGCGTTTTCATGTGGCCTGTGAGTGGAAGAACAAATATTTACTTGTGCAGTCAGCGTGTGCCCACGGGCATAGTTCTGTGCGCATAATGTGGGTTATTGAAGCTTTTGTCCACATTGCAGTGTCGCACCCACAAGTCGTACTGCTCAGGACACGATATGGACCTTTCAATTTAGTGTAATGAATACTTTACAATTTACTCATCCTAATGTTCGCAAAGATGTTTCACAGCGTATACACATCAGTCTTTACAAAACTTACTTTAATGTAAGTTGATTCTATTCAATTTGCTACAGCAACAGGCCAAAAACCTGAGTGCAGCTTGGAGACTTCCAAGGTCGCAGATGCAGTTAATATGAGTATATAGCAAGCTATTCCTTGTGATAGTAGCATCACTTAAAAGTCACCTTCATATCAAAGATGTTGAAGTTCTTTTGCACCGTATGTAGCCAGCTGTGCTAATCAGAGGTGCAGAGGAATTGTGAGTCACGTTCTACGTCTCGTCGTGTAACGGTTTTCACACTTACGTCGAAGTTATTTTGCTCCACGTTTATTTATACTGTGGCACTGTCTTACGATGCTGTTTTAAATTTAGTAAATACATCTAAATAAGGCTAATGGTGCTTGAAATAGGGTGGAATTTAGACGCTAATTGGATTTAGAGCCCAGTACTCCCCATGCTATGCGAGTCGTGTGTGTAGCTCCTGGCAGCAAGTATAATGTCACTATACTACTTTTCAAAAGTGTTACTTGTCAGGTGATAATGATCTATCCCACGCATTCGGTATATGTATCTTCACGAGTTAAAGTGTCTCTATTCCCAGGTAATTGATACAACTATTGTAATACCATAAATGTTAATATGAAGAAAGCTTAATTATTCACACAGTGGTCAGTCACCAACATGGTCCGAACATAGACACGAGAACACCGTTCCAGTGCCCAGCACTCAGGGAACACAACCAACGCATAAAACATAGTGCCTGCTCATTAAATTAAGACTGTATACACGTGCTGTATACACCCACGTGACCTGCCCAGGGCCATGTTCCTCTGTTCTCCAGATAATCAATAAAACTGTTGTATATGTCATAAACTTTATTATAAAAAGCTTATATTTTTTCTATGTAGAATTTATAAAATGTTTTACTTATTCTTGTTACGTTTGATGAATTGCTCATGTAAAACTCTGCAATCTGCATGCGTTCTTTATACTTATGTCACTGTTTTTTCAGCAAAGTGCATGAAAAAATTATCGTTCGGCATGTACAATGCATGTTTTCATCGGCCATTCAGATAAAGAGGCTGTTAGTTGCATATGATATACAAAGCCTTCATTAACTCGTCACATGCATAAATATATTGAATATCTGGCACAGTAAAAACATTAAATTAATAACAAAAAATATTTAACCTTTTAAAAACATCTATAGGTACGATTTGTTTTAATGGTGTGACACTTTTATGAGTTCAGAAATCGTGTGATTTTAACCTTTATATGTTTAATAAAGCCTTTGGTTTGTGAGAGCTTGGATTGAAATGCCTTTTCATTATTTTAATGTTTCTCTGTATGATATCCACTGGATGCCCTGTGCAAAATGCTGCAAGCTAATACATGTTTTTATGGTTATTATTAAGTTTCTATATATTGGTGATATCAGCAGTGCATATTGGTATTACAAAAAAAAGATCTTCGGCTTGCGAAAATCTACTGCAAACATATTAAAGAATTTAATTTGTAGGAGATAATAATTGTCGAAATTAAAGCCTGTCTCGGTAAGCAGCATCAGCGGTCTCCACGAATCGGGCAATGAAGGGAAGGACCTAAGAGAAGATTTGTGGGACACTGTTAGGGCAGACCTTGGGGGTCATCTGTCTACTTTTCAGCATCGGTGGCATCTGGCAGAAGAGAGAAAGCGTTGCAAGGTGTGATGGCATCAGAGGCCCTTGGCCATGATGACATCTTGATCTTGAATTTAAGTATTGTTTATATCGGTGAATTGTTTTTGAATTCAACACCAACATATTTGTGCGTTGTTCTTCTTCTAGGGGCCTGATAGCAGAACAAGCTGAACTTGTCTACATCCGAGAGGTGGAGAAGCTTGACGGATTTGGCCATGAGAGTTTCCCCGCCAAGGTGAGCCTCCTTTACATGGTTGAGACTCGTATAGCTCCGCTAACTTCAATTTCTCTGTGATAGAGGAACAAATGATTCTGTTTGAGGGTGCTCATTAAGCTGTTTGAAAACCACACGTTGCTTCCCTTCACACGACGGCCGTTTGGGGAACCATCTATGAAACCCGCGTGGTGTTGTTCGCGCTGCATGGGTATGCGGAGGCGTGGTTTGCGGTTTCAAGCGAGGGTGTGCCAAGATTATAGGCACAACTGTGCAGTGTGGAAAATGGGGATGGGCCTATGAAAATGGGTCATTCAATGCACACATGCACACACACAACACCCTGCGCTGGAATGGTCTTGCCACGACTCCAATTAAGCTTGCTGTGCCGTATCATGTAGAAGCATGAGGCAGTGTGCGCATTGACTCATTGAAACGTGACCTCTTGCTCCTTGTCACACCTAAATGTCACCCTCAACTCGTGGTCTCTCAGTTGAGGCTGTGTTCTGTTTTAAAGTCATACAGGTTCACCAGTTTGGCCATGTCTGTATTTCAGTCACAGTTATTGATCATGGTTGCGCCATTTTATGAAACAATATTCTGTCAACAGTTAATTTCATAACTGTTTTTACTGTTTCACGCTTAAGTGGTGTCTTTTTCTGTCATAAGGTGTATTTTTTGTTAAACACAAGATCATTTACAAACTCTGGCACACAAGGGAAGAAATATGGGTATTTCTCCTCACCATATCTTCTTACAATATTCCATTGTAAATATATGCAATTGTGACATTTTCAGTGTTTGGTTGACATCAAAATGCTGTATTCATAAATGCAAGCCATTTCTAATCCCTGCATTATTTTAAATACTTGTGTATATAAAAAAAAACACAGACTAATTGGAGTTTGTTTTAAACTTATGATTACAAACTATTATGGGTTTATTTGTGTATGCTGTTTTTTTCTGTGTAGGAGAGTACGGGAACTGACCTTACCATAGGCACAGCTTTCCAAGGAATATTTGTGAAGTACAAAAGTGAAAAACCTCCAGCTCTATACAAGTAAGCAGTTGAGCTCATTCTTCACAATTACTTGTTGTGCGTCGTCATTCAGAATATACAAAATGCCTGTAATCAGTTTTTGGTTTTGTGAAAATATCCATGCAGTGACATTTATTGTTTATTCGTTCCGAACATTGTTCATGCAACTTTTAACGGACGATAATTTACGTTGATGTTGTTAGTCTTCACTGTGCAAGAGAATTTTTATCTGGAACGTATAAATGTGGGTGACTGAGGAGCTTGTATTAAAAACTAAGCGAGCCATATATTAATGCTCGCATGTGTATGTTGTTTCAGATGGAGCGATATCACAAACGTTACTCACAATAAGGCCTTTGTTGGACTGGAGCTTATGAATAAGGAGGAAACGGTGCAGTTTCAAACAGTGGGTTGCTAACCGATACCCGGTCACTGTTTCTTGTGAATGAACACTATTGATTTACATCACTTTTTATGTTTTTGCATTTTTGGTTTATAATGTTCTCATTTGTACTGATTTTTTGTTTGTTTCATTTTGTAGGATGATATTGAAATGGCAAAGTACGTTTGGCGAATGTTTTCACTCAAGCACAAATTTTTCAGGCTGAACAAGAGTTTGATGGAGTAAGTGTGCAGCTGTAGACTATTGGGCTTCCAAAATGTTTTCTTGCTTTCCATTTCCATCTTATTATTTTAGCTTAATTTCTGAACGCGTTTCAATCTCATCAGCTGCACTTGCAATATGCCAAGCTCTTTCATTCTCATAATTGTATTTGTTGTTTGTGTCTATTGATGAAGAGCATGATCTTATGACGTGCAAACTCTACGGTCTGTTGTTGGCTACTTACGGTGTGAAGGAAGTTCAACATACAAGCACATAGAAGCATCACCCGAATTTTTGCTGATTAGAATGTATATTTTAAGCCAGTTTTTTTACTCTACAAGCAATGCATTGTTTAATGGAAGTTATTTCTTCTCGAAATTGGTCTTTGAATATTAACATTTGTGAATCAAAATTGATTAGGTGTCATCTCTATTCTTATATGAACATTAATAGTTTTGGGTGTTCTAAAACATGTTGATGTTGTCTTTGGTAAAAATGGCATTGGATGACATTTACTTATTGGGATTTCCAATAACTAGTACGTTACGTGTCAGTAATGTTATTGTTATTTTGTTGACTGTTAATTGTAAAATGGTTTAGCGCCGAGTTAGTTTTTAAGATACATTTTGCTTGCACTTCATCTCGAAAGTTTACAATGAATAGCAGTTGTAGGAGCAGTCTTTGAGAGTAGCAATAGATCAATAATGTTCTCCTCTTGGTGTAATTACTTCTGTGTAAGATAGAATATCACCATGGAAGTCTGTCTCCTTTATGACAGTTAGTAATCTTGTCTTTTGTTGGTTACATTCTTTACATTTGAAAATGCAATGTGAACCATTGTGGTGCACTGCACGTGCGCGCTTTCAGCGTATGCGTTACTGTTTGAGAATGTGGAGATTGTGGCTGTGTAACATAGCACAGGCACCTTCTGTCAGACACAGCTCAGACATCATTAATCCTCTTTATTGCAAATGCTATTTCCCTATCAGTGGGCTAGTTAAGTATTGGGATCGTGCTAGACAATCTCTAAATGAAAACACAATTGAAACTCCAGTAAATAAAGAATTGTATAATAATAAGATAGGAAACAAGTGTTTTTTGGAAGGTTCGCAACAGCAATACTATCATGTCCTCTGGCTACAATGATGCAACACTTTTTGAAAATTGGTGGGGCTTGATGCGTCCCTGTGAACCGTTGATGTCCGTGTCGGTGTTGGCCTCTGATGGTGGTTTTTCTACATTCGTGTTGGCACCCATGTTGGTTCATATTTTCGACAATTGCATTCTTTCCTCCTGTGAGGCTCTGTGACTCTGCTCCACTGCATCTTCGGAACACATTCTTTGTTATCCGCTTTCCTTCTTGCTGTGCATCCTTCGCTGGTGTCTGCTCCACTGTTCTCTCCTCCTGTGCCTACAGTACTGGGTCATGTAACAATCATCTGCTAAAGGATGGGAGGCGGAAATTGGCTGTGTTCTCTACCTACATGTAAGCTTTACTATTCCTCCATTTCTCTTAACATTGCATATAACCTGACGACTGCTAACTGCTGCTTCTTCTGTCCCTTATCCATTCTGGTGATTTTTTTGGGAAATCTTGTTTTATGGTTCCAGGTTCTCTGCTTTTAAATACTGTACTTAATGTTGCGTACTCGTGCTACAGCATGCCTCTTGACAATGGCATCGGACGCGTTTTGTACAACTTATTAAATTATCTACCTCTTAGCGTCAGCATTTTAAACAAATTTGATGAAAATCAAATGAAAAGTATTTTTTCTGTGTTGCTTTATTTTTTATTACCTTGCTATATCTGATGGAATATCAGCTCTGAAATACACAACTTAGTGATGTCACGTTTTTCAATTGATTACTTTAACCACTTTGTTTAACTCAAGCACCTTGTGTAAAGTTGGGCTCATTGCCAACTCAGTTTCACAGAGGCATTGGTTACTGGACCTCTGAATGGTAAATCTTTACTTGCATTCGCCCATTCTCAGCCAAGTGCTTGTACAAACCAGCTGGAATTCCCAATTCACAAATCATGGTGCATTGTATTGTGTCTGTTTATAAGCAGAGACAATTACAAACCAGATGGCTCATTCTTAAATTGAAACCCATACTCAATAAAAAAACAAACTGATCCATCAAGGAGTATGTTAGTGCTACATTAGATTCATACTCAGTGATGTTGACTCAAATGAACGTCTTTATTCATGGTTCTGGTTCTACTCGTGATATTTTCACTCACGCTCTTTGAAATTTGTGGTCATATTTCTATGATTGCAGCCTCAAGGGTTACGAATGTAATCAACCCAACCCAAGTGGTTAACTGGCAACATTTTTGTTTTCAGAGTTAGCCATAGGCAACTCAAATTAAAACTACGTTTGTGCAGAAAAAAAAGCTCATTTTGCATTAGTCATTGCTTTGTCAAAGCCAAATTATATATTTATATATATTTATTTATTTATTTCATGGCTCCCTGTTGCTGGTTGTATTGACTATTAGTTTGTTACCATCAAATACCTCTTGTATCTTTGGTTATCATTCTAAATCCTAGCTTTCTGTTTTATATTGATTGGATATTTTACAGTGAACAAGTTTGTGTTTTCATAAATAACCCACAATAAAAAAAAGTTCCTGCCCAGCACAATCTGTGCAGTTGAACTGCGGTTTCATAAAAAAAAAGTCTTTCCTAAAGCTCAGTGTTGCTGTCCTAAAGATGTTTACGGGTTGTGATTTACTATTTATTGTATGTTGCCTATTCTCTGATTGACCTTTGTATCTTTGTAGGCAAACACAGAATACTTCTCCTACGCTTATCAGGAGAAGGTCGACGCTCACGCGTTCATCCATGGTACGTTGCTTGGAGAGCAAAAGTTACGTTTTTTGTGAACTACAAGATAAACAAGTTTCTGGTTTCTCACATGTGATGCCAGATATACTTCATGGAGATATTTTTTTTTAAATCGACGCGACTCTTGTTTATTAAACAGTGCGCTTCTCTTTAAAATCTCGATAGTTTCATACTTTTGTTTATTCAGTAATACAAATAAGCATGTGGGTATCCTCCATTGCTATGACATCCCATCCTCAACCATCAACTCTCTACTAGTGGATGAAGGGCCTGCTCAACCTGGTGCCATTGCTCACAGACTTGCAATGTGCGATAATCCCCCTCGCTCCTGTACATGAGCTCATAATCTCAGCACTCTATTCGCATGGCTGGTGGTTTTTGAATGTTTCTTCATATGCCTGCGTATTTGTCACCAGTGTCGTCCATTGGCCGTCGTCCATCTTAACTATGTGTCTCTGCCTAAGGTCGCATACTTCACCATCGGTATGCCGTCACTAGCTTGCCTCTGTTCTCTAGTCCACGTGCTGCTCTTCCTGTCTCGCCGTGTCATTGACAGCATGTATTGCTCTTTGTATTTTCTTCGGTTTTTGCTCAGTTTTTCTTTGTAAGTGTACATTTTTACATTCAATAAGTTGCAGCAGGTAAAATGCATTGGTTAAAAAAAGCATTCATTTTTTGCACATTGACGTAATTTGGTACGCTCTAAAAGCATCTGTTTTATTCAACAGCAGAGGCAGCAGCCGTACATCATGCCTCCCATGCAGATGCAGTACAATGAACCATACACAGAAACTCACATGTCTTCACAAGGTATTTTTATTCTTTGTTCCAGTGCAACTTTATACAAAACAATGACTATATTCAAACATAAATGTTTTCTAAATGGAATAGAAATGTTTAGTAATTACATTTTCATAGTAATTTCAGATGTCGTGTTTTTTTTTACTTTCACCCATGTTACACGGTAAACGAGAAGCTATATTACCTTTTGATGTAAACATTATTTTTGTGCTTACGTCAAGATATGGTAAAACACTGCCTATGGGTTCCAGCAGCTTGTACATTCTGCCATAATTAAATGATTTTATTATAGTTGCATTTTTATATTATTGCTGCTTAACTGCTTTTGATGCCAATTGTGCTGTCTGTTATGAATCTACATAAGGTTGTGAAGAAAGTATCGTTGTACAGCATTCTACAGCATTGCCAATGAAAGCCTTCTTAATCCACTTGCATTGATTGTCATTTTAAAATATATTGAATGATCATTTCAACATAATGTTGTATTGCACACATGCTTGCTTTATTATCTTGATCGTCCTAACATGGCCAGACTATTCTGTGCACGTTTGCACTCTTGTGTTGGAGAGCACTTGTGTGTTCTTATCCCAGTCTTACATTTGGAAATGGTTTCTGTGCTCTCTGATCTGAATACAAATTTTTACATCTTTAATTTGACAACAAACTTCAGTTAAATATATTTGACACTCTAATGCAAACCTGTATTATGAGTTTAAACAGCTTAGTCTAACTGTTCCGGGGTTTTCCCCTCGTCTGACTACAGACAGCATCTACCCGGGGCAGCAAGATAACTTCTTCTACCGCTCCGAGACCAGCCTGGATCGATACCCCCTGGAATATGCAGGGCAGCAGGTGTCCAACGGCAAGGTTCCCAATGGCAGTGTCTATAGTGCTCCCAGCCTCAACTCCCTCAACAATCACTCACAGGCAAGACATCTGTCTATTTTGTTTGTCCCCTTCCCCCAATGCATGTACAGCCCCTTTTTTGTCAATCCACGATTGGATGAGGACCTCCCCACCTGAAATGCTTCATCGCTGGTCGGTGTGGGTCCGCGAAGTCGGGGAACATAGGTGTGCGCTGTACCATAGAAGTATAGTACAGCACTAATAGTAATACAGTTTATAACGTACATTTTCACAAAAAGGCAAAACAATTTCCAGTCGCGACTCGGGAGCGAACTTTCCGCTACTACCCACAAAGTAGCGAAGCCTTGCAACTACCTATGCCAACCTGCTGTGCATAGTGGTGGTCACTCTTCCAAGCACTTCATAGGCTCACCCATCCTTAGCTGTTGAACCTTATGAGATTAGCCACTTTCTGGGTTGTATGGTCATCGACTCCCTAATTTTTATGTTAAGTAAATAAATCAAAGGAACGTGTTCAGCAATGTATAATGCTAGGTAGGATAAATAAGTGCATAAGTGCATATTGGTCTACAGCTCTGAAGGTGATGAGAAAACAACTGCATAGAGTTAAATGGCAGGTTTTGTTGAGAAATAAGTTAGTCTTTTGTCAGTCAACTTCTGGATCAAGACTTCCCTACGGTGTGTGACTCACTTCATTGGTCAGGACACTTTGGTGAAGGGGGGCCCAGAAATAGTTCAGATACTGCTATAAATGTGGCCGGGAGTCAATCTCGGGTCACAATTAACTAACCACTTGTTAAGACTTCAAAATAATTCTTGGAGCAAGCTTAGGGTTATTAAAAGTTAAGTTTCCATACTCACAGCTGACTATGTTTGCAGTGGCAATAGCTAGGCTTTGGCTCTACATTTAAATGAATGATTAAATAGCTTTGCGAGCCAATTGTGATTAATCACGTTGGCCACGCCTGACATCTGTGCGCACAACCCAGTCCTGCAAGTTTGGTTAATTTAAAATGGAGAACTTTCTCTTTGATGACATCTATACGCAGCATCGCTAAGGTATGCTGACCCCCACCCACCCCACAGCCCAACCCCCCCACCCCCCATACGGCAGGAATTCACATTCTGCAGTGTTTTGCAAAGCAGCACAAACGAGCTCCATCATGTTCTCAGTATGGCTATAAATGCTTTACATTATATCACCATCGTCATCATCATCATCACCACTGCCCATATGCTGGGAATTACACTGGGCAGTTTAATACAAAATAACATCTGAGTCGCATACAGAGTCATTTAGCTCTAGCAAGTATTTATGATGCCATCCTCTTCTAATTTTGTAAACAAGAATCATGCTCCACATACATCCATGGCATTTGCACATGGTGACTCACTTGTACATTTTCATTAGCTATTACATGTAGGCACACAGTAGCAGCCCAAGTTTGCCGTTTGGTTTATCCCAGTAGCGCTATTTGGTGGCTGGTCATGGATTCAAACCTGTAAATCCTGAAATAAACAGCAATAGCACTGATCACACGGCAATTCAGAAACAACCTTTTATCCACTGCTGTATGAGGGCATCCCCACACCCACACTGCGGTTGTGGGATTTCTTTGTTGTTGACAACACTTCTACCACACTACTCAATGCAGGTTGTTGAAGGCGGGAAGTATAGTTCACTACAACAATGTAACTCCGCAGTAACCTAAAACACCCGCAATCACCAAACACCATCAAAACTCAATATTACTTCGCTTTTGATATCTAGCCTAATTGGGCACACTCCATGTGATCTAGTCATAGGCTTGTTCCATTTTATAATTTCTAAATTACTCTGATGTAATCCATACTCGCAGGGTTTTCTGCAACAACAACAGCAACAGATGCAGCAGCAACAGCAGCAACCATCACCAATCTCGTCCAACCTGAGCATCCCGGGCAGCGAGGTTCTGCTCATGCGGCCCGACTACGTGCCTAGCCACCGGCACAGCGCCATCATCGTGCCATCGTACCGACCCACGCCGGACTACGAGACGGTGATGCGGCAGTTCCAGCGCTCCGCAGCCTACCGCATGGAGCGGCACAGTCAGTCGCTGCGTAGTCTCAACCTGGGCAGCGCACATGCGTACGCACAGCCCGAGGGCCTGGTGTACAGCCAGCCTGAGATTCGTGCCGACCACCACGGGCAGTACCCTCAGCAGCAGCAGCAGCAACAGCAGCAGCAGCACCACCACTACCCTCTGCAGGTATGCATGTAATGCACACAGGAAATGCGATGGTTAAGAATAACTCTGTGAACACAGTAGCTCTTTTGAAAGCATGACTTTGTTATGTAGGTGTTGAAAGTATTGCAACAGAACGGTCCTAAGTTTATATACTTTATGCCAATGTTATTCTTTACACATTATTCACTTGTTTATTTTACTTTAAGTTGAGGTTAAACTTATCGGTCGATTTATGTGTACGTATGATTCTCTACCTCCGTCCCGCCATCACCATCGCAGATGAATTACAGTCACCCGATGCAGCCGACATACTTGGGCACTGGCGGTCACCCGTGCTCCTACAACACACCGGCAGCCAGCGCCATATCACACACGGTCAGCACGCCCGAGCTGACGCAGGAGGCCCACCCTGCCACCGCGCCGCCGCCCCCGCCACCGCCGCCGGCGGCACTACCTCCCTCTGGGCCCCCTACCCAGCATCTGGTGCCAACCTTGCAGCAGCAGCAGCAGCAGAGCTATGGGAACCCTGCAGGCCGTATGCTGCGCGGTCTCCTCTCCTCTCAGTCACAGCGGCACCCGCAGCAGCCTCCGCCTATGGCGGCATCGGGGCCACCGCCTCCGTACCCACGGCCGCGCCCGGCTGCCAGCACACCCGACCTGGTTGCCCACCAGCGCGTGTGCAGCAGCAACCCGGACCTGGTGAGCCGGCGCGTGCTGCACTCCGTGCAGACCTTCCAGGTGAGCGGTGCTGTGTGAAGCGGTCAGTCGGCAGAACAGCGTCATTTATTCCATTGGGGCTCTTGACATAGCAATGTTTACCCGATTTTTGACATTAAAACAAAAAATCTGAAAATAAGGTCAAGATATGAATTTTTGGATGGTGTGCTTTATTTAAAATGTATCTGATGGTATGATGTCATAAGAAATTACACCACTTATGTTACGTCTCTTCTGTTATTTTTCGACAAAGGTGGTGTCATGTGACATCGGTTGACGAGTCAATTTCCTGGCCATGCTTTTACAGTAACTACAGTTCGTGTGTAGTATCTTCTTTCTCCAGCAAACAATCCCTGTTTTCAATGCTAACTTTACACTGCGGTATCTGTACAAGACTGTCTACCAGTGTGCACGGTTTTTTCAGTGATGATCTGCCACCTTTACATGTTTGTGCAGTGGATGGATAAGTGATACCTTTTCAATTGCTACCTTGTAAATTTGTTTGCTTTGTTGAGAACCGGGTGAGAACTCCAGAGATAAGCCAAGAAAGTCTAAATTTCAAGAGTGAACTGGGTCACCCAATATGACAAAAGAAAAACCAAATAAAATAAAGTACAGCAATGAAGCAAATATCAATCAGAACAAAACATCTGCATCACCTGAGAAATTTAAAATATTGCACATGACAGAGCATTTTGTTATTAGACTAACAAATGGAAAACTAAATGGCTTCTGTTTGCGAATTGTAATTAAGATTTTTTTTTACCGTACAACATACTTATAATGCTGTAAAGCTAACTTTATAAAAATTCTGGCTGTTACCTGATGAAGCTAGTTGTAATTAATGGCGACACATCGTACTCAGATTGTAAATGTTGTGGATTTGCTCTCCAACACACTGTGCTGTACTCGTAACGAATTGGGATTTTCTGTTTACTTGACAAACCTTATTAATTGATTGTGTCGGATGGTGGCGGGTTTTAACGACACATTTATATTTACGCGATCTAACCCAAAACAAATCTATATTAATGATGTTTTCATAATATTGTTGCAGCCCTTTTGTGTGTGCAGTTTATACACTCGTACGTGTTAAACGCTGTAAACGGAATGGTTTGTTTATATTGGATGGAGCCTGTGTAAATGTAAGCTAACTTTATACAAAATATGACAACATTTGTTCAAGATAAAACCATGCAAAGTAGAAATTTAATGGCCTATGATTTAGATTTAGTGGATGAGTTAACTTCTTTACCATGGACAAAATGAATTGACGAGGTGTCCGGGGTAGCTCAGAGGTCAAAGCACTGAGGCGTCACCACTGAGACCCTGGGTTCAATCTAGACAGCTGTCTGTCATTAAACAGCACACCCAATTGTAGTGGTTTGATGGTCTCATCCTGGTCACCAATCACTGCAACAAAAAACATCCCATTTCATTAAAGTTGGTTCTTCAATAAAATATGGCTAAATTCCAGTGCTGAAAATTAAAAGCTCAGTTTGAAAGCCGTGCGACGAACATTACTGTCAGTGGCAGGGTGAGTGGGAAAGTGTGTGAACCAGAGGTATCTTGAAGGGATCTGAGAGGCAGTTGTGGTGGTATACACTTCCATGGGCCATTCTCTCACGCAATGGGTTGCGCTGTCCCATGGGAGATCAGAATAGGTGATTTATCTCATGATTTGACACTGATAGCACAATCGGGAAAGCATTTGGGGAAAAGAGCGAAAAAAATTAACAAAAATACCGGTGTACATTTATCCAGTAAAGTTCCCAGTTGAGCACCTTTCATCACACTTGAGATTGTGTTGGGTTGCTACATGTGTGTTTTATTATGGCATGTGCATGGGATTATTTCAAGGTGTCACAACTATAAATTCGTTTATTATTACAAAAGTGTTGTGCACGACCACCCATTTCATTTTACCAGTGCAGATTCGGTCACTGGAAGTTTTAAACAAATTAATCACAATCTGATGATTACATTTGTGCTTAACAGCCCCTCTGTTGATCGAGCCACCAGAGAAAGTGGAAAAATGCAACGAGAAAATATGTTAAAAGCAGAATGGTTGACTTTAAACAATTCTGGAATTAAATATTGATGTGCAATTCCACCGGAAATTATTTTATTATTAAATTTAATTGGTGTGCTTTCCCACTCTTCGGCCTTGCATGGACATCTCAAACAAATTGAATGATCATCTCAAATGAAGGCTGAACAATGAGGTGACCTGGAAGTAAACATTGAATACAATATTTTACCCAGTTACAGTCTGGCTGCTTAGCAGCTGGGGTTGACAAATCCCTATAAAAGCAGTCAGTACAGTTGCAAGTTTCAACCTTATTTAGTTCTCACAATGGTGACACAAACACTTTTTCGTTAATATAAAAGTTTTAGCTTAAAAAAACCGTAGAATTAATGACACCCTGAATATTTAGAGAGGCCTGACTGAGAACTACTTTTGGTGTAACATGTGATTAGTTGAAAATTGGTCAAGAGGGAGGTTTACGTGATGTAAGATTTCACTCTGCACTCAATGAACCCACGGCGTGTGTGGCTGCGTGCAGGAGGACAGCCTTCCTGTCGTGCACCGCAGCCTGCTGGAGGTGAGCGAGCCGCTCACTCGATTTCGCGGCCTGCGAAAACGCAACAGCCTTGGCGCCACTCCCCCCGTGGCCCTGACGCCCGGGGCCAATGGCCTAGCCCGTGAGGTGGAGGCCCTGGCTATCTCGCGCCGGGCGTCGGGCCGGCCGAGGCCGATTGTGGGCACCGACACCACCGTGCTAAAAGTCCTACCGCCTTCGGCGTCTTTGGATCAGCCCCGAGAGATGGAGGAGGGGCTGAGGCCCCCAGCGGTCGTTGCTTCTCCCCTGCAGCAGCAGCAGCAGCAGCAGCAGCAAGAGCTGGAACTTCAGAGGCCACAGTCATACAGCCACAAGAAGTCTCCTTCCGATGCCACGGTGCTCATCCACAGCAGTGAGAGTGAAGGAGAGGTACGTTTTGCACGGAAACATTAAACCACTTTCCTTTGGGGTTATCAAGTCCCCATTGCTGTTGGATACAACCTCGATCCAGCGATCACAGTTGACTCGCTTGTCTCGTGCATACCCTACGTGAAGCGTCACTGTTCCAAAAAGCACCCAAAAATGTAGTTGTCGAAATTATGATGTGATGACCAGAATGAAAATTAATTTTTTTTTAAATCTGCTGTTATATTTGGATTCAGCACCCTTTAAAACCTGCATAAAAATAAAAATATTGAAAGTTGTATGCTTGTCTGGACAAGTAAACTGCTCTGCCAATTTCAATGGTGTCATTTGAAAGCTTACGATATGTTGTTGCTGCAACTGAAGTTGAACTTACAACCTAATAAGTTGGCCAATTACGATTCAACCAGGATGCTGCTTATACGTTGTAGCATTTAAAATATATTGGTACCTGACATAAACCCCATTTTAAAATCATACACTGTATTGGCATCACTGGGGGTACAACTCTTGCCCGGGAACACGGGCGCCTCCCCCACTAAAGTGCGCTGCGATGTCATCCGCCATGCGTGCCCCCCCCCCCCCCGTCACTTTGCCTCTGACACTGCAGCTGTCAATAGCTGTGGTGCGAACTTACTTTTTGTGAGAGATTCTGAGAGGCGAACAAATCTGGCTGTCGCCGGATGATGCTCGTTGTAATTACTGGCGAAACGTTGTACTCGGATTGTAAATGTTGTGGATTTGCTTTCCAACACACTGGCGTGCTGTACTAGTAACGAATTGGCATGTTGTGTTTACGTGACAAACCTTACTAATTGGCTGTGTCGGGTGGTGGCGGGTTTAACGCCACATTTATATATTTACGCGATCTAACCCAAAAAAGTATATTAGGCAAACCCTATTAATGACTCCACAGATATATATATATATACTCACCGGGTCGAACGTCGTGCGAGTTCAAATAGCACGCTCGACCCTGACTGGTGTTCTAATACAGGAGCAGCCGACGTGGGGGCGCACGATCTGATTGGAAGGTGGATTCACATCAGATTGACGTCGGGGTAATTTAAAAGAAGCCGGGGAACAAACAAATGCAAATGCGGCGTCGGTTGGAAGTCCGTTGGGAGAAACGAAAGGGAGTGGTGGAGAGGCAGGAAAGTGTCAGAAAAGACAGAGAAGTGACTAAAAAGGAGCAGATAGAAATGGTTCGGGCCGCCTGAGCTGAGTAATTTCCTGGTGCGTGACACAATGTGCTCAAGTCGTAATAAAGGCCGAGTTCAAGACCTATCCGGGCTGGAGCTCCTTTACATTTTTAAACATTATGCTAAATACTCTTTGGTTCTTTCGGTGACTTTACCGAAAGAACCAAAGAGTATGGATTCCTGCAGTCACGAAAGCTTCAAATCAAGATTTTGCTCAATATTGTGGAGTTGTGTTGTTATTCAAGATCGCTTTTATTTAATTTTTAAAATATATGGTTTGATAAATTAATGACATGAAAGTAGTTAAATCACCAGTGTGCTTACATTCCTTTGATGTGAACTTCTTACCATTGAATCTGAGTGGACTTCTCACTCGTTATTAGATAGTTTTGCACCAAGCAGATGTGCTGTGTATATTTGTAATATACTAATGATATTCAAGTGATCTACTTCATAAAATAAGCCTGTGTGATTTATTCTGCAGATTTAACAATTTAACATTGAACAAAAAATTGTTTTTGTTTTTAAGTTTGAAATGAAATGCTTTCATATGTTTCCGCATTATTTATGTACGTGTTGATTGGAGGGAGGTACACTCGGGAGCAATTGTTTTTCTTTCCTGAGTTTTTATACGTGATCCCTGGTTTTATCATTAAAAGTTTTTAATGATGCTTTGTAAATTGTAGTTGATAAACAGTACCATGGATTATATTTTCTTAAATGTATTTTGTAATCTTCAGAAATAGGAATCCATTGCATTCTTGGATATAACCTGCAGTCAAAAGTCTTGGAAAATTGCTTTGTACATTTGTACCTTAAAATATTGTTTTAGTTTAATGACTGTTTATGGTGTTTTTTTACACAATAGCCATTTAGCTGCAGTTGTTTTTCCAAATGTACTAAATCCAGTTTAAGTTAATTTAAAGTGGGAAGAAACTAAATACAAGGATTTAATTTAACCACATAGTATGAATAACAAGTATTGCTTCAAATATAACAGTAATAAAGCCCAATGACTTGTGTACATATTTGTAATGTGCCAAGATCAACTGGAAAGCAACTGCAGTTATGTTGGCCACGTGGACAAATGTAAAACAGATGGCAGCAGTCTTCTGTTTCGTGTTGTCTGCCTTTAAACAATGACAGAGTTTTATGATCGTTGGTTCTATTTTGTGAAGCTTAGGAATATCAGATAATTTAAATTATGCGAGTCTTCTTTGAGCTGATACGGTTCATAACAGTACCTTTTAAAAGATCCAGCTACACGTTAAAATCCACATCTTAAATCGAGGGTCCTTGACTGTAACATGGCAGATCACCAGCATTGATTCAAGCAAACCTGGCTAGTGTCAAAACCGGTCCAAAGTTTGCCTTTAATTAATGTTGCTGATCTGCATTCCCAGGAGACTGTGAGGGTGATGGATTGTGTAAAAATATTTAAACTTTTTTACGCGGGGAGACATACATAAAGGAGCCCTGCTTATATGTTCAGCTGAAAGTTATTGCTTTTAAATTGAAATCTGGCTGCCAATTGAACCATTTCTGATGCAGCCTATTTCCTTTTGGAGACTTAAAACTATTATTTTAATGACACAAATCCAAAATACTTTGTAATTGCAGCCACAAATATAATATAAAAAGAGCATTAATGGAATTTAAATTGACGCGTAGGGGTTGAATGCACTTACATCAGCTGGTTAAAATTCATTAGTGTGTTTTCTACACTGTAACGTATTGAAAATTGCATTAAATGGCCAAAAGAAACCCCACTACGTCAATTCAAGCCCTGCTGACGTTCGTCCCACAGAGCAGCCGGATAGAGCTCAGTGAGCATGACGAACAACTGCCCATGCATTAATCGCTTCCATAGCTGCCATTTCTATTCGCCGGTTTACTTTAACAGGAGCCAATTGCGCACTCGTTGGCATGGCTTAAGCGTTGTGTACACCTTTCCTGCCAATGGCTGCAGTGTGGCACGATAGGGCTGACCTTGTTAATGACGTAACGGGGTATAATCTTCTACACGTTTGCACTCTGGAAACTTTTCTTGTTTGGTTTTCCTGCCAAAAAAAATCAGTTTTTTTCCCACATGTGGTGTCATGACAACCAATATATTCTAGTTGAAAAGTAGGCTTTTGTTAACACAGACTGCTTTTATTGTGATACCGACATTACCAATTATACATACAAAACAGTTTCGCGTTACAGTAGTCGTCATTTTACGTCAAAAAAGATAAATGTCCAATGACCGCCGAGTTGGAACTTTTTCAAATCGAATTTTGTTGAGATTTGACTTTGAGTGTAAGTGTGGGATTGAGCAAGATGACCATTGTGCGATGTTTTGCTTGAATTCGTATACAGTATTGTCCACAAAATACATTTGTTCTGTGCATTACCCTGTGCTCTCCCAGCCCATCAAATCAATGTCGGTTTATATTTGAAAAATATAGATCGTGAGCATATTTAACCCCCTCCTGCCTTGTGCTGAATGCGTGGCAACCAGGGCGAGGTGGAGATCGAGGAGAGGCAAGACTACGTGCTGCCCATGCCACCACGCTCGCCGGCTGTCCTGACCCCGCAGGAATACAAATCCCACCTGCAGGCTGTGCTCGCCAATATCCCCAAACGGCCCCCACCAGAGTACCCTGGCGGACAGGTGGCCGCACCGCAGCGGCCCTCGTATGCCTATGGGCAGGATACGTCGAGCTTCCTCATCGGCACCACCTCCTCGGTAACGACACCCGTGGCATTCCGCTCACCCCTTGCCATGTAGCGCTTGCCGCTTGGGTTAACTTAGTGGGTGGTGACGTCAAGATCTGCGCAGGTTTTTTTGTGGGTGTACTGCATGGTCCCCCGATGTGTTTTCTGGTTGTGCCAAACAATGTGCGGTACAAATTGGCGACACTTTGGAGGGCTGTCATGATGGGTCATTGACGAAGATGACATAAAACACAGCGGCTTGATTCTTAAGTGTCATTCCCAATTTGCAGCAGGGGGACGTAAAAATTATAATTTCCAGTCGTTTGTGAATCTTTTTGCGGGATGAAGGACTTTGGTCATAGGGGTTACTTGACCATACTTCTCCACGCTAGTTAGTTTGTGTTGGTGGATTGGTGAGCCCGGGATCAGGTTTAGATATGACTTGCGACTGATTGGAATGATTTTGTATGGCCAGTGAATAGCAACTGTTATAGATTAGTCATGGTTAGGAAGTTCAGCGTGTTAACCAAGACACCAGCACTACCCTCCACGGATGGTCATGGTTACCATAATATTGGTAACCCTTAACATCCATGAACTAATTTGTAGGTATTGTCAAGTCACAAGGTTGCAAAAAGAACTAGCATTTATACATTCCTTGACTATTATAACACGAATGTTTATTGAGGGTTATGTGTGTGACCAATTGCCATCTAATTAGACGTTTTAGACTTTTACCTTGGCCGTGCAGTCTGAATGAGTAGAAGGACTTCTCGTGGACACTTATTCCCTTGAATCGTCTTTCCGAAGTGAAGGAATGTCACAAATCCCAGTTGTCCATTTCGTTCCTTGTGGGTATTTGCAGTGCCATGTATTTGTACATTTGTATTTCAATTTAAAAGTGTTCCATTTGTAACTTCGTCTTGCTATGTAATGAGCTATAAAGATTTTGTTTAATAGGATGTTCCTTTAAAAACAGATTTTATCAAATTACATTATTATGTTGGTTATGTTTAATCTACAACCAATTAGTGACACATAAACTGTTTGGAAACTTGCTCCATTTAAACTTAATTCCCCTGAATATGGGAAATTCAAGGCAGTACAAAAATGTTTAGTTATAATAAACAGTATATAAACAATTTTGACGTCATCCTGCGCTATTTAAGACCGGAAGCAGATGGATGGTTTCACTATTCTGGCAAATCGCCCGAAGATGTTGGATGTAATTACCAGTGAAACGTCAAACTCAAGTTCTAAATGTTGTGGATTCACTCTTCAAACACACCGGTGGGCTGAAGAAGTAACTATTTGGCGTTTTTTTTACGTGAAACATTTTTTACTGATTGGCTGGGTCGGGTGGTAGGAGGGTTGCGACACATTTATAATAACGCGATCTAACCCAAAAACCTTTATGGATAATACTGGTTGCGAAAGCCTACGTGTTAAACTGAATATATGAACAGTGAATTGTAAGTCCACGACTAGAGAAAGGTCCCGCACCAAATGCTGGTCTTTGTGGATTTGTGAAGGGAGGGCCAACGATCGGTTCGGATATCATTCACCACTGATCTTAGCTGTGGCCTGAAATCAAACTCGGGTTGCCAGGTTCACAGCACAGTGCATTAACCTCTGCGGCACTGGTCCACCCATCTCGTCATAATACGAGCAAGCAGCTCTGTGGCTTTATATTAGGTCTCAAAGGTTTTATCAGCAATGTAAAACTGACAGAATTGGGGAAACATTTGATAAGCAGACAATATAAACAACAATGTAGAGATTGCAAAACATTTCTGAACTTTACAACTCATAGACCTGCTATGACTTGCATAAAGAAGCAATTTTTTTTAGGTGAGAGTCTTTGTTTTAACCCCACGTTTTCCTCGTCCCTTTGTGTGCAGCACAATTCTGGGCTGATGGCGCAGCAGATGGGCGGCATGAGCCCGCTGGTGGACTGTAAGGGTGCCGCGGTGGGCATGGGTGGCGCTTCCCTTGGCCCGTCCGTCTCCGAACCGGACCTGAGCAGCGCCGGCAAGGAGCGCGTGCGCAGCGAGACCCCGCGGGAGCGCCCCGTCTCGGAGCTATTCTCTCTCACCGACAACATCGTGGAGAGGGAGTTCTTGCTGCATGTAAGGAGCCGCGATATGCCTTGTCATTTTTGCACACGTAAGGCGCTGCGATATGGATTTTCGGCGGGGAGAGGAATTTTCTCCACCCCCTGGCTCCAATTTGATCCCTCGCGTGCTGTCGGTGCCATGTCGTGAGAAGACGTTTTATTTTAAAATCTCGCAGCGCAGTGCAAGCCGCCATTCTCGAGAATGGCCCCATGGAAGAGCTGCCTCCTGAGATGGCTTCAAGTGACCTCTGGTCCGTACCGTAGAGGGCAGCGCTTTTCCACCCTGCTTTGCATATGAGGCTGATGCTTCCTTGTGAGACAGTCAAACCAACTTTTTTATTCTCAGGGCTGGATTTTAGCCAAATAATTGATGAACCATTATGAATGTAACGGTTTGTTTTGGTTGTGATTGGGCCGAGATAATACAATCACTACAGTTGAGTACCCTGTTTAATCGCTGGAAGGTGCCTGAATTAGAACCCAAGATCTCGGTGTTTCCAGCTCAGCTCTGATCTCTCCAGCCACAGCCACCCGACCGTTTCTGTCACTGTCGACACGTATCCACATAGCAGGTGCTGCCAGTTATGCAACAGAAATAAAAATATAAATATAAACTACTGCCGGTGTTTTATATCCAAAATGTTCCTGTAAAGTTATGGTTTTTTTCTGGCATTGGACCTGGTGCGCAGAATGTCATTCAGCACCTGATATTGTTTATCCAGGCCACGGTAGTATATTCACGTGTAGTTACTTGTTGATATTAAGTTCTCATAGTGTTCAGAGTAGAAATTGAAGTGCACCTGAATAAAAAGCAATTATGGTGTTTTTCAGAAAGGACTATTTTTCGAGTTACATTTTTCTCTTTGATATGAAGTTAAAAGTCAATGAGGCTTTTCCGGGTAAGCAAGTGTAGGCATCTCACTAGCATGGCGCCCCACGATGGTGAGATGTTAACTACATTGCCTGGTGTACAGTAGGTTGTGGGTTCAATCCTGACCCTGACGCCTGTATATTTGCAGTTTGCATGTCTTTCTCCCTGTGGTCACTTGGATTTTTCTCCGGGCCCTTTAGTTTTTCCCTCTAAATTTAGAAACATGCGCTTAGAGTTTTTTCTGACTATACATTTACACATGATAAGCCACTTCGTTGAGTTATCATTTGTGACCAGGTCGCTGAAAAAGAGCTATGTAGCTCAGGGGGCCTTACCTGCTAAAATAAAAAAAATAGTTAAGTAGTTAGTTATAATGACTCTTAGGCCATATTTAAAGTCTAGTAGAGACCAAAGTATGCGTCATCAAGGCAGTTGTTGCTTGCTGCTCAAGTACAGTGCCAACCTTGAGCTACCAGCATGGAGTCCATTATCTGTCATTGGCAAACAAGCTATTTTATAAGACTTATTTTTTATAACAATTCAAAAAGCGTTGTCACAAAGGGGTGTTCCACAGTGTGTGTACAACTCAAGAAGCCCACACAATTCAAACACAGCTAAACACGCAGTGTAAATGTATACCCTAAGGTGTAATGTTTCAGTGTAAATGTATGCACACAGGAGCCTCGCACAGACACGGAGCCTCGCACAGACACGGAGCCTCGCAAAAACACGTTCCCATAAGGTTTAGAATGTATTATAATAATACACACATGCACTTCAAACCGTCTTACATGTTGCTTATATACAGTATATTTCGTAAGATATATTTACTCATGCTGTGCAAAGTGATGATGGTCTGTGATATTGGGTGTTCAGTAGCAAGGATTGGCACATTGCTTAATGACAGAACACTGCATTCCATTGCTCTATATTTAGTTATTGGCTCTGTTGCAGCATGTCTAGTCTCTGAGTCACACACCACAGGCTTGTATATTTTGTGGTTAACAGCCATGGACATGTGAAGGGAGCTGATTTTTTTTATCTGCACCACAACAGTGGAAAGGTAGTTTCTGTAATTAAAGCCCAAGTGAATGTAATTTGTTGAAGTGAAGCCTAACAGGAACAAAGTAAACAAGATTATAAACTGTTTACATGAATGGACGCATGCAAACATATGTTCACATGAAGTACACTGTTCATAAAATGTGTACATGTTCACTGAGTCGCCAGGCAACAATTGGTTTGCATCTCAAAACAGTGGTGTGAGATTTCTTACAATGTTGAACGTGCATTTATTTCCATCTTTTGGTTACCTTTTCGGTCTCCAAAACCTTTTTCTCGTACAGACATTTGCATAGTTTGTCACACTGAAGGTCTTCAACCTCATTGGGTTTTGGAAGATGAGCGGACTTCAGCTCAGTTGGTACTTGAATGGAAGACTGCCTGGAACTTGAAGTGTTTTACAGGCTGAGGCTGTGGGGTGGGCAGGAGATGGCAGTACAGAAGTGGATTCTTGATTACATCTGTGCAGAGATTTAAGTGTTCCGGCCCTCGAAATGTATGAGTTTCCTCGTGGTACCTTCTACAGCATGTAAAATGCTGGAATTGATAAAACATCCAATAGCCAGAATCAACCTAAAAACCGCAGCTGAGAGACTGAGGTTTTCCTGCCCTTACTGGGCATCTGTGTAGAAGAGCTTCTTAGCTCATTGGATTCCTCCGGTCTATATGCAGATTCTGATTATGAAATAAAGGCCTTGTGTGTTATTATTGCTCTTAGATAGTGTTCCTACGGATGCTTTACCATCGTGGTCCTTTGTGTGGTTCCCTTCCTTGAGAAGAAGCGAGGAAACACGGCGGAGATCAAAAAGATGGGCCCTCTCAAGATGGCTGTGATGAACGGCCTCTCCATGTCCCGCATCCCCCTGCCCGAGGAGGTCAAGGAGGAGCCCCCCAAGGTGCCCATGGATGAAAGGGTGAGAACAAACTGACGTGTGCCTCGTGAGCAGTGGGGGGTTGTCCATGAAGCTGCAAACAGCAGAAACAACTAGAATACATGTGCAGTGACGCACAGGTATACTCATTGTACTGCCATGGTGTTGCCTCTGTTTCAACAAACTGGAGATTATCGTTTAGTTTAGGACAATGGGCAGATATATGATCCTTATAGCGGTACCCCGGGGTACAAAATTATAAAAGATGGCCGTGGCAATTAAATATTTTATTTCTGGGACACTATTTTTTCCAGGGGTGTACTTAACTCCGCGACTGGGGTACCAATCAATCCTAAATCGGTGCCACACTCCGCAATGTCGAAACGCAGCGAGGACGATTGCGCCGAAACCCTGAACGCTCGCACGCACTGTGGTGGTGCATAGTGAGTACAGCTCGTCGAGATGAGTCGATTGCCGCATCGCCGACCATCAACAGACTAAAAATGACATGCATCACGGACATTATGCGAGAGCCGGAGTACCGCCATAAGGTTCATATTGCAATTTGAGAATCTGCTCCTCATCACGATTACAATTTACATGCAAAAGACATTATAATAAGTAGTCCCACATTATACCTAGGGAGTGAATTGGTGGCACAGTGGTTAGTGCACTGTACTGTTAACCCAGCAACCTAATTTATAATCCTGGCCACAGGTATCAGTGATGATTGATATCTAAATAGGTGCAGGTTACCCCCTTGACCAACCCACACAGACCAGTCTGGTCAAGTTTTGTCAAACAACCTCTGACCGACACAGTTTGGTCAGGCCTTCATCCAGCAGTGGATTGACCAAGTTTGCTGTAAATGATCAGTTTATAATTATACCCCCAGTTCTGTGCACGGTACACTGTGTTTGCTTTGCTGCGTCTGGTTAACTCGTCTTTAATTTCTCTGCCATGTGTTCTGCAGTGCAAGATGCTGCAAGAGCGTCTGGAGCAGGGCATGGTCTTCACCGAGTACGAGCGCGTGCTCAAGAAGCGCGCGCAAGCCGACTGCAGCACTGCTACGCTCTCCGAAAACCACGATCGCAACCGCTTCAAGGACGTTGTTCCATACGAGGAGAACCGCATCGAGCTCTTGCCAAGCAAGGACAACCCCACTGGTTATGTCAACGCGTCGCGCGTACAGGCACGTGCATCTTGCGCCAACATTCACAGCCATCAAATAAGAGGGATCATCTTCTTTTCTCAAGCTGCTGCGTAGATTTTTTGTGGTTTTTCCTGCATCGCTTTCGAGTGTTTCCGGGCTGTACTGCTTGTTGTTCAGCATGATGTCCGATGTTTTTCTCTACATGCTCAGAGCTTCTTCAGGAACGCCACAAAAGCGAATATCGCGTTGTTACAACTCGAAAGCACTTCTTCTAAATGTTTTTCACGTGGCTAAATTTGCATTCAATGCATCTGAGAAAAGTAATAGAATGTTTTGTATATATTTTCAAATGCAAAAATGCTGTGGGTTTTTGGTTTTAGAGCTTTATTTTGCAAGCTTACATATGGCTGTGTGTGTGCGTGTGTACAGGTTACTGTAAGTGGGGAGGAGTGGCATTACATTGCAACACAAGGACCACTGCCATGCACTTGCCAGGACTTCTGGCAGATGGTGTGGGAGGAAGGCGTCAATGTCATTGCCATGGTCACTCAAGAGGAGGTAACACATCACTCGGCTTATTGCTATTCTTACCCTTGTCAATGCACTGATCCATAAAGGCCCCTCCCGGTCCCGTGTTGGTCATGGGGGTTGTTTGACTAAACGTTACCACGCTGGTCAGGGTGGATTGGTAAAGAAGTTGCCCAGGACTGGTTCCAATATCACTTGACGCTGATGTTTATCAGAGCTGGCAAACAAATCCAGGAGGCAACCACTCCATCCCAGTCGGCTAATAGTTTTACACAAATTACACTATTTTTCGTTGGTGGCTCATAACTAGGAGAGATCTTAAGCCACTCCTTATCTCTTTGTGTACACTTTGTCTATCTGATTGTCGACCTATATTCACGTGCCAAAGCCTTGACGAGATAAGTGCTGTTCATTGTTCTGTCGACGTGAGACCATTGACTGATTTATTTTTTACATTGTATTATGTTTATTTGTTTTGAATGCACAATTTTCTTCTCATTGCAGCACAAACTACAGTCACTTACACATGCTTGCAATTTCCTGATAGCCACTGGTAATGTAATTTTCCTGTTCAACCTCATAAGCCTCGTGTGTCATCCCACATTCGATGTAGAGCGAGAGTAATTCTACGGGTGTTTTATTTGTCTTGTCGCTCGGCAGGAGGGAGGCAAGTCAAAGAGCCACCGCTACTGGCCCAAGCTGGGCTCGCGGCACAGCTCGGTGACGTACGGCAAGTTTAAAGTGACCACCAAGTTCCGCACGGACTTTGGCTGCTACGCCACGACAGGCCTCAAGCTCAAGCACCTGTTGGATGGGCACGAGAGGACCGTCTGGCACCTGCAGTACACAGACTGGCCTGACCATGGTTGCCCAGACCATGTGCAGGGATTCTTAGGTAAGTAAAACAAAGATCCCCCATATAGTCTGAACATACTTGGGGTAAGTGCTGTTAGTGAGCACCTATGAAGGCTGGGACGGCACACGAGGGGGTGCGTGGCCAGTACTTCACCCGGCCGCATCTATCTCCCTCTTTTGAGGACCTGGGGAGGCCCAGGACCGATTCAAATAATCATCACTGGTGTTGGCGGTGAGCGTGAAACGAACTCGGGTTGCCGGGTTCGCAGTGCAAACACTCTAACCGTTGCCCTACTGCTCCCCAACAACAAAAACAGCCGTCATTCGCCACTAAGTGGCGGTGACGTCACCACGACGCTTGTGCCAGGCCATGTGCACGCTGAGGCCACGTGAAGTGTCGAACGCCCGTTGGCAGGAGGTCACGGGGCAGACCCAGGTGCCACGGGTCGACTGAGATGACTAGCTGATGCACCATCTGTGCCCCCTACTTGGCCAACTTGCTGTGCTTTAGTCACTCGGCGCTCTGCTCGTTGTTGTGAGCGTCGCTCCTCCGCCCTCCATTGTTGGAGGGCGACTGCCTCCAGCTGCCCTGTAGCGTCCTTCACGAGCCTCCTTCACAGAGGCCGATCAGTGATCGGCAAGTCCACTCAGCTCCACATCCTCCTGTACCACATCACTCCATCTCTTCTCTAGCCCGTGCCGCACCCCTTTAGCCCCCTCGATCCGGCCGAACAAAAGCTGTCTAGGCATGCGGTGGCTGGGCATGCGGGCTACATGACCCAGCCAACGCAGCCTTGCCTGCCGGAGGAGGTCACCGATGGGATCTTTCAAGGATATGTGAGCTCCTCACACAATCCAACCTGGTTAAACCCAGCAATTACCAGATCATCGGCATACGTAACATGGTTGAGCAATAGGGAGCCATCCCTTGACCGCATCCGGGCATCGATCAGCCTCCAATTGTATCTGTACCAGATGTATATTCCTCCGGTACAGCTATCGAAGGCTTCATGTACTACGTGGTCGAAATAGATGTTAAATAATGTGGGAGCCAGAGGACATCCCTGTCGCATCCCAAAGTGAACAGGGAATGGCTCCGACTCCCAGCCACGTAGTTTGGCCCGGGCCCGCTCACCATCATGAATGTCTTTAATGATGGTATCATAGGCCTTGACCAGGTCAATAAAGCAGAGATGTAGATCTTGTTGGAATTCCCTACACCTCTGCTGTAGCAGACGGACAGAAAATATGGCATCTGTGCAGGACCGCCCTTTCCTGAAACCGCATTGGGGCTCCGCAAGCCTCTCCTCAGCGTGCCTGGCAAGGCGATGTTGAATAATCCTTGCCAGAACCTTTCCCGGCACACTGAGGAGTGAGATGCCCCTGTAGTTGTTACATTCTGTGCGATCCCCCTTCTTAAAGAGGGGGACCACCAGAGCATCCTTCATATCCTGCAGAACCCATCCAGTGGTCCAGACTGTTATCATGATATCATGTAGGGCAGTCTGTGCACAAATGCCACCCTCCCACAGCATTTTGCTTGGGAGATCATCTCTGCCCGGTGCCTTTTCTGGTCTCAGGCTCTGGATCGCTTTTAGTACTTCCTCAACAGATGGCACCTCAGCCAGCCACTCACAGGGGGTGACTTCCAATATTTGAGGCACCGCAGCCTAAAGCAGGGTCATCCCCACTTTGTCCCACGATGTTTTCCAGGCTGAGGGATTTCCCCTCCCTCAGGACCTCACAGAAATGCTCAGCAAATCTGCAAACCTGTTCCTGGGGGTTGGAGATTGGATTGCCATTATTTCTCCTAATGATGGTAATAAGTGTGGCGCCGCAGGTTACTTTTTTTATGGAATTAAAGAGCGATTTGTGATCGCGGGCCATTGAGGCAGACTCCATCTCCTCAGCAACCCGCGACTACTATAACCATCCTTGCAGCACCTCACGGCTCTGCGAACCTCCGAGTGAAGGCTGCGGTTAGCCTCCTCATTGTCTGACGTGGGATGCTGTAGATGATGAGAGTGGGCCTGTCGCTTTTTCTCAGCCAGCCTGAACACCTCCTCTGTCAGCCAGGGTCTCTGAGGTCTAGACCATGTGCCCAAAGCAGCCATTGCAGCTGCATGAGCCACAGTCCTAAACCTCGTCTATTTCCCCTCGACATCAGGAGTGGGGGGCGATGCCAACCCCAGCCGCACGCGATGATGCAATTCTCGCTTGTAACTTTCATCCGCTAGCTGAGTCCATGCCACTATGGGTTTGAATGGTCCTGTGTGTACACCCACCACCGGAGTGGAAGAATGGCAGGCGCATCTTACAGATGACAAGTCAATGGTCAGTGGGCAGGTCAGCTCCACGGTTGGTCCTGGTGTTAAGGACATGGGCCCGCATCCGCTGTTCTGTCACTATGTAGTCCAGCAGATGTTCTTGCTTGGACCCGGCATGCATCCATGATGTTGTGTGGATGCGCCAATGCCGGAACAGCGTGTTGGTAATTACAAGCCCATTGGGCTGCACAAAAATCTAGCGGCCTCCTACCAGTTGTTATTGAGTTGATCTGGCTCTCATGTCTTCCAATCACTCCAGACCAGGTGCTAGCATCATGACCAACTCGGGCATTGAAGTCACCCAACAAGATGACTCTATCCCAAGGGGCCACTTTAGCCAGCACCTGTGACAGGAGGTCATAGAAGGCATCTGACTCATCGGCCTTGCCTGCATCCCTCCACAGATGTTCATCTTCGGTGGGGGCATAAGTAACCACGACCACCACTCCTCGTCTTTGGTTGATGGGAAGGCGAGCCCAAAGTAGCCTGGGGCTTACAGCTTCCCACACCTCACTGCCATACTCCCACGCCCCCTTCATTCTTTTGTTCAGAAGAAGAGCCACTCCCTGTTGTTTGGCAGTCTCCTGCCCCGAGTAGAGGACTGTCCACCCCTCATGGTGGCAGGAGCCAGAGCCGGTCCACCGGACCTCCTGAATTCCACAGAGATCCAGCTCCCGACAGAGGAGTGGCAGCCTCTCCTCTGCAGTGAGCGTTCGAACATTCTACGTGGCCATCCGTTGTGGCTTTTTGTTGTTTCTGGAGGAGCCCCGAGGGTAAGGATTCAGTCTCCTGGCTCCGCCAAATGGGGTTTGGCCAGGAAACGTCATAGACGCCTGTCCTCCCGGAGCCTCCGGCACAAGCATAGTTACATTTTTAAATCGTGGTTTGGTGGTAATTAATTGAAGGGGGAGGGGTTAAATTGGCTCTCCCCCCACGGCACTGCCCACCACAACGTTTCTGTCCGGCACCACGAGGAGGTAGGGGGTTGTTTTTGCCGGACCTACTGCTCCCCACATATACACAAACCCGCATCCTGTTTGTGCTTATCCATCCCCATTCCATTCCAATAGACAGCCACTCTAGAGGCTAATTTGGCTTACCCTATCATGCTGCCAGACATGTTGGAAGAGGTAGGAGTAGCCACACTTTACTCCACCACATACGACCTGTCGATCGACCGCGAGGTATCCATTTTATACTGCTGCGTGGACAGAGGGGATATGATAAACTCGCAGTTGTTTTAACTGCTGTGCCAGATCGCATCTCTGCCCATATCGTGCTATTTAACCTATATGCTCCTGCCCCTCCGGTATCATACTTGAGACCTGTCGCGTGTACAAACAAGGTACAATATGAGTGCGCTGTGTTGTTCCTTGAGACCTGTCGCGTGTACAAATGGCATTGGTGTGTGCCACTGGTGGCTTTGGCAGGCTACCTGGAGGAGATCAAGTCGGTGCGCCGGCACACGAACAACATGCTGGAGGCCAGCAAGCCGGCCAACCCGCCCGTGGTGGTGCACTGCAGCGCTGGGGTCGGCCGCACGGGCGTCGTCATCCTCACGGAGATGATGATCGCTTGCCTCGAGCACAATGAGGTATGTGAGCCTTGTTAAGAATGATGCATTGTTTGCAACAATCTCGTCTTCATTATGAGCCATGGTTTCAAGCGTCTTGGTAGTAACATGTGGATTTGGTCATAGATGTGTCATCATCATCCACAATCAATCCAATGCTGGATGAAGGTCTTCCCATGCCAATGCCACCTCTCATGATTCTACAATGTAACAATCCACCTAGCACCTGCACACGAACTGATTTCATAATCTCCATCACCTTAAATAATGTTCTACCGGAGGCGTTCCATTTTTTATCTTTCATCACTCCCTCTCCTCGGTGGCCATCCGCTCAGCCGATTTATCGGCAGCGATTTTAAATAATAAATATAAACCCTCCATCAATGGTGTGGCTTGGCGGTCTTGTGGGATTGATGCCAGGGAAAATGTTAATTCGGCTTTCTTCTCATCTGCACTGATATATTTCTGTAGAACGCTGTGGAATTTATTTTACCATTTCGAATGTACCTCATCTGTTTAGCTGTGAGCGACAAAGCTTTTGCATTATAACTTGCAAGAGCGAAGCTGCTGCATGTCAGCATCTTGGTAGAATTTTTTATCTGAAATTACTTGTATATTTCTTGAAGCTGTAAAGTAGAGAGGGTTTAAAAGGGCCTACTTGGAATCAAACCATTTGCACCCAACAATTAGTTGGAAGTCTAAAGTATAAGATAAAAGTCTGATGGTTGTGGTGGTGGTGGTGTTGCGCTGTGGCGTGTCGTCTACAGAAGCTGGACGTGCCTGACGTGCTGGCCATCCTGCGCACACAGAGGATGCTCATGGTGCAGACCATCACCCAGTACACGTTTGTCTACCAGGCTCTCATCCAGTTTCTGAGGAGCTCACGTCTCATCTGAGCCATCGCCACGATTCTCAGGCACGACCAATGGGGGGGCGGGGGGGGGGGCGATGTCTCGGAGGGGTGGTCCAAGCCGTGTGCGGCATGGGAATTCCGTATGTGCATTGAACAGTTTTCGTGAAAGGCCACGGCCGCCCAGAGGCACCAGCGTTGGGCGCTCACGCAGTGGCGGCGGGCGTCACGTCGGCGGCCGTGAGACCGTTTGACGACGAGCTCACGGATCGCCCAGAAATCTTCGGATGAGGCCAATTTTCGGCCTCCTGTGCAATTTCCGAAAGACAACACTTCACGAAGGCCTCGAAAGAAAATGTGTTCACGGTTTCGGCTAAAAAATATCTGAATGTTTTTACACCACTGTTGTTCGTGTGTGCGCCTTGATTACAGCATGATCAAGAACCTGACGGCTTAGTACTGAAGAGTACTACACTGATTTAAAACAAAACTCCACCATTTCAATGCTTATTTAGCCCTGCTGCGTGTTGGAGATTGTGCCAGAAGCCCCAAAAACATTCACATGTAAATGATCCCACATGCTCGTCAATGGTGCTGCAGCAATTTTTCAAGTACTCAGAAAATGCAAACGCTCTCATCATGGATACAATATTTCCAGCAATATGAAAGTATGGCGGTAAGAGGGGAATATTGAGAACCTGAGTGATGTCAACAGTGTGTCGCCCGTTGTATAAAAGAAACAAAACACTGTGAACCATTGTTCAACTCGGCTCATGCAGCTGACCTGGATTGACTGCTTCAAGTAAATGTGCTTAAGAATGCCCAGTATTTATACAGTCGTTTTGTGTGTATGTGTACCACATTCAAACTCTTTGGTGTACATAAAATGTAAACCCTCCGCCCCTTTTTAACACGTGTTGATATGTACAGTCCTTTGTTTACTTGTCCAAGCGTATATGTATTTTTGTTACTGTAGTTTTTCAGAGTTTCCTCTTAGCTGCGGTTTTTTTAATCCCTTGTACAATATCCCTGGTTTTTTTCTAACAAAGGCCAACCCTTGTTCATAACCAATCTGCCTTACTGGATGTGCTCAGCACTCTGCCTTAAAAGAAGGAACACATGCTAATGGCTAAGCAACAGTTTATTTCTTACAATGGATTTACTGTATTTAAAATGCGACGAAAGAATGTGTCGGGAATTGAATAATATTGGTTTAATATGCTTTGTGCACTCACAACACATTCTGTCAAACTTGCATTAATGTACTCTTACTACAGCATTCATATTTATAGCAAAATAACGTTAAAGAGAACTCATGGGCGTGCAGATGAAATATATAAATTGGTGGATAAGTTGCAACGATTCGATTTTATGAAGCCAAGCACATGATCTACATCAAATGAATTCACATTTTAACAAACTCGCATTAATTCTCGATGTATTTTAGAGTATTTTGGCTGGTCACAGCTCAGGTGAATGTACAATATTTCGTAATTTAATTCACCGATAATTTTATATATATATTTAGTGTCAAAACATTTCTAGCCACTGTCCAGCAGTACTTAAAAAAGCAACTAAAATGTTGACCAACATACATATTGCTTTATGTTATTCCTCACACCAGTTCATCATGATATCGTCAAGGTTTCATTCATTGTCTGAAATGAGTATGATATTCATCAGAAACTGTCAGCTTTCGGAAGTAGAGATTTGTTGTGAAATGTGTGTGCAGTGACCATGAGAAAAGTTGAATTTGTGGGCTGGATGGAATGCATTGTCCAGATAGTTCCTTGTCTGATTTGCTTCACCAGAATGTTATGTACGGACCATGGCCGACTTTCCCACAGTGCGTATTGGCAAATAAAACACTGTTGCTCAATGTCAATAAATGTTATGACCGAATGATTAAAATATCAGATTACCTGTCCAGTGGACAGTGGCACCTGGATATCTGTAACCTGGGAAATGGTTGTCCTTTAAAAAAAGATGTCTTATCGTCGTACCTCACCTCTGTTGCCCCCCCCCCCCCTCACTCCTCTATTCCCATAGGGTAAGATTTTAGGCAAATGTAAAAAAGCAGTGGAAATAATATTGTACATAGGATCTTTGTTTTATGTTTTAACAGATTTTGTGCACTTTTACGAGAATTATCATTTTATGTACTTGCCTTTTATGTTTATTCCAGCAGGTTATACATAAATGTAGTTTTTGTATAATATTTTTTTAAATTCTGGTTGTCAATCTGGACAACCGTAACATTTTGCAGGATAACCGGTTTATTTCTCATGCAGTTGTGGGCGTCTATCCCATATACATTTGTGTCACGCCATGCTGTATAACAAGTAAACAAACACCATTTACGTGTTTAGGTTAATGTAAAGGACCTGTGTGCTTTGAGCAAAACCTCCAAAATGTTCCTGCCATCAAGCAATGGATGAATATGCTTGGCATGGACAACCGATTTCATAAAGGTGACACTAAGTAGACCCGATCAGTCATAATTACTCAACAGTGAACATTAATGATTGTGCATGCTTTTAGTTTTAACTAATATATGTAAAAAACAAATCTAAACTGGTTGAACAAGGTAAACATTGAAAAACTGTCTTACACAGACAACATCAAAAGGTTGTGCAAAAACGTGGTTGTGTGTTTCCAATGTGTTGATCTGTTGCCCGTTTTAAGTTTTTCAAATTGAGGACATTTCAGAGGGCATGCCACGGGCCTGACGCGACGTGGCGGGAAGTGCAATAGCAGGTTCAAGGTGGCTTCTTCAGACGCGAATGTCAAATTAGATGGTCTACAAGATGGACATCTGATTTTGGATGGTGTTCTAACATCCAAATGTTGTGGAAATGGATAAGTGGTCAGCGCATAATGAAAATTAATTTGGTGCATATATGTTCAGAGAGCACAACAATACTGCCCCTAGCTAATTGTTGTGCCATAAGGCAGTCTACAATGCTGCCACTCGTTGTACCTAGGCTCCATGTAAACCCAGTGAAGTGGTCCTCGGCTCGATTTTTAAAGCTTCCACGTCCAGTGAAGCCAATCAACGTAATGAAAGCGTATCGAATAATCCAGCATCTTGTGAATAACTTGGGCAGGTTGGATGTTGCATTTTAAAAAATGAAATATGAAGTGTTCTTAGATCATTTGCTGGGTCTAAACGGAGTCTGGGAATGGGCCCCTCTGATACCTTTCAACTTGACCGTGTGTCTTGGTATATTGTTGCTGTATGCACATTCCTTTATCATGTTTGGATGTACTCAGACGCTTTTGTGTCACTCATGTTTGCCTTGGTCATAGCCTGCCTTCCCCGCTACACAAAATGGAATGATCAAAAACAGGTACACACAATACTGGTACAGACAATAGGCCATATGGTACATTTGAAATGTGTAAATTACAAGACACAATTGACGAGATGAACTCTCCTTTAACAGCAATTATGCGTCTCCTGTTAAGACTGGGTAGTATCGGTGAGCACTGTCCAAATGCTCAATGTATCGGTGTCCTGTACTAGGAGAGGGAAACTTGCCAAGATCTTCATTTCCGTTTGTTCAGGGGTAGCAAGGGACAACTTGACTCGAAGAGGGTTGACATGAAAAAAGTTATTAAACACCCAATCTTAAGGGACGCATTATAACACGTGTACATATGTATCATCAGTACTGTATATGGTGTGTTGCAAATCATCCTCATCGAAGGCCAGCAGCATCTGTACTCATTATAGCCCACACGTGTTGCTGTTGAACAAAATGTATTTTTTGTGCATGGACATTTACTTTTAGGCCATGCTGTGATATAGCATCTACCATTCAAGCTACGGCACTTACACGTGATCATGTCGTGTTATGAGTATTGCTTTCGTTGTAATATAACTTATTTACTGCATTTGTTATTGGTTGTTATCTCCCTATGCGTACAATGATATGTTTTTAAATTTGGAGCTTAACCATCTTGCAAAAAAACACTATTCATCAACAATGTGTGCCTCCTTTCTTACGTCCGTGGAATGGCTTGATTGTGCCTTTTAATTTAGTTTGACAGCATAAGCGGAATTTTCTCGACTTTCTGTCATCATTTTTGCCTGACATGGACTTGAATACGCACGCCTCTAATCAAAGCGCTGTGCAGGCAGCGAGGGTTGGATCGCACATGTTGTGAAACTCCCTTCCCGTGGGCGACGAGGTGCCTAACGCTTGCTCGCCAGGAGAAGCCAGTACAGCAAGTGTACCGATCGCCAGCTGTTTCCATCTGTACAGGGATGTTGTTGCCCCCTTGTGACTCGGTGTCTCCTTCCTAAATAAGTACATAACTTATAAATACAATTATTAACAATAAACGTCTGTGTGTAACTTGTTAGGAATTGGAGAAGAAGAAAAAAACTGCAGAGTAATCTGACCTTTTTTTAAAATATCAATGTTTATTCGACGAGCTGGCAAGAATTTAATCCACAAACTATCCTTTGTAAATTCGGTGATATGAGCAAAACATTTGTTTTCCTGTGGGAAATCTCAAAATTGATGCACCCATACACTTCTGTATAAATGCACTGATGAAATATGAAAGTTGCACATTGGACATGTCTGTGTTTTTAAAAAGAACAAGGAATGCACCAGTTACGTGAGATGAATGCTTCCCACAGCAGGACCTCAATCGGAAGGAGCATGGCAATGCTTCGATTAAACACCCAGTTCAAAACAATGGAGTTGAATTAGATTAATGGTATGTACGTCGAACTTATTTTGCAGCGTGTGTCGCCAACCGTGCTAATCGGAGGTGCGATTAGTCCATTACCTTCCACTTGCCAAACATAGCTCGATCACTTCTACATCAAAATACCATGAGGAAACTATACATGCAACTGCCATGTAAAGCAATTATCTTAGGATTAATAATAGAGCTTAGGATATATGTTTGAGTAATTTATTATGCTACCGTATATTGGTGTGATGAATTAGAATTATTAGATTCCTCGAATAGCTCCGAAATAGTTTGGGGGGGGGGGGGCGGAACAAACTGTTATCACGTGTTGCTGCATGGGAGATGATGGGCTTCCACTGGTGATGCCATCGTCAGCCGCGTCTCGCTGGGCGTGGCTTGTTGGGGGTTTCCAGCTTTCGAGAGGCACCATGTGAGAGTGGCCGCCATTTTTATGAAATCGACCAAAAAAGGTAGTCAAATCTCCCCAGCTCTGATAATTGCGCAACGATGATAGTGAAGAAGATGATAGTGCTATGAAGTGTTGCTCTTCTTGGATTTCACGGCTGTTCTCAGCTCCTCGATGAATGGATGATCTTTGCCATGGGTGACTTCCATTATCGCCAGAGCCTGTGATGAACAGTATATGCACAGGACACAATCGTTTTTAACAGCAGTTGTCAGACTCGGGCCAACTTTGTCCAACTTTGTGACATCATTGTCATGGTCAAAGGCTAGTCTACATTATAGACTGCCAGTACACTCGCCCAGCTTAATAACCATTGCTACAGTCTATATTATAGACTGCTACTACACTCACCTAACTTAACCAGGCTGCAGTCTCCATTATAGATTGCCACTCACTCTGATTAGGAACCAGGCTACAGTCGACAGTGGTTTAAAAAAAATATGTTTTTCCCTTTATTTTTGATTATTTTTCTATCTACGTGACTTTACCGAAAGAATCAAAATATGTTCGATCGCTTTATGTACATTAAGGGCATGCAATTGCACATCGTTACTAAGAGTGGGTCAAGAGAATGTTACATCATGGGACATCCTTTGCCAGTACCAAAATATGAGAATAGGTTTTCCCCTTTTTTCTGGCAACAAAACATGTATTCTCTTTCTACGCGACTTTAACGAAATAACCACAAAGTAATTCCTGCAGTCACGAAAGCTCCAAATCCGGTGTTAATGTGTTTTAACATCTTAACACCTGTTTTGTTGCCAGAAAAAAGGGGAAAACCTATTCCTAGAATAATGTTATTTTCACATTTCAAACTATCTTTATAATGTAGAAAATGCATGACCAAATTTGTGCGTGTTTTTTTTTTACAAATATAACCACACCAAATGTAGATCATGACGTATCACTGTAGCTGCTCTGCCTTCATACGTGCTGTTAAAAATGTCATGATACTTCCCATAAAGGCCTTGGTGAGCTTGCATGAACATTCGTGTAAACTGAATCTATCTGTGGATTAGATCCACCGATTAAGGAAATGTGTGCAATAGCACACGAGCCAATTTGAGTTTTTTTGCACGAAAAATGCTATAGGGTCAATACAAAATTTAATCCAAGCCATATATCTTTAAAACAGCATAGTTGTAAACAACATTTCAAAGTGAGCGGGCTCATTGTATCGTGTGGGTACTCCCACCATTTACAGAATGTCTGGCCAGTGTGAAAGGTTAGGCCAATTATCTGCGAGAGAGACTCTCCGAGTTATCTTTAGTGGAGACCATTTCACCAGCAGTGGTGTGAGCAAGCAATTGCAGAGCTGCACCTTTACAATGTGTTTCACATTGTCGCGAATGATGTCTGCACGTGGCAACCTTGCCTTGCTGAAGGACTTGGCTGCTGCACTTGTGTGATCCAGGTTGCTCTGAAGTTGGGCAATCTTGAGCCATAACGAGGCCACGTTCAGCGAGAGACGTGGGTACAGTTTACTGTGGAGAGCGGTAAGAGAGTAACACAATTCCTCACGGCTAAATGAAGGTGTACATGGGTGACTTGTTAATTGTGCGGCTCGCGTGCAATCTCTATAAGACTCGAGCTACGCACCACTCCCGCCGACGTCAATCACCCGCCTCGCATTCCACACCGCCACCTTTCACTTCAAATGTTCATTGTGCAACCCATGGAAATAGCAATACCTACAGCGGTCCTACCTTCACAGAGAAACCTAAAAGATGTTTGACAATAGTTTGAATATGACCACCCTATGTCTGAGGGCACCTGGGAAAGGCATTCTTTCTAGCCAATAGCACACCAGCCTTCAAGCTCCGTGATGTACAGAGCCATCGCTACTGGGTATCATTGGTGCACCGACAAAATGCTGTTTCTCAAAGTCAAAGTGAAACCTGTTAAATAAGGCGCTCGATATAGCATGGCAGGAGCAGTTAATATCATTCGTAAATAACCAGTCACCGTGGACCTGTGATGTAACCGGTACCTGTTGGAACTATTTGCAAGTCGGACACTGCCAGCTTGCCAAGCGCCTGGTCACTCTCCTGGAGGCCAGACGGCTATTGCGGCGGGCGTCTCAAGACGGCCGACGGAGTGTGTGTGTATGTTGACCTTTTTTAGTGTACGTTCAAACTATTTTGTATGTATGCATGTTGAACTTCTTTCGTATCGTACGTAGCCAACCGTGCTAATGGTAGGTGCGAGGGAACGAACTAAACGCAGTTCTAAAGAAACGAATAACCCAAAGTGTAGCCCTGCTAACGGAAGCGAATTGTCCCGAATTGAATATGGGTGTCTCCGTAGCTCACCAGTACGGCTTGATGACCTGCAGGCCGTAGTCCAGTGCCCTCTCCCACTGCTCGACGAAGAGACAGACGCCCATGGCCTGGTAGGCCATGTGGAGCAGGTACACGTTGCTCTCCGACAGGACGCTGCGCTGCTTCTCCAGGCACTGCTCGCACATCTCGAGCAGCTCCGTGCCAGCTGAGGACCCGGCCCGTCAAGGTTCAAGTCCACTCACAGGGCAGGCCACGGTGGCGAGGTGGTGATGTTAACTACTTCACGAGGTCGACAGGAGGTCGTGGGTTCGATCCCGACCCAGAAGCGCGTGTCTATTTAGAGTTTTCATGTTTTCCCCGTGGTCGCGTGGATTTTTCTCCATGTCCTCCGTTTTTCCCTCCACATTTAGAATCAACGTGCGTTTTGAAGTAGTTGGTTGCTATGCATGTCCACGTGATAAGCCACTTGCTGGGGTGAGCAGGCATTTGCTGTGTCTGCACCACGGTTGTGTGAATTCGCGCCCGTTGTAAATGTGTTTATCCGACAATGTGGACACTTTAAAGTCTCGTCTTGAAACCACATCTTTGTAAGTCGGTTTATTTTATTTAGCTTATCTGTCTCTCTTGGCCTATCCTTATTCTTACAAGGCGCCTTGAGACGTTAGGTGCCTTACAAATAAATGTTAATAATTATTACTTCATTGGGCTGTCATTTGTGGCCAGGTCGCTTCTGAAAAAGAGCGAAATAGCTCAGTGAGCCTTACCTGGTAAAATAAAAAGAAAAAAATTGGTGGAAAATTTAATTCAGACATCGCCCAGTGCACTTCTTGTTTATATTGCTTAGTCTCTTGACCGTGACTCTTACTCGGGTTGCCACCTGTCCTGGTTCTCCCAGGATCCTTCTGTTGTTGAAGTAGCGGTCTTAAAAAAATGATACGTCTTCCCAGGATGAAGGTTTCGGTTTTTTTTCGCCAGATATGTAATAATACCCAACTCAAGACTGATGCATAAGAATGTAGTTCTCCCCGCTTCCGAGAATTGATGAGATCTTTTGACGATAATAGGCTTATCTTCCTTCATGCCAACAGAACAAGAATGAGTTCGCAGCATACAAACGACGGAGTAAACCCCGCACAAAACGAGAATCGATTATTTAATTGAAATTACTCGTGATTATTTTGTTGCGTTTGAGGGGCGTAAATCGTTACTCGCCAATGTTTAGTTTCTGGAGCCGTAAATCCGCTCGTAATTCGTGTGGGCGACAAAACCCTGCGATGAAACAGCTTGGAAGCACACACTTGCTGAAATGTACTCATGTCGGCAGCAGAGGGTGCTGTCTGGGTTTTGAGTGACGCGCACCATTAAACCATCAGAGTCCCTGTTGGCTGAAGGCCCTATCTCAATAGCGGTGTCAGTGGCACTACCGGTCAGATATTACCACGTAACAATGTTGTATGACCCTCATGCCAAGTGATGTGAATGCAATAAAAATAATTGTAAGATAGCTCTGATGTGTTCTTTTGGGTTGCACTGCGTGTTGTTCAGTGTGATGTCCGACGTTTCAGTCCAAGTATCGGGAAGCTTACTGAATTCAGTTCCCGAAGACGTTTAGCTCACGTGCTGGGACCTTATTAAATTCACTGCCAGCCCGTGGAGTGACCGCACCGCGCGCGGTGAACTTGTCCGACGTGACGTTCCCTTGCCAACCGCGGGGACTACCTTCCCGGAAACCGCCGTGGTTGGCAAAGCTGCGAATGGGGATGCTCAGGGGGCCTCAGGGGGCCTCAGGGGGCACGGGCAGCCTCGTCAAAGCCTAACCAAGTTGCCTGTCCCGACACTAAACACATAAAATACACAACATAGTGTGAGATGCTGGTAATGCAAAAAACGGTCCATCAATTTAAGAGCCACTCGTAGAGTTGCAATTATAAATTCCATTCATGAAATCCATTAAAAAGGAAGCAAATAAAAAACAGCAAAAATTATTCTCTTTGTGTTAATGTGTCGTTTCACCGGTTGTCAGCGCTTCATTTATGACACTTGTGGCTAATGGGTTTTAATTAGCCAATACAATGCATCATCCTGCTTACCATAACGAGTGCTCATAAACCAAAGATCTGTTCAGACATTGGCAGCTGAAAGTTACGAAAAAAACGCGAATCAATGCAGAGCGCCGTGTCTACATTGAGCCTTCGCCTGTTGTGTTGTGTCCGCCTGTTGTGTCCGCCTGTTGTGCTGTGTCCGCCTGTTGTGTTGTGTGCGCCTGTTGTGTTGTGTCCGCCTGTTGTGTCCGCCTGTTGTGTTACAAGGACACACACACAATGGCCATTCACAATTCATATTATATTAGAAAATGTTTTTCTGGTTGGATTCCTGTCTGCCTGCGTGTCACGTGGGGTCGTGTGGCTGCTCGGTGGTGACGTCAACCCGCATCGAGCCCGGTCCGTGCGCCGCACTGACGTCATCGCGCCCCCTCCACCCCGACCACGGATTGAGTGCACGCACATGGAGCAGAGAGATAGAGCGGGAGATAGATCAGGGAGATAGATCGGGGAGATAGAGCGGGGAGATAGAGGCGGAGAGGGACGGAGAGAAGGAGGGCTGGGAGAGAGTGAGAGGGCATGAAACGGAGAGGAAAGAGAGAGCCAAACGGGTAGAGGAGAGCAAAGGAAAGTGACAGGCAGTGGGAGGGAGTCTTGGGGAGAGGCGAAAGAGATTGAGATGGGAAAGGGAGAGGTGGGAATAAGGAGATTGAGGGTGAGAGGCGAGAGAGAGAAGCAGGGAGAGAGACGGGGGAGGGGAGTGGGAGAGATCCTGGGGAGGCAGGAGAGGAATGCAGAGGTCGAGGTAGAGGATGGACCAGAGGAAGAGAGGAACGAAGACAAAGCGATTCATAGAGTACATGGAGATGCAGTGTTTCCAGTGCAGAGAAGGCAATAGAAAGGAGGAGAGATACAGGGCTGTATAAAAGATTGAAATAAGTTTTGCTGGCTGGCTGGAAAGGATGGACGGACGGTCACGACCAATTGACATGCGGGTTGCGAGTTTACTATTTAAAAACAAACAACCACGGAACTTCTCTATTTCTCCTGTTTGGTAATTCATCAAGAATACATAGCTACCTGCCAGAACATATGCTTCTAAATGCTGTGTTTGTATTTCAAGACTTTGGGCAAAATTGTGGCCAGTGCCTCTGCTCAAATACCACGCACATTTTATTATTGATTTATGCAATGGGGTACCATTTCAGTATTTCCTAAACTTTAGCACCTGCCAAGTATTATTTCAATGTGGCCATAAATTACAGATGGCAAAGCCTTCCACAGCAGTCTGCATCCTATAGGGTGGCTTGAACAACACAGAAAAATAGAAATCCCCCCCCCCAAAAAAATCAAACAAAATTGTAAAATATATATCTTCTTAAAAGGTGAAAAACTGCAAGAATTCCACGAGTAATTCCACACACGTGTGGCCCCAGTAGAAGCCCGTGTGCACAGTCAGGTGTGTGTGTGCGCGCGGTGTTTATGGAGAGTTTTGTTTCATAAAAGGAGTTTTTTTTTGTAATCCTTGAACCCAGTCACCCCAGAAGTTCCCGCTACAAAAATCCCGACAGATGCGAGCAGCATCGTTCTTCATTCTTATTTTCATCATTTTTGAGTGGAATGTTTTATGAATGTAAAAGTAGAATTATAACTGTATAATTATCATTGTATAATAATAACTGTATAATTATAATTATATAATTATAATTGTATAATTGTATAATTATAATTGTATAATTATTCACCCATGCGACTTATGGCAGGTATCCATTGCAGAGAGACCTATGGAATCCCCTCTGGTAATTTGGCCTACTCTTCCACGCCAGCCACATGTGTTGGTAGAGGTCGGGGTATCCACACTGTCCTCCACCACTAGTCATATGCCCGTCAAACGTAGTGTACCCCTGTATATTGTATATGCACTTATTAAAAATAGATATGCATAAGAATGTACAAATATAATTAAATATTTAATATTTTGTGGGTCCACCTTCCTCATTCCTTCATGAATATGGTCCCTTCTCAATGCTCTCCTGAACTCTGACCCCTCACTGGCATTCTCATCAAACTCACTGCAAGGAAGAAGATCCGTGGTCACTATCCAGTGCGCTCGTTCAATGCGGCTTGAGAGCAGACCTCTGTCAGTCTTGCTCTGCTCTAAGTTCGTCTTGGACATTATACAACACGAATCCGTGTTTTATAGGTCTGCCTGGGGATTCGAATATGTATAGCTTACGTTTAGCCATCCAAGTGTGTACTACGACTAAGGAGATTAACTCACAACTTGAAGGGGGAAGAGTTAAATACATAATTGGGGGGTCAAGTCAACCAATGACCCCCCCAGTAGCGATGCTGTTCAATCATGACCACTTCATAGGCAGTCAACAGTTGGGTTGCCACGTTTCTGCCACGTCAACCAAGATATGTCATGGGGGAAAACATCTCACAACACCATTGGGAAGGGATAATAACGCAAACATTCATTGTCAATAGCGGTGTCTTGTGACGCGGCTGACGACAAACAGGACTTGTAATGTCCCCAGGATAACTTGCAGATTCCGCAGGACAGCTGCTTTACAACGAAGAGTCAACTGTGCACGTGAAGTGCAGGGTGGTTCGATGCCTTTTAGCATCTCAAAGCGCACGGCAGCAGCTGTCCCTGCAAGTGCGCATTCGCCTGTCAGTAGCGGGCGATGCTCGGTCCGCGTAATCCCAGCTGAGCAAAGACAATTATTGTGGAGAACCAGGACTGGTGGTGTAAAGCCGAGCGAATCTGGAAGATGTCGGTGCCATCCCATTGTTCCTTTGAAGGAGCGAGCGAGACACCCTGACGTGACGACTTTCGTCGTGTTAACACTACCGAGCTTTTCATTTCATCCGACGTTACCTCCCTGCAAGTCGCTCTCGCCGCATCAGACGTGCAAGGATACTCTTGGAGCGCTTGGCTGCGCGGAATTCTCCCATCATGAACTTGGAGTATTTAATCGCCTCGCGCACGGACTCGGGGCTCGGCGGATCGCTGAGCTTGCGGATCGCCAGCTTCTCGTCGTCCTAGACAGGGGGGGGGGGCAGCAGAGCGAGGAGGAAAGCGACAGCAGAGCGAGGGTTAGCGTCGCCACCTCTGAAGTAGAAACAAAAACATCGGGACTTATGTGCGGAGGTTTAAACTCTTTCGCACCGTACGTAGCCAAGCGTTCTCGTCGGAGGTGCGGGGGAAGGACAACAGCATAGCACAGCAGGCAGTGCTAAACACACGAGTTTTCAATCAGGATGATGCAAAGTGTTTCCTGATATTGGAAGGAAGCGCGTTCCAGACGGCCGCAGAAGCGCATCTGAACGCGCGGTGCGGTGACCAAGGCAAAGCTGCTGCAGCTTGCTGCGATGATGATGAGCGGAGTTTACCGACTCGGGGTAAAGAAGAATATCTCGCAATACCGGATGGAAGAGGGAGAGAAGCACGCACTGATGTATTGTCTTGCGTGGTGCATTGTTACGCAACTGATAACAAAGGGGACTTTAAAAGAATACATTTGCAGTCCCCAGGAAAGCCTCACTCTGTTTAACATTCTCTTACAGGAGGGTGCTGCCAAGCTGTCGCGGGAGGGGACGATGCTGAGAAGTGTAATTCCAGTTGAGTAGCTGTGAGGTCATTCTTCTGCATTGGGGGGTGTTTGTCTATTACCAGTTGCGCTGTATGCGTTATCTTTATTTGTAGCTGTCTGTGAATTTGTAATGAGAACACTTTTACACATTTCGCAAAGCAGCAGTTCCCTGTCTCCAGAGCTTCTGTGCGCGATTTGATTTTGTTCGTCAAAGATTGTTGACGTCGCTCGCTCGCAGCTGACGAGCAGCCCGGAGTGGCGACTACCACTGGGTGTGTGCGCGTCGCTCTCGTCGCTTGGCACAGCGCGGCCTCGCAGAGCATCACAGAGCATCACAGAGGGCCGCCACGACCTCCAGGGTGCTCGTGCTGAGGGCCACTGCAGAGGGGCAGCCCTGCAGCTGCTTGCTCACGGCACGGAAACAACGCTGCTTGCTAATCGCTGTCCAGAAAGCCAATACACTCAAGTACGGTCATTTCTTAGAACAGTGGTCCTTAACCTTTACTGCAGCCTTGCTTCTGAATTGTTAAAAAAATTATAATGTTAATAAATACATAGGTTTGATGAAACAAAGTAGTTGTGCTTTCGATTATTTACCTTTAAAAACCCGGCATGTCTCACACGCCCAGAAAGGGCATCTCACGCCCCCAGGGGTTGCGTGCTGCACCCTGGGCTAAGAAGAAGAACCACTGTCTCAGAGCGTCTCACCAGGTGGTGGCTCTGGCAGTGGCAGCAGTGGCAGGTGAAGAAGTACATCTCCCGCAGACGCTCGTTGCGATCCTCCGTCGGGTACAGCAGGTCAATGTAGCTGATGGACAGCTGTAGGGACAGCCACTCACGTGACACGCTTGCACAGCACAGAGGAAGCTCACGCGGTTTTGGCATGTCTGTGGATTAGAGTGTGGCTGATGGAATGTGCATGAATCTGTTTCGACGATTTAAAGTGTTTCATCATCTTGCACAGGCAGTGATTTAATTCCAGCCGGTCGAGTCCGACACACAGTTCCTGGAATGATTGTGGGAGTATTATTGTGAAATTGTTATTTTGGTTATAAAACTGTTCATGGCAATATAGAGGGTACAATAATATACAATTATTCCGCGTACTTTTTAATCTAGTGGTAGGGCCTTACACTGACAATCCCTCCTGCAAGCCTACCATTGTTATGGTAAATATCGAGTGAGAAAACAATTCCTGTGCTGGATGTCGGAGCTTGTAACAGTAGTCCAGCAGGAGGCGTCTCTGCCCTCGTGACTGCTGACAGCTCAGCCCCGCAGCAGCCCACGCACCGTGTCTGCCTCGTGGTCGCCCATCCAAGCCCTATCCAGGCTCAACCGCGCTTAGCCTCCAATATCTGAGTCATAGATTCATCTTCGCTGACCATCAATAAATGTGCCAAAGTTGACAATGGCTTTCATGTACGTTTGAGTTGACGAATGATGACAATGTCATGGCAAAACGAATCATATGACCGTGCAGTTTTACATGGCAACTCATCGGGAGTAAGTTTCAAGAGCAATCCATTCCTACAATAATCAAAAGCCAAATAAAGCGTCGTGTGATCCTCATCTCTGTTGGTAATTCTGAGGCGGTGGTGAAATCGATCTTTCCACGTGCGACAGAATGACGACTACGAGCTTGTCACAGGGCGGCACTCGTGGGGTGCTGACCCCCAGCTCGTGAGGACGATGGGCGAAACGAACCCCCCCACTTGACATTTCAGGTGCCATTCTCCCAGCTGTGAGTTGAGAGCCCGGCCACACAAGTCTACAACAGCAACACAAATACCAACCTGGTCACGATGCAGCATCCCACGTGACCCTTGCCAAAGAGGCCACGTGTATCCCGCGTCCAGACGGGCCGATATGCCGTCTGCGCGCTAAGGAAACTACCACTAGGATCGTTTGTCAGAGTCAAATACTAAATAATTGGCAACAATAATAATACTATTCTTTGGGTCCTTCGGTAAAGCCACGTAGATTAAAATAATAATAATAAAATAATAATAAATTATAGCGAGAGGGTGCATCAGCGCTCCCGCTATGTCCACCTGATGACGATTGTTTGTGTTGCGATCGAAACGTCGTGATATTTTTATTTATTTTTATTATATCTACGTGACATCATCTAAAGACTCAAAGACTATGAATTCCCGCAGTCACGAAAGCTTTAAGTCAATAATAATACTGCAATATTTTACAAATATAGTAGTAATGTATTTATTTCCCAACTATTCTAAAGTAATCTGCAATAACATTATTGTAATATTTTACAACAGCAATGATCACACTGATACATTTTACAATATCAATATTGATCGCCTCAGTATTTCAGGATGTTTACACTCGTTTATCCGTGACCTGGTGATTATCCGTGAATGTATTTATCCAGGGTCGGCATTCGTGAGGGTCGGGAGCACAGCAGATCGACGGAGTTGTTTGGAAAACTCTTCCAGTTATCCGGAGTTTCCGTGATCACTGCCAGCGGATAAACAAGCGAATCCCCGGGTGGGATCCTGGATATTTGCTGTGTGAGACACGTGCTGCGCGTGAGAAACTCGCTGTGTGTGAGACACGTGCTGTGTGTGGCACGTGCTGTGTGTGAGACACGTGCTGCGTGTGAGACACGTGCTGCGTGTGAGACACGCGCTGTGTGTGAGACACGTGCTGTGTGTGTGACACGTGCTGCATGTGAGACACGTGCTGTGTGTGAGACACGTGCTGTGTGTGTGACACGTGCTGTGTGGGCTGTGTGTGAGACACGTGCTGCGTGTGAGACACGTGGTGCGTGTGAGACACGTGCTGCGTGTGAGACGCGCTGTGTGTGAGACACGTGCTGTGTGTGAGACACTGACTGTGTGAGACACTGACTGTGTGAGACACGTGCTGCGTGTGAGACACGTGCTGCGTGTGACACGTGCTGTGTGTGTGAGACACGTTCTGTGTGTGATACGTGCTGTGTGTGACACGTGCTGTGTGTGTGAGACACGTGCTGCGTGTGAGACACGTGCTGCGTGTGAGACACGTGCTGTGTGAGACACGTGCTGTGTGTGAGACACGTGCTGTGCGTGTGAGACACGCGCTGCGTGTGAGACACGTGCTGCGTGTGAGACACGTGCTGTGTGTGACACGTGCTGTGTGTGTGAGACACGTGCTGTGTGTGAGACACGTGCTGCGTGTGAGACACGTGCTGCGTGTGATATACGTGCTGTGTGGGCTGTGTGTGATGCCAATCTGCGTGGGAAGCGTGCCCAGTTTGTGTTTTCCAAGTAAACCAAGTGGTGCATTCCTCAGTGTCATCATTTCCGAGTGCTCCCATTAGTCGCGCTTTGTTCCCTGTGAACTATTGACAGTAATTGTGGATGCCCCTGCAGATTCTGGCATGCGAGAGCACAGGTCACCTCAGTCTGATTACCCCCCCCCCCCCACGCCTTAAGGAACAGATTTGTCGAGGTGAGTTCGTGTGATGATGTATAGCCCGGTGAGTACTCGTGTTTTAGTGACAGGGGTTAAGGGTACTCCACGCACCTCAGATTAGCACGGTTGGTTACGTACGGTGCGAAAGAAGTTCACACAGTAGATACACACACAAAGTGGCAGGTTTGTTATCGAAAGGCGTGATGGCAGGTGACAAAGATGAATGTCCCCACTCTGACAGTCCTTGCCTTGCCTGCTACTGCCCCCTGCTGGGACTGGCCTTGGTTCCAGGCGTGTCAGCCCGCCCGTTCGTTATTGCTCAGTTCCAGTGGTAGAGCAAACAGAGGCGGCGGTGTGCTGCATTGTGCTGCTGTCTGCTGAGTGAAGCTACCTGGCTGGCTCTGAGTGGCGTTAGTGGGACAACTCGAGTCCTGGTGGAAGCAGGGATCATGGGGGGGGGCATGGTGACGTCTTTTCAAGAGGCGGATTTACACAAACGGAAGAGAGATGATCGTTGTTGGGCAGAGACTTCGGGGAAAACACAACGGGGAACGTTTACGTCGACCAGTTCGGGAAGGCGGATTGAGATGAGTCGAGGTGGAGGGGCGGGGGACATCAGCCTGGCGCGTGTGTTTGTCAGATTGACGGTGACAGCGAAACGCAGCGCACCAGAGGGCCGGAGAGGAACGTTTTCAATCGGCGCACGCTGCCGGCTATGGGGCCGCCCATAAATGACGTCACGCGATTTTGGACAATTTTTGACCCCCCCCCCCCCATCGTCACACGGCGTCATAAATGTCTGACCCCCCCCCCTCCCTAGGTGCGTGACGTCATTTATGGACGGCCCCTATGATAAATCTCGGAAGCATGGACACTCCTCAATAACGATGTAACTCGATGCTCATCCAGTCTGCACGACTGTGCGGGAGCGGCCTGTCAGTTGCACCGGCGGCCTTTGACACTCCGAGCCACGACAGGCGCCATTCTCGGCAGCGTCGCCGTCCGCACGCGCGCCAAGTGATGGAGGGTTAGAGAGACAGCGCCACGCTGGGGACACGTGACTACGCCGTCTTCAACACTGATACACGTGCACGGTCATCGCTACAGGTGGCATCCACACACACACATGCACACACATCCACACACACGCACACATACACACATCCACACACACACACATCCACACACACTCACACACACACATCGACACGCACGCACACACACACACACATCCACACACACATGCACACACACACTCACACACACACATGCACACACATGCACACACACATGCACACACACACACGAAGATGCCCGTGCCACCTTGTAGACCGTGGCGGCAAGTGCTGTCAGCAAGCGCCTATTAGGGCTGGCACCCCACGCAACGTGAGTTGGTATCGCTCTCCCAATGCTGATGTTCATGCATTGCACCAGGTAGTCATTGAAGGCCGAGACGACACCGCTCGCCACTGATGATGTTGGCCGTGAAGATTAGACGAACTGGGGTTCCCAGGTTGTTTGCGCAGTGCGCGAACTTCTGAACCTCATCCCTTTGACAAAGACGTCGTTCGCGCAGAGACCCACCCACGTACCTCCTCCCCTTGCCCGATATCCCGCAGAGCTCTCACTTGGGCAGTGCTGCCTCTGAACGTCACCACGCAGTTGTGGTCACAGCTGTGGTTGAGCAGAGCGAGGCTGTGGCGGCGGGGAGGGGGGGGAAGGTGCCAAGTGGGTTCAGAGCAAAGAGCCGCACCTCTGCACGCTGCGATGGCGACGATGGGCTGTGCGGGGACTGTGGCGCGTCTCGGCATGCCGGGGGCAGCGGGCAGGGCAAGCAACGCGGGCAGCTGCTGCTGCTGCCCGTGGTGGACATTCGATGGGAGCTGAGACGAAACGTCTCCTACGAGGCCCCGAGTGGGGCGGCGGCGAGGGCCTTCTGGAATGCCACTCAGGGCACAAGCCCATCAGGTGGCAGCCGTCCTGGTGCATGCAGAGTCAGAATCTGTACTTATACTGGAGGAATACGATGAGATTTAAATGCCTTTTCCACGGATGTCAATTCGTCACGGTCGGCACTGCATACGTACAATACGGGATATGGTATATGCATGTCTGTAGGCACACACACACACACATTGGCTGTGTATGTTGAACTTCTTTTGCACCGTACGTAGTCAACCGTGCTAATCGCACGTGCGGGGATAAATATAATTATATAATTATATAATGATACATGTGTAAGGACTCATCCCTTGGGAAATCGATTACATTTGGCAGTTCAGGGCTGTGTTTTGGATTAATGAAGAGATTATTTTTCAAATCAAATTTTTACCATCTCACCTGTTTTTCTCTCTCTTGATTGTTTTAGCTCATTCGTATAGTTGCATTCACCCCATTGGCCTAACTGTAATGCTCACATATAATTTGCACAAATCTGAAAACTATTGATTCTTACACGTGTGATTTGACGTATTTGTATCATTAATACTCAAAATGTATTCATCAATACGTTGTCACGTCATCATCGTCATCGTCAGCCATAATCGATCCATACGCGGATGACAGCCTCCTCAAGCTGTCGCAACCTCTCACAGTCCTGCCACGTGGTGATCCAGCGAGGAAACGGAGACACGAGCTGCTTGTGCGTCGCTACATCCCGAACGAGAGCGAGTGCGAAGTGAGAGAGAGCCGGCCGGTCCTGCCGAGTGCCGTGACCACCCACCTCGGGTACAGCGCAGCCCCGATGTGGTGGAGCTCTTCATCCTCCACTGTGAATCCGTTGCATCTCACCTGCTCACCAGTCACAGAGGGGACACGACACCCCATGTACGAGAGTGTCAGCACTCAGCAGAGTTTCTCCTAAGCGGCTCACAGCAGCCAGCCGTGCGGGAGGCAAAGCACGACAGTGCCGAGCCGGACCTTTCTCTGTCAGGTGCAGGCTCGCAGCCCTCGCAAGGAATTTAGTTGGCTGCCTCCATCAATGTCTAATACATAAATAACTATCCGTGTTGATGTATATTGATCGATGCATTGAAACAAAACGAGAAATCGGAAAACAGATAGGATCCGTTAGAGGGGAATGACAGGGATTGGCTAAAGGTAAAACACAACCAGGACAAGAAGGTTCGAGAAAGGGGGCTGAGGAGTACGAGGAGTGGGGGCGTTGGGAGGAAGTTGCGAGCTGGAGACGAGGCACGGAGTCCGGGGTCCCTGATTGTGGCTGCGTCCAAATAAAAGTAGCTCTTCTTACTCCTTCGTCGTCTGAGTCGTTACGTATTTATTGTTTTGCTCTTCTGGCCGGAGTGTAGTTTTTTTGCCGAATGTGTTGAGGTTTTTTTTGCGAATTGAGATTTTGCACCACTACCAAAGCAGCATCACCAAATAGTAATAATATGCATTCAAATATATGTTTAAATATACATGTACGCACGCCTACATTTATATATATTGTACTGTAGTGAAGCTCTCGTGCTTACAATGCAAATTTACACATTCACATCTTGTAAGGTGGTCAGCTTGTGGTTGACGATACTCATACAAAATAATAATTATTTAGAGTTACACAGCATCTTTCTACGAGCAGCATCTCCAGATGCTATCAGGAATAACTAATTTCAGCAGTGTTCTTCACAGCAGCGTGATGTGGGCTGCGTCTGGGGCCGCACTGCAGGCCACCGCCAGGGGCAGCCAGTGGCTCGCGGGCCTTGCAAATGAAGAACTTCGATTTACATCGATGAACACTCCACGGGGCAACGCCCGTGTTTGGTGCCTCGATGCAGAGGAGGAGAAGTGCAGACCTTGCAAAACATCTCCACCATCTCCTCGTTGCCGGGTATTTGCAGCTGTCGCGAGTAGTAGTGGTGCAGCGCCGTGATCTCCTGCCCGATGGCCTCCCTCTGCTCGTTATCCAGCTCCTCGGTATCTGCCGGGAGTCCAGTCACGCCGGAGGGTGAACATCGACCACTTGCACTCGTGTTCAACAACACTGTCACGTGGGGTACAGGTGCAGCCCTGAAAGTGTTGGCTCACGCAACTACTAGCAGAAAGGCCTCCACTAGAAGGAGCTCTAGAGAGAGGGTGTTTGGCTACTCTTCCACACTGGCAAAACATATTGGAAGAGGTGGGGTTACCGATGCTATATTCCACCACAGCCAACCTGCAGCTTAAATAACTGTGGTGTCCCCATTCATACTGCTGAGTGGACAGACGGTGGAGAGATTTAAGAAAGTTGTTCCATTGTTTAAACTTTCAGCCCCTAAAGAATGAATCAGCAAACTATTGATCGCAGGTCCAATGTGTTAACAATTGCATCACAGCAGCAGAATTAATACTTTCGAATGACTTTTCTTTCCCCCAGAAAGCTTCATTGAGTCTCAAAACACTCTCTGTTGGGCCCTTCTTTGGGGTTTCTGGCTAATCCATCATCAATCAGCATGTTCAGCGTGCGAGGGAAGTAGATAACGCAGAAATAGCCACGCATCGCAACGATCAGCACGGTTGGCTACGTACAATGTGAATGAAGTACAACATACATACACTAATAACTGTCCACCCAGCACTACAAATGGCACCGTAAGTAATTGATCATCATGGAAGTTCGCAGCAATCTCAGGACTCTGAAATTCCGTGTTCCACTTATGTACGAGGCTGCTGGCGCATGCAGCGGCTCGCTTACGTGACTCCATCTCCTCGACCCGCAACAACTCCTCCGATGCGCACGTCTCTTTAGTCATCTTCTGTCACAAACACAACACGTGGCAACACTTTGCTAAGTCGTATTAAACATTCACGTTCGCATACTGAACGTGTTTATTGCATAGAATTGTGTTTAACCTTCATTACTTGTGCTGTTAGTTTGTTAAAAACAGTAAGAATCATTTAAATTGTACCGATTATACTGTAAATATGCGACTTTAAAAAGTATAAGGAGCATGTTTAACGCACATATTTTATCTTATCGATTAATAATTTAATAACCATACTTTTTTACAAATGGCCAGTTAGGAACTGTGTTACATGTTCATATATCCAATACTCATTATCAGAGAAATGCAAATCAATTTAAAACAGAAAATGCAAACCCCAATTCTAGGAACATGATACCGTACAACAACCAACGTCAATTTCAAAGTGAAACGACAATTGGGTCGGCGCTCATTTGTGTTGGCAGCCCTGGCCCAGCGGTGAAACATTCCACTCTCCTCTAGTGGGGGTCACGCCGTGGCACAGAACACCCACCCTTCACTTGCCACAAAGTGGCACGACATTTATTTACCCCAAATGGAGATGTAAGTCCCAATCTTCCAGTTGTAAGCCAAGGGGTCTGCCACAGTGCACCATGTATAGGGCATGGCCGTCAAACCCTTGTCAGTGCCCAAACTTATTAGAGACCAATTCAGACCTTATTGGCCCTAATACATATCAACGGTCATCCTACGAAGTCCCATCACAAGGTAGAAACACAAACAAATAGACATGTTTTTGTGCCCGTATTGAAACGGCCTTATGGACCTGAAAACTCAATTTCCCTTGACGAGAATACGAGGTAAACCGTACGGGTTGACAGGGATGCAGAGAGATGATGGGCTAAGTCGTCCCCACACACACACATACACACACACAGACACACATACACACGTGTGTGAAATCAGAGCATGAGCGAGACGGACTTGCTTGGTGAGAATCCGGGCAACCAGCCTCACTGCCTCCCCAGGTGCCCACTGTGGGCCCATCTGCCGCAGCCCGTCGCAGTCCAGCTTGTGTGATGGCCAATCGGCTCGCTGGCACACACAGACACACACACACAGACAGACACACACAGACACACACGCACACACAGACACACACACAGACAGAGACACACACAGACACAGACACACACACACACAGACAGACACACACACAGAGACACACACAGAGACACACACAGAGACACACACAGACACACACACACAGACACACACACAGAGACACACACAGAGACACACACACAGACACACACACACACACAGACACACACACAGAGACACACACACAGACACACACACAGAGACACACACAGACACACACACACAGACACACACACAGACACACACACACACAGAGACACACACAGAGACACACACAGACACACACACACAGACACACACACACAGAGACACACACAGACACACACACACAGACACACACACAGAGACACACAGACACACACAGAGACACACACAGAGACACACACAGACACACACAGAGACACACACAGACACACACACAACACAGACACACACACACAGACACACACACAGACACACACACACAGATACACACACACAGACACACAGAGACACACACAGACAGACACACACACACACAGACACACACAGAGACACACACAGACACACACACAGACAGAGACACACACAGACAGACACACACAGAGACACACACAGAGACACACAGACACACACAGAGACACACACAGACACACACACACAGACACACACACAGAGACACACACAGAGACACACACAGAGACACACACAGACACACACACAGACACACACACACAGAGACACACAGACACACACAGAGACACACACAGACACACACACAGACACACACAGAGAGACACACACAGAGACACACGGTGCTGATCACAAGTCAAGTAACAGATCGCATTAAACAAACACTCAATGGCTACTGGTGTAGGCCTTGAGTGGGTTGTAGGTTTATAGATAGCTCTGTGTGGTGTTGTCTTTGGGTTTGTACCGCTTGCTGTTTGGCATTGTGCGTGAAATTGTACTGCACGCGCTGTGAGCTTCTTCGGGAACTGTAGTCCATTAAAGAAGCTCTTCGTGCATCAGAAGAGAGTCGGCTACAATGGCGAATAGCCACGTGGTACAAGCTGCAAACACACCGGGGGACGGTCAAGGAGGCTACGGTGCATACATTACAGGATGCAGCAATGCATTGGCAACACTGATGTAAATGGTTATAATACCTGTAATTATTTGTTACATAATGTCGCAGATGTTAACATTTCATCTTAATATTGTGTGGTGTAGAACAGTTACTTGTTTCACTTTGGTTGGCATATGGGTATACAAATGAGCACTCGAACAGCAGTGAATAACTAAACAGAACAGTGTGCTTAGAGAGAAACTTGTCAATCAGTGCATATTACTTGCACTGACAATTCGCCTCGAACAATGGGCAATTATTAAAAATACGGGGACCCAAAACGAATAAGCGCTCACAGAAGCGTGGAGAGATGCGTGCTTAGAATCCCACTTCAGAGACAGAACGATTACCATCTTGTTTACTCAACGTAAGCACAAGCAGGTTACTGGCAAACTGTTCAAATAAAAGTGCACTTGGGCAGGACAATTTCCAAGCAGAGATGATAGACCAGGGTCAGGACACGCGTAGGAGGAGCAGACACATGAGTAAACACGCGCCACGGGACATCCAGCACGGAGATGGAGCGATAAAAACAGCTCTCGTGCAGGCGCTACATGGGTTGTTGCTGCATCTCGAGGAATCACGACAGCTTGGGGAGGTCTTCGCCCAGCAGTGGATTGATCATGGATGATGATGATGAATAGTACGTGTCCAAAGAGTTGAATAATGAAGATCTCTGCGTCAAATTTCGATTTAAAGCTTTCGTGACTGCAGGGATTAATATTCTTGAATCGAAACGTCGTGCGAATTTTATTGTTTTATTTTTATTATTTTATTATTTCCCTTATACGTGACTTTACCGAAAGAACCAAGAATATATCTCCGTGTCAGTTTTGTTCTATTTTAGAGAGTGTCAACAAAATCGAGTTGTGACCAGATTTGTTTAGATCAGAACAAATCTGCAAAAGACGCCCTGGTGTCAACAGAACGTATGCTTCGTCATGAGTCTGTGCAGAACAAAACCAGCGGTAATCAGATCTCTGGCCATTACTAAAATTAATCATATCATCCATGATCAACATGGCAAATCAGGTATCTAGGTAGGAAATTGATCATAGTGCAGGCAGTTAATAACATCCGGAGGGACCTCCACAGGCCGTTTATTGAACAATGCAAGCTACGCTCTTTTGAGGTGGCAGCGTAACGCCGCAATTAGTGGCACGTGGAATTAAATGAGTCGCGTGAAAAGCGACATTGTGGATTTTAAGGGAACAACAGAGACACTCGCTCCTTTGGGATTGTTTTTGCAGCGTGTTGTGATACACAAAGCCGGAATTACAAAACTGTGGAAAACGCAGACTTTGAAAATATCCCATAAAAAATATAAATATATAACGAACACAGCACAGACGCTTTTCTGCAGCGTTCATTCGTAATGTGAGTTCATACGCTTTTCATCACTCATTTGCACACTTTTATTTCATTTGCCAAAATGGGTAGAAATAGCTTGAATCCAAGTACCATGTTGGCTTTTCTAGTATTACCAGGGAATGCAGATGTGTCTTTGAAAGTATTCTCATCCCACTGAAACAATATCAATATTTATTACCTAAACACTAAATCATGTTCAATAGGATCCCATATGTCATATGGAGTGATCTTGCCAATACCATATGATTTGTAGCAAGCCTGATTGTTGATGAGACCCATACGTTTGACACTGGTCAAGAGTTCGTTTGCTTCAACAAATTCTGCTTGATATTGGTTTCAAGAGCCAGTAGACTTATTGATTCAACATCTTATAGGATTTGGCCAATGGTGTGTCATCATCATCCATGATCAATCCATCACTAGACAAAGGCCTACTCGAGTCATCACCGTGTCATGATCCTGTGATGTAATCATCCACGTGCAACTGCAATATTGTAATTATAGAGTAATTATGAAGTAACTGCAAGTGTGTGGGTATCATCATGAAAGTCTTGTGAGAGGAAGAGAGGGCATCGCAGCTGAACACCAGTGCACGTCTGAGACCATTCGTCACTATTAGTATTAATGACAGTACAGCTGAAGGTTTAAATGGCATGCGATGGAGATGGTGGCGTGTAACCAGCGTCCTTCACTATTAAAATAACCCTCAATTAAGCGCAGGAGCGCATGCGCTGCGCTGATGGTATTTATAGCGGCGGCTGCATTCCTGCCCATGTAAGTGAGAGCAGTGGCAGCAGCAGCTGATGCTGCTGATGTGATGTCTGGCCTGCACGACCAGTCCAAGTGACAGATCATAATTATGGCAACACCATTGCTGTGCCTCGTAATGGATTGTTATTGTATTGTTATTAAGACGACGCTTGTTTACCTAGGAAAGCCTGTATCTCAAGACTCTTTCTCAGGAGGGTCCTGCCAAGTGTTCTCAGTCGTGGGCGATGTGACTGCCATCCGTCATCCCAATTGACGAATATGCAAGCGATTGTTCAGCATTGTGATGCCTGGCCAATACCAGTTACAAGGTGTTTTATTTGGCTTTGTGAAGGACCGGGAGCATCCAAAGGACACCATACAGATCGGGGGAAATGTACAAAGTTCACATGTAGTAAAGGCGCTTACATTGGGAATCTAACTCAGGCCCTTCGTGCTGTGAGGTGCAAGTGTTACGACTGTGGCGTGTACAATTCCATAGACTATTTCATCTCATGAAGTTTAATATTTCAGGTAAAATGTAGCACGTGAAATCATTTATAGGTTGTTGGACATGAGCGTGAAACACAAACAATGGAAAACAAAGTTACAAACACTAACAATGGGAACATATTTACAAGTCCTCCTTGTGGAGTTCTGTTCCCCACAGTGCAAGATTGCGGTTGAGGCTGCCTGTTAGTAGTACCTGGCACTGTGCATTGCAGTAATACGCCTGCTTACACTTCCCACAGTGAGACAGCTTTTCCTTCCTGCGGGGAAAAACACCAAAACACATCACATTCATAGCGACCATTCACTTTCCCTGCTCACGTTCATATTTGTATGCAACACTGCATGCACTCGCCCTGAGACAGAGAGTTGTTCCACAATCTGACTTGGCCTTGTGTATGCAAAACATGCAAGCCTACAAATCAAGTGTCAATGTGCAGCCCTGCAATTTCCTGTTCACGTCACTGCGTCCAGAAGGGCCCCCAACAGAGGTAGCTTTATTGAGTCCCTCTGGAGGGTAGCTGGCCTACTTTTCCCCGCCGGTCAGACGTTTTGTAATGTTTAGCTGTTCGCAGCGTCGTGTACGGAAATGACATTTCACCATCACTCAGAAACCGCAGACAAGCTGGAAGGCAGCCAGGCGGCGAGCTGGCAAACAACAGTTGCCCAAGCTCTGCAGTCCTCTGTGTATTAAGATGTTTCAGCTAATGAGTATTCACAGGTGTAAAGTGTAGGGAGCAACCTCCACTTGACCGCACCACACCGAACCTGCCAATCGACTGCTGGGTGCGCAGAGTGTTGAGGATTTAAGGCATTTTAGAGGATGGTGGTTGAACACAGCACGGTTGGGACGGAACACTCAATGTCGGCGACCTGGAGTCCTCGACACGGGCGGAGGAATCAATAATTGGCATCCATGGGCGCAGTGTCCGTGATAGCAGCGATGCGAGAGCGATCAGGAGCTGATGGACTTGGCTAACCTATAGAGTCGCAAAGTGAAGGGCGACTTCATCCGATCGCCCTCACCTGGCGACCAGCAACCCTCACCTGGCGACCAGCAACCCTCACCTGGCGACCAGCAACCCTCACCTGGCGACCAGCAACCCTCACCTGGCGACCAGCAACCCTCACCTGGCGAAGCAATTGTCGCAGAATCTTCCCCGTTCATCGTCGGCGACGGTGGCACTGAACGGATGAGCAACGAACAGCAGGTCGCCCCGTGAGAAGCTGCCGCGAGCAGCACGGAGCCCTCTCCCCTTGCCGGGGCTGGAGAACCTCTCCACCGTGCTCCTACCAACCTCCTCCTCCTCACCCATTTGCTGTCTCGACCACAACGGAGCCCCCAACACACACGGACGTGTCGATGTGCGCGTCGTTTTAGATGCGCAATCCGTCGGCCGAGCTGCTGCTGCGACGTGCGCGCGTGGCGGTGCTGCGGGAGGGAGCGCCGAGTCGTCGAGAGCGCAGCTGCGCCGCGTGTGCCTCTCGCGATGAGCGAGGCCGCTGCGGTAACACGAGACCCCCCCCCCCACACCCCCCCCCCCCACTCTGTGCTCGCAGGAACAGGCACCTCGGTCCAGCCTACATCGAGATCTTTACAACTCCAGAATCCTCCAGAATGAACGCAGCCTGCCTCTCAGACATTATCACTGCAATGGCAAAAGTCGCGAAATGTCTCTGCTGGATTCGTTGAAGTTGGATCAATGTTGCGTTGTACTGAATTGTACTAACTCTTTTAAAAGTCTGGAGTCGACAGATTAATGTAATTCTGCCTGTGACTCTTCCATATAGCGGAGCTTCATCAGCCATGGCCAATCCACTGCTGGATGAAGGCCTCTCCAAGCCCCTCCGCCTCCCTGCTGCTGCTGCCAAAGCCTGGCAGTCTGAGTGGCTGTGTCAGTCTGAGTGGCTGTGTCAGACTGAGTGGCTGTGGCAGTCTGAGTGGCTGTGTGGCTGTGTCAGTCTGAGTGGCTGTGTCAGTCTGAGTGGCTGTGGCAGTCTGAGTGGCTGTGGCAGTCTGAGTGGCTGTGGCAGTCTGAGTGGCTGTGGCAGTCTGAGTGGCTGTGGCAGTCTGAGTGGCTGTGGCAGTCTGAGTGGCTGTGTCAGTCTGAGTGGTTGTCAGTCTGAGTGGCTGTGGCAGTCTGAGTGGCTGTGGCAGTCTGAGTGGCTGTGTTAGTCTGAGTGGCTGTGGCAGTCTGAGTGGCTGTGGCAGTCTGAGTGGCTGTGGCAGTCTGAGTGGCTGTGGACGCCTGCGTCGTCTCTCGTGCCGCCGTGAGCCGTGTCCCGTGTCCGTGCGCGTTGGTGAATGTCGGTCGCGAATCCAGCAGCCCTCGGGCACCTGGTGAACTTGGTGGTGAACCCGGCGGTGAACCCGGCGGTGAACCCGGCGGTGAACTTGGGGGGTGAACCTGGGTGGTGAACCTGGGTGGTGAACCTGGTGGTGAACTTGTGTGTCTACAAGGCAAGGGCCACTTCGTTCTCCCTGAAGTGGCACGACTACCCTTGCCCACTGTGGCGCACTTGTACAATTGTGCGGCGTTTCAACCACGGTGCACATGCCTTGCCACATGTTGTGCGTGGACCCGCACCAAGGAATGATGTTTTACTGCCTTTAAATAACAAAACACTGTTGGAAGGATACGCCTGGCTAACACATGAATATATATATGTAGGATAGTTTTGGAAGGTGGATCGGGAGCAAAATATTGAAATAAAGTTGTTCACAAGAGCAAAATGGAGTGTATTTTGATAATGAAAAGTAATGTTGATTTCCGCCGACAATGACCTCGAGAGGGGCTCTCTCAGCTCGTCGCGTGGAGATCTCAGCTATTGCGGGGCTGCGTCTTCACCTTCTGTCTTGGAGGAGACACGTTTTTTGCAATGACTTTAGATGTTGTTTGGCAGGCCGCTGTGGCTGAATTAAATGGAATGAAATAAATATATATTTACATTGTCATGGTGCCAAAAAGGCCATTTGATTGGTGGCTTGTCGGAGGCCCGGTGCAACATCGCGTGTTCATTAGAGACATTATGTACAACGTGGAATTAAAGGCAACAAATTGTAAGGCCTGCACTTGCCAAAATATTGACAAAATTTCATACTGAAATCATTTGGTTTGACTGTAATTGCTCATTGAACTGCAGGTGGCACTGTGTGTGTGGGCGTTTTGTAAATATTTATCCAAAAAGCAAAATGCTGGATGCTTTTGAATTACTGAAAATTTTAAATTGTCAGCCTGAAGATAAGTTGTGCATAAATGGTCTGCTGTTCACAGAAAGATACATGTGTTGCACTCAGAGCTGATTAGCATTTGTTTGGAAGCATTTGTGTCGCGTGTATGTACATTTTAAAGCGTTAAAATAACCTCCCCCCTCCTCTCCCCCTTCCCCTCACCCCTCCTTCCCGCCACTCCCTTGGCTCTCCTTTTTAAGTTACCCCCCCTCCCTCCTCATACAAGCACACAAACACTCACACACTCACTCATACACAAACACTCACACACAAACACTCACTCACACTCACACACACTCACACACACACTCACACTCACTCACACACAAACACTCACACACTCACTCACACACTCACTCACACACAAACACTCACACACTCACTCACACACAAACACTCACACACACACAAACACTCACACACAAACACTCACACACTCACTCACACACAAACACTCACACACACACAAACACTCACACACTCACTCACACACAAACACTCACACACAACAACAACCGCCATTCGCCACTAAGTGGCGGTGACGGCACCACGACGCTTGTGGCAGGCTATATGCACCTTGAGGCCACGTGAAGTGTCGAACACCCGCTGGCAGGAGGTCACGGGGCAGACCCAGGTGCCACGGGTCGACTGACTGAGATGACTGGCTGATGCACCACCTGTACCCCCTACTGTGCCAACTTGCTGTGCTTTAGCCACCCGGCGCTCCGCTCGTTGTTGTGAGCGTCGCTCCTCCGCCCTCCGTTGATATTGGAGGGCGACTGCCTCCAACTACCCAGTAGCGTCCTTCACGAGCCTCCTCCACTGAGGCCGATCTTGACACCGCTAGTATCAGTCATCGCCAAGTCCACTCAGCTCCACATCCTCCTGTACCACATCATTCCATCTCTTCTCTAGCCCGTGCCGCGCCCGTTTAGCCCCCTGGATCCGGCCGAACAAAAGCGGTTTAGGCATGCGGTGGCTGGGCATGCTGGCCACATGATCCAGCCAATGCAGCCTTGCCTGCCGGAGGAGCTCACCGATGGGATTTTGTCCACATCTTTCAAGGATTTGGGAGCTCCTCACACAATCCAGCCTGGTTAAACCATGGATGGATCGTAGGCAGGCCAGCCTAAATGTTTCTAACCGGCGAAAATGAGTGACTGGCTGAGGTGCCATCTGTTGAGGAAGTACTGAAGGCGATCCAGAGTCTGAGACCAGGAAAGGCACCGGGCAGAGATGATCTCCCAAGCGAAATGCTGAGGGAGGTTGGCGTCTGTGCACAGACTGCCCTTCATGACATCATAACAACAGTCTGGACCACTGGGCGGGGTCCGCAGGATTAGAAGGATGCCCTGGTGGTCCCCCTCTTTAAGAAGGGAGACCGCACAGACTGTAACAACTACAGGGGCATCTCACTCCTCAGTGTGCCGGAAAAGGTCTTGGCAAGGATTATTCAACATCGCCTTGCTAGGCACGCTGAAGAGAGGCTTGCGGAGCCCCAATGCGGTTTCAGGAAAGGGCGGTCCTGCACAGATGTCATATTTTCTGTCCGTCTCCTACAGCAGAGGTATTGGAAATTCCAACAAGACCTACATCTCTGCTTTATTGACCTGGTCAAGGCCTATGATACCATCAGTAGGCCTGGGCTCTGGGTTGTTCTTCGTGCTTTCAGAGTCCCTGACCCGCTGCTCACGATCATTACGGACCTTCATGATGGTGAGCGGGCCCGGGTAAAACTACGTGGCAGGGAGTCAGGGCCATTCCCTGTACACCTTGGGTGCGACAGGGATGGCTTCTGGCTCCCACATTATTTAACATCTATTTTGACCGCGTAGTTCGTGAAGCCTTCAATAGCTGTACCGGAGAAATTTCCATCTGGTACAGATACAATGGGAGGCTCATCGATGTCCGGGTGCGGTCAAGGGATGGCTCCCTATTGCTCAATCATGTTATGTATGCCGATGATCTGGTAATTGCTGCTCACAGAGGAGGAGTTGGAAGCGCTGCTGCTGAACCTGGAGCGTGTCACTAATAAGTGGGGCCTTACCATCAGCCCCATCAATACTAAGCACCTGCCTGGGTATTTTGTACCACCGGACACTCCACCCCCACAACTCCCAATTGGTGATGGGGCAGTTGTGGAGAGAGTGGAGAGTTTCCCATACCTGGGCAGTGTGCCCATGAGCGGCTCCGGTTTAACAGCAGAGGTCTCACTCGGAATCAGTAGAGCGGCATTGTCTTTTCATCGGTTGCGTAACGCTGTTTGGAAGCTACCTGGTCTGTCGCTCCGCACGAAGCTTCAGGTCTTCTCGACCACAGTCATTCCCTCCCTTCTCTATGCTTGCGAAACGTGTCCCCCCTAATGGAACTCACACACACTCACACACTCACTCTGTTCGGTGGGGCAGCAGCAGCAGCAGCGAGCGAACCCAGACGCACGCCGTTCGGCACTGAGGTCCGCGGATTTTCTGCCCCTCCCCCTACACACATCTATAATAGAACAACACGATTTATTTTATTATGTAAAGAATGTGTGAGGAGTGCTCGAGTGTTCGTGTGATGGCTCGCCCCTGGCCGGAGCGCAGCGCGAGACGCTGCGAGGTCACCGGCGGCACAGAGCGCAGCGCGGGATGGTGGTGGTTGTGGTGGTGGTGATGGTGGTTGTGGTGGTTGTGGTGGTGGTTGTGGTGGTGGTGGTGGTGATGGTGGTGGTGGTGGTGATGGTGGTGGTGATGGTTGTGGTGGTGGTGATGGTGGTGGTTGTGGTGGTTGTGGTGATGGTTGTGGTGGTGATGGTGGTGGTGATGGTTGTGGTGGTGATGGTGGTGGTGATGGTTGTGGTGGTGATGGTGGTGATGATGGTGATGGTGGTGTCGGTGGTGGTGATGGTGGTGATGATGATGGTGGTGGTGGTTGTGGTGGTGGTTGTGGTGGTGGTGATGGTGGTGGTGGTGATGGTGGTGGTTGTGGTGATGGTGGTGGTGATGGTTGTGGTGGTGATGGTGGTGGTTGTGGTGGTGGTGATGATGGTGGTGGTAATGATGGTGATGATGGTGGTGGTGAAGCTGATGATGGTGGTGGTGATGATGGTGGTGGCGGTGGACGCTGGTGTCGTGGTTAGCGCGCTGCGTGACGAACCTGGCGACCCTGGTTCGATTCCCGGCTCACGGCCAACACCGGTGACGTTTATCTGAACCGGTCCTTGGCCTCTCATAGGTCGGCTCAGCCTCAAATGTGTACCCGGTGCGATGTGTAAACATCGCCAGTGGGGAGACAAAGGCGGCCGGGCGTGGTGTTGGCCACCCACCCCCTCGTGTGCCGTGCCGGCCTTCATAGGTGCTCGCTGACAGCACTTGCCCCTACAACCAGCTGCGGCTACAGGGGGGATCTTTGTCTTTGGCGCGCAGGGCTCTGCGCCCGAGAGGCGCCGCCGCCTCGTGGCGATCCGCCGGTCACCGCCCGAGTCGCTCTTCGACCGCGGACCGAGCGACGCGTTGGGGACCAGCCCCCCCCCCCCCCCCCCCACGTGGATATGGAGCATCCATCGCAGAAGCAATGCCGGATTATCCTCGTAGCAAAAGTAGCATATGCTATCAATTCCGGTTCAGTGATTATGCACTTTCTCTATTGCTATAGTACTATACTGCCTTCAACTTTTCTGAACGGCTGGGTGTTTAAGGTTCGCGATTTGTCGCGTTGTCTGGCTGTGTAGCTTGCACCCGGGTCCCTGCACAGCGACGGTCATTGGCCGATGTCTCTCAGCAACACGGCAACAATGTCCAAGACGTTGCAGAGGCGGGGGTGGGGCTCCGGTTCCCATTAAACTTGGGGCTCTTTGGATCATTGTCAGTGGTGTCGATTGGCTTGTGTTTTGATGCACGCGTGTATGCCAACATTTCGCCACTATTGTATGACAACGTAGAATATAAACGGATTTATATTTGTGTAACGTTTGAAAGCTTGCATACACGCAATGCACACCTTTGCACGTTGTTCATTCTGCAACCATTCCCAGTGTCGGGCAGCTCATGACGACCGGATACTTTCTCAGACGCTGGTAGAGCGCGAGTTGGCATGTCACGAGTGGCTCTCCGCTCCTGCTGCTGGCGCCGTTATCCGGCTCGGCCACCTGCGTGTGACATTGTCGTCGTCGTCGATCTGCGTCGACATCAGCTGCCGTAGGAAAGAAGGAGGAGGATGAGGAGGAGGAGGTGTGCCAGGTGCCGCAATGTTGTTTTGCTTTTCAGGCCTGGACAGCTCCGGCTGAAGCCACGTGCTGGTTCACGGTTTGTGCGTGAAGTAACACGCTCGGTTGGAAAGATTCTTTATTTTACACCGTTTATATGAGTGTACTGATCATAGAAAACATTACGGAGTTCATCGATTGAAAATCAAAGCACATAGAGCATAAGGCAAACACGATAGCGATTATATTGCTGTTTATCAATACAAAATGCTTTTACATTGTGTAGCACACTTAATAAGCATTAAATATGCATAAATACATTGACACTTAAATACTGCATCCATTGCAAACAAAGCAAAGGGCTACTATAGACAGCACATTTTGTGTAAATATGTAGATTTTAAAAATACACAAGATTTGATACAATAATTCGTTACAAAACGTTACAACTTTACGGCGCTACATTGTAGATTGTACATTGTAGATTGTACATTGTAGATTGTACATTGTACATTGAGCTGTGTCAGGGCTTCTTCGTGATTCAAGCTGTTTGTGTTACTATGAAAATAACGTTTACAGAAACATGTGAACGGCGTTGATGTAGCCACGCACATCGTTAATTTCCCCAATCCCTTCAGCGATGGAGCTTGCAAAGGAACATTGGTAATGTATGACAGGGCAATACATGAGAAACTGTTTTCTCAGCCTTTCAAACCATCCACTCATGTTCAGTTTCTACTTCTGCGCGTGCGGACATGTAAACGGCAAACTGAAATATTGTTCAGATTTTAATCCACGACACTCTTGAACTGAAAGCTACCCCTTTAATAATATCGATACAAAATACATTTCGGGCTTTGTAGGGATTTGTGTTGAAGTATATTGGAATGCAAAAGTGAACACGTTAAATCACATGCTGGCACAGTTTGAGCATTCATTCGATTATTAACAGTGTTGCGTACATTTGCGTGATTGTGGTGAATAGTTCACCGATGTGGTTGTGGTGGACAACTCACCAATGTGGTTGTGGTGTACAGCTCACCAATGTGGTTGTGGTTTACAGCTCATGGATGTGGTTGTGATGGACAACTCACCAATGTGGTTGTGGTTTACAGCTCATGGATGTGGTTGTGATGGACAACTCACTAATGTGGTTGTGGTGTACAGCTCACCAATGTGGTTGTGGTTTACAGCTCATGGATGTGGTTGCGATGGACAACTCACCAATGTGGTTGTGGTGTACAGCTCACCAATGTGGTTGTGGTTTACAGCTCATGGATGTGGTTGTGATGGACAACTCACCAATGTGGTTGTGGTTTACAGCTCATGGATGTGGTTGTAATGGACAACTCACCAATGTGGTTGTGGTGTACAGCTCACCAATGTGGTTGTGGTTTACAGCTCACCAATGTGGTTGTGATGGACAACTCACCAATGTGGTTGTGGTGTGCAGCTCACCAATGTGGTTGTGATGGACAACTCACCAATGTGGTTGTGGTGTACAGCTCACCAATGTGGTTGTGATGGACAACTCACCAATGTGGTTGTGGTGGACAACTCACCAATGTGTTTGTGGTGTACAGCTCACCAATGTGGTTGTGGTGTACAGCTCACCAATGTGGTTGTGGTGGACAACTCACCAATGTGGTTGTAATGGACAACTCACCAATGTGGTTGTGGTGGACAACTCACCAATGTGGTTGTGGTGTACAGCTCACCGATGTGGTTGTGGTGTACAGCTCACCAATGTGGTTGTGGTGGACAACTCACCAATGTGGTTGTGGTGTACAGCTCACCAATGTGGTTGTGGTTTACAGCTCATGGATGTGGTTGTGATGGACAACTCACCAATGTGGTTGTGGTGTACAGCTCACCAATGTGGTTGTGGTTTACAGCTCATGGATGTGGTTGTGATGGACAACTCACCAATGTGGTTGTGGTTTACAGCTCATGGATGTGGTTGTAATGGACAACTCACCAATGTGGTTGTGGTGTACAGCTCACCAATGTGGTTGTGGTTTACAGCTCACCAATGTGGTTGTGGTGTGCAGCTCACCAATGTGGTTGTGATGGACAACTCACCAATGTGGTTGTGGTGTACAGCTCACCAATGTGGTTGTGATGGACAACTCACCAATGTGGTTGTGGTGGACAACTCACCAATCTGGTTGTGGTGTACAGCTCACCAATGTGGTTGTGGTGTACAGCTCACCAATGTGGTTGTGGTGGACAACTCACCAATGTGGTTGTAATGGACAACTCACCAATGTGGTTGTGGTGGACAACTCACCAATGTGGTTGTGGTGTACAGCTCACCGATGTGGTTGTGGTGTACAGCTCACCGATGTGGTTGTGGTGGATACCTCACCGATGTGATTTCAGGTGGTACCGAGCGTTGTTTGGGGCGATGTCTGACATTCCGCTCCACGTGCTGGGAGCATCTTCAGCCAAGTAAAAACCTCACATGGGAGGACTAAATATGCTGATCGTTTAAATCAATGGATTAACATTAGCAATTAATTTTACTTGCCAGCAGCAAATACTCCACCTTTATATTATTCAATTCATAAAGGTTTTCGTCAGCCTATGTAATATTTTTATTTGGAAGCCACTGGAGGGAGTTATGCACTTTTAAATCTAAATTGAAAACATTTCTTGAGAACTACTTTTTGTGTTTAGTTTGCTGTCCTTCCCCCGCACCTCGAATTAGCGTAGTTGGCTACGTACGGTGCGAAAGAAGTTCGGCATACATACAGACATACAAACATTTCCATAACCACAAAAAAATTGCACAAGATTCTACCAATTTTATAATCACAACTTTTTTTTATGTTTGCGATCAATTTTAACAGGAAAAACGATAAGTTACTTTTCCAACATTTCAGTTTAAAATTGTGTTTTGTGCGGCATAAAATATTGATTCTTATTTTAGACAATTTAATGAATATTGCACCGACAGAAGTAGGACTTAGCAACAGATCAATTGTATTTCATATCATGATGTAATAGCAAGACAAACCCATGGAGCATCTGGGACTGGATCGATGGATTGCTCGATACACTCTTGGTCGCTGTCCATGCAGACGGTGCTCCAGATGTCTTGTGACCCCCATTTGATTTTCTAAATCTCGCCTCTTTTTCAAATAAAAAAGCAAGTTCGGGGTCAATTAATTGCGTGGTCACAGGACAGTTGGATCACCCTGCACGAGGGACCCACATCAATAGGTGGAGCGACGACACAAGGACAGCTTCAAGACTGGGGCCCCGTGTCCCACTGGCGGCACTGTCCCCACTGTTCTTCAACAATATTTAGATTGCCGCTGTACCCCCTCTGAATCCAGTCTCCCGACCACAAACACTGCAGTAATGTACACTATCATATATCTAGTGGTGTATGTAAAATATACAATATTAGCACACACACACACATGATGAACCATTTTCAATAAAAGCATACAGGTGGACATGGGTGTTTATATTAAACGCGCTTAGATAGCACAGGGCATTGTTGAACAAGTCGTGAATAATTCATAACATTAGCATCATTCGTCAATTCCACGTGAATTGGATGAGCTTGGTTATAGAGAAATGTATTTCACCGAGAGCGACTGTTGAGTCATCAACGTTTAGGTTGGGTGGTGGCCACGTGGGTTGGGGGGGGGGCAGGTTGAGGACCATCCCAGGCTCTTGTTATCGCCCTTTCACTTCATTGTGGTTCAGAGTCGGCTGGTGAATGCCAAAACGTACATCTGATTGTGGCGGGCAAATTTCACGCCCCACGTTCCAAATATTTTTAAAATCAAATTTGAAATGGTCAACAGATTAAGAAAATGACTTAAATTAGTCATTCGCATTTTATTTTTTCAATAATACGTATACATATTTTAAATAAAATAAAGACATTTAAAGGCAATGTTTTAGGTGTGGCATCATCCCGTACCCAGAGCAGGAATGACAAATGTTCGCACTGCACGCCGGGGAAAGTGCTTCAGCTTCACCAGAGGCAGCGAGAGAAAGCGTGACCCTGCTCATTTCGAACACGTGGCCCAGCAGCTTGCCGAAGGTTCAATTAAACGGCATTGCCATGCTCTGCTGAATCCAGTTGAACGCTTAAGCATTCAAAAAACGGTCGATCACATTTTTAACTGAATTGTTTTTGTCGTCAGTTTGAGCATTCACTTCTATGAAGATATTTGCGTGAGTAATGACGTAATTCTAAGTTTGTATATTTAGTTGTCACATTCACCACGTACAGAGACTATTGTTTTGCTAGTTTCTTTCTCAGTTATAATCAGACGTGCGTCTTCATGCGCCATGCTCTGTTGCTAGTGCAGTCCTGTAATCTTGGGGTGAGATGTGGGGGGCTGACCCCCCCTCATATCCCCCCTATCCCCCATCTCCCTATATCCAACCCAAATACCCCCCCCCCCTCTCTAAATCGCGAGAGTGAAGTAAAATATGTTTATTGGTCGGGGGTGGACAATTTGCAATCTCTGCAACACAGTGGGCGATATATCGAGCAGTATGCGTGACGTTACTCCGTTCTGCTTTGCGTTCAGCGAGTTTAGAGTTTGTGTATCATTGGGTGTCGTGCCCCCTCCCCCCTCTCTATCAATTATTTAAATTGGGTCACACTTTGTTCCATGGCCAGATTATTTTTAAAGTCGTGGGGGTGCATGGGAAAGATCGTAGAAAAATTACCATGCAGCACAGTGAAGTTCTATTGAATCTGCACTCAGGGAGTGTGCGGGCAAATGTTTAAGTCCAAGTACAAACGTGTGATTTAACGAGAGATATGGGTGGAAAGTTGTGCTATAACTACCATACATGCAGAAATCAAACCATAGCTATAATAAACGAGTTGCACAGTGATATATAATGTTTAAATTACTGGTGCACTAGCTACTACAATGCACATACAGACGGCAAACATCAACCCAGTGAGGAACATTCTCATGACTTTACTAAACCCGTAACAGTCACATGCTAATTATGAAATGATGGATATTAATGTACATAATTCACCAAATTTAAAAAATATATATATAGTTCATGTTTACCAAATTAATGAGACGTATTTTCTTTCCTTCTAAAAAAGGTAACTTGGTGACACTTTCGTGGATAAAGGAGTACATGTCATGTATTTACTCGGTATCAATTGACATGAAGTTTGTGGAAAGACGAAATGGTCGTGCCCCAATAGCCCATAAGGCCAAGCAACCAGAAGTAGATCAACATCTTTATTTATTCTGGAGAAATCCAGGATGACTGTACGGTCTTACAATTGAGTCAAACGATGACTTGTTTAATTAATGTAAAACTTATATTGAGCACATTTAGTGAACATTATATTTTAAGCCTTTTATAACATCGAGCACGAACTTTGCAATAGTTCAAATTGTCGCCAACTATGACTTGCGTGGATCGTTAAAACAAAGACACAAAGAGCACTCACTGCAGCAAAGAAAATGTATTGACAGTGTTGACGGACAATAAATGTCGTGACTCCGATATAAAGAAGTAGTTCGTAGTGACGTTGTCGTGGCATGCACCGGCTTCAAGCGTGACCTGTTCGTCGATGTGCAGTATATTCATGGGCAGCGGTCCTGGCACGGAGCCGATGTTAGGATCATGAAAGCGAGATGCTTGCACGGGAACACAGAATTACCAACAGTCTGGCAGGGGAGAGGTGCAAAAACACCCGAGGGATGTGATGTGGATTTGTTGCGGCGTTTAAGTGCGGGGACTTACTGGGCCTCTTATTTTTCCGCCCGGACACAAGGCACAAATTAGCTTCACGACTCGGTAGTGACGCGGTCGCGACGCTTCAAGGATGCGCTCGCCATGGCTTTCAAAGGAAGATCGTCGAAAGCCACCGATGAGAAATACTTGTGACTCTTCAGCCGGGTTATGGAACAAGGTCCCCCAGGATGGGCGGAGAAGGAGCGCGGTGACGTCTAGAGGTGCGTGATCTCCCACAGGCAGCTGGGAGAGCGGAAGGACTCGGGAACCTCGCTGTCCAGCTTGCAGATGACCTTGTAGATGGCCTTCTTCCACGAGGGGTCGACGTCCTTGGCAGCCGCGACGGCGCAGAAGAACTCGCGCAGCGTCAGCTCCGCCACCTCCAAGAAGCGTCCTGGGACCTGCTCCACAGGAGGCAGAAACGGGAGCTCAACATGTGCGAGACGTTGCTGCTGGAAGGGCCCTCCGCTCGACTTAAAGCCACTTATTTAAATCCCTGACAAGTGATTTTGCATGGGGTATTATTGAAGAAGCGATGAAACACTGTATTTGGGCGTTTTAAAGAATATACTGTGAAAATTATATTACAAATTCCGTCATGCATGGTCTAAGCTTCCATTAAATAACACGTAGTTACTGCGAACATAGTACATTTTGTACGTGGCATTCATGCGTTGCTATGAGGAGACGACATGTTTCACAGACGAGTACAGTCTGCCAGTAGGGGGCGATGTTGCTATGCGGTTTTAACCAAATGTATTAATTTGCAGTGAAGCCAGTGTGACTTAATTTTACTCAATGTCCAAGTCAAACAAGGCACGCACAACACAGCTCACATTCTTCACTTCACACACACGAACGCACACTCGCTACCACGAGGCACGCCTCCTTAACCCGGTGATTGTAATGTGTTCCTTTAGCCGCTATCGCAGCGTTTTTTTGTGTGGCCTTATTAAAGCTGTAGCCATCCATCCCCGGCCCCCCGCTGGGCGTTAATAACAACCCCCACTGAGGTGTTAATTGGAGGGATGTCATTGACCAAAGCAAATTATAAGAGGGCCCTTGTGAGTGTTGTCCATAATTGTTTCTGAGTGTTAACCTAAGGGGTTCCTATTTCGCAACTTGTCATACCCACGGTCGTGTTAAGTATCACAGTCTCTTCAAAATAAACGAAATGGATCTATATGAGGGAAAATAACAAAAAAAATTGGGAAAGTAGTGAGATGCATGTGCAACACAAACAACGCTTTGCTTGTGTGCATATACAGTTGCGCATTCGTCAAATGTCAAAGTTATTTCCCACTTGAATTAGCCTGCAGCAGCGCTCACCTGCTTACAGTCTTGGCCCAGTGGTGGGAATTCCACATTCTTATGACTGGGGCAAGTCTATCCATAAGGCAACCACTACTGCCTTTCTCACCAATGTTGCACGCGTCTCTATTAACCGTGGAGGGATTTAAGGGGTGAATCAATACCTGGCTGATATGTGAATTCAGCACATTTATATTTCAAGGACATTGTATTCTCACGACAGTGCCACGTGCCCCCACGCTGTTATGACGCTCCTACTGCGCGGGGTCTCGTGGGTTCTGCTGCACGACGCTCCGATGGCTTTTCGGATTGTACCGTGTGTTGTTCACCACGGAGTCCAACGCTTAGCTCAGCGTCCTGGCTTCATGCCGAACGAAGTGCGGTACATCCCAAAATAAACCATCGGAGAACTGTACTTATGTATTAATTATGTATGTTGAACTTCTTTCACACCGTACATAGACAACCGTGCTAATCGGAGGTGCAGGGGAAGGACGAGGAAAAGTGTTCCAGACGGCCGCAGAAGCGCATCTGATAGCGCATCTGAAAGTGCATCTGAAAGTGCATCTGATAGTGCATCTGAAAGTGCATCTGAAAGTGCATCTGAAAGTGCATCTGAAAGTGCATCTGATAGTGCATCTGAAAGTGCATCTGAAAGTGCATCTGATAGTGCATCTGAAAGTGCATCTGAAAGTGCATCTGAAAGTGCATCTGAAAGTGCATCTGAAAGTGCATCTGAAAGTGCATCTGATAGTGCATCTGAAAGTGCATCTGAAAGTGCGTGATGCAGCGACCATCTTTGTTCAATGGCAGCAGCCACAAGCCGCCGCTGCTGCTGCCGCGAGGATGAGCGGAGTTCACGCGATGGCGGTTTATGCTCCTTGACGAGACCAGCAGCGTATTGTGGTTCATTAGTGAGCTGGTACCAGCCCATATTTTTCCAAACTCCCGTCCTTTACGAAAGTGGACGACAGAAGTGATCTGAAGCTGCTTTGACCTCAATCTCCCGGTCACTTTTGGCCTCGTCAAGCTTTACCCGATTAATGAACTCAACATTGGATGTAGATTTACCTGAAGCCTCTTTTGGATTGGGCCTCCCATCACTCGGATCGTGAGCCGTTTTGAAAGTTTGAACCATAGGCACGGAATAAAGTGGAGAGAATCAGTTGGACAGAGAGAACGAGTGACAAGGAAGTGCTCCAGCAGGTTTCGGAGGAGTGAAGCCTCTTTAGAACAATTCAGAAGAAGACAAAGGCTCTGGATCTGGCACATGTCCAGGCAGAAGGCTTGATTGCAGATGGATGCTGGGGACAAGGTCAAGAGGTAGAACAATGACGGTGCTGCTCGTTGACGCGAACGAAAGGTGAATGACAATAAAGGGGAATGCACGAGATGGGACAGGGTGGAGAAAACTTGAACCGTAAAGCTGCCCTCTAATAAAGGACTCAATAAGTAGATGGCATGGGTCTCTGTCGGCAACCAGAAAAACACAAGTAAATGCCCTTCAATGTTCCCACTTCTTACAGTGATGTAAGCACGTTGTGAAGCGCACACATTAATGCACGCACTATATTCTGTGTATGCAGTAAATTACACGCGCAGCATTTATCACTGGCAAGAGCCTGCCATTGTGTGCTGATGTCATATCTCAACATTGAAATGTGACAAATTGGCCATAAAAATAAAATGTATCATTAATAACCGTCCCTGTGCAATTAACCCACTACAGTCTGCATTGCAATGTACATCACGCATATCAATGGATTTTCAATCGGTAAAGTCGTAATCATAACTTAGAGCCCTTTGTGAATCCACTGCTAGATGAAGCCTTTCAATCTTGGTGGTGGCTGGAACAAAAGTCACCACGGTGGCAAGATGTCAGTTGACATTGTAGATGTAGAAGTTGTTGACATTGTAGAAGTTGTTGACATTGTAGAAGTTGTTGACAATGTAGACGTAGAAGTTGTTGACATTGTAGATGTAGAAGTTGTTGACATTGTAGATGTAGAAGTTGTTGACAATGTAGATGTAGAAGTTGTTGACAATGTAGATGTAGAAGTTGTTGACAATGTAGACGTAGAAGTTGTTGACATTGTAGATGTAGAAGTTGTTGACAATGTAGATGTAGAAGTTGTTGACATTGTAGATGTAGAAGTTGTTGACATTGTAGATGTAGAAGTTGTTGACAATGTAGATGTAGAAGTTGTTGACAATGTAGATGTAGAAGTTGTTGACAATGTAGATGTAGAAGTTGTTGACATTGTAGATGTAGAAGTTGTTGACAATGTAGATGTAGAAGTTGTTGACATTGTAGATGTAGAAGTTGTTGACAATGTAGATGTAGAAGTTGTTGACATTGTAGACGTAGAAGTTGTTGACATTGTAAATGTAGAAGTTGTTGACATTGTAGATGTAGAAGTTGTTGACATTGTAGATGTAGAAGTTGTTGACATTGTAGAAGTTGTTGACATTGTAGATGTAGAAGTTGTTGACATTGTAGATGTAGAAGTTGTTGACATTGTAAATGTAGAAGTTGTTGACATTGTAGACGTAGAAGTTGTTGACATTGTAGACGTAGAAGTTGTTGACATTGTAGACGTAGAAGTTGTTGACATTGTAGATGTAGAAGTTGTTGACATTGTAGATGTAGAAGTTGTTGACATTGTAGATGTAGAAGTTGTTGACATTGTAGATGTAGAAGTTGTTGACAATGTAGATGTAGACGTTGTTGACAATGTAGATGTAGAAGTTGTTGACAATGTAGGTGTAGAAGTTGTTGACAATGTAGGTGTAAAAGTTGTTGACAATGTAGGTGTAGAAGTTGTTGACAATGTAGATGTAGAAGTTGTTGACAATGTAGATGTAGAAGTTGTTGACAATGTAGATGTAGAAGTTGTTGACATTGTAGATGTAGAAGTTGTTGACAATGTAGATGTAGAAGTTGTTGACATTGTAGATGTAGAAGTTGTTGACAATGTAGATGTAGAAGTTGTTGACATTGTAGACGTAGAAGTTGTTGACATTGTAAATGTAGAAGTTGTTGACATTGTAGATGTAGAAGTTGTTGACATTGTAGATGTAGAAGTTGTTGACATCGTAGAAGTTGTTGACATTGTAGATGTAGAAGTTGTTGACATTGTAGATGTAGAAGTTGTTGACATTGTAAATGTAGAAGTTGTTGACATTGTAGATGTAGAAGTTGTTGACATTGTAGACGTAGAAGTTGTTGACATTGTAGACGTAGAAGTTGTTGACATTGTAGATGTAGAAGTTGTTGACATTGTAGATGTAGAAGTTGTTGACATTGTAGATGTAGAAGTTGTTGACATTGTAGATGTAGAAGTTGTTGACAATGTAGATGTAGACGTTGTTGACATTGTAGATGTAGACGTTGTTGACAATGTAGATGTAGAAGTTGTTGACAATGTAGGTGTAGAAGTTGTTGACAATGTAGGTGTAAAAGTTGTTGACAATGTAGGTGTAGAAGTTGTTGACAATGTAGGTGTAGAAGTTGTTGACATTGTAGACGTAGAAGTTGTTGACAATGTAGATGTAGAAGTTGTTGACATTGTAGATGTAGAAGTTGTTGACATTGTAGATGTAGAAGTTGTTGACCATGTAGATGTAGAAGTTGTTGACATTGTAGCTGTAGAAGTTGTTGACATTGTAGATGTAGAAGTTGTTGACATTGTAGACGTAGACGTTGTTGACATTGTAGACGTAGAAGTTGTTGACATTGTAGATGTAGAAGTTGTTGACATTGTAGACGTAGAAGTTGTTGACATTGTAGACGTAGAAGTTGTTGACAATGTAGATGTAGAAGTTGTTGACATTGTAGACGTAGAAGTTGTTGACATTGTAGACGTAGAAGTTGTTGACATTGTAGATGTAGAAGTTGTTGACAATGTAGATGTAGAAGTTGTTGACATTGTAGACGTAGAAGTTGTTGACATTGTAGACGTAGAAGTTGTTGACAATGTAGATGTAGAAGTTGTTGACATTGTAGACGTAGAAGTTGTTGACATTGTAGACGTAGAAGTTGTTGACAATGTAGATGTAGAAGTTGTTGACATTGTAGACGTAGAAGTTGTTGACATTGTAGACGTAGAAGTTGTTGACATTGTAGACGTAGAAGTTGTTGACATTGTAGATGTAGAAGTTGTTGACATTGTAGACGTAGAAGTTGTTGACATTGTAAACACAGAAGTTGTTGACATTGTAGATGTAGAAGTTGTTGACATTGTAGACGTAGAAGTTGTTGACATTGTAGACGTAGAAGTTGTTGACATTGTAGACACAGAAGTTGTTTACCTTTGGAAGCTAACCCCCTTTTCCTGATGACGACCGCTTGTGTTGCGATCAAAACGTCGTAGTTTTTTGTTATTTCCTTTTCTACGTGACTTTACCGAAAGACCCAAAGAATACGTTTCACATCATGGAATGCAATGTTTCCATAATTGGTTCATATTTTAATGATAGACTTTTTTTTAAAAATGACATTGTGGCTCAGTGGGCCCACAATGGGTGTGCCATGCAATGGTAGTGCGAAAAAAACCCATATGAAACATATGTGTAGAAATGTTGAACTTATTTTGCCCCGTACATAGCCAAACTGCGCTAATCGGCCAAACATTCCAAATATTGTCATGGCCAAACATTCCAATGCTGAACAAACTCGCAAATGACTTCATTGGGACTACACACGACATAAACATCGCCCACTGCTGTGAGCATTTGGCAGGACACCCTCCTTGAGACCTGGTGAGACTTTGCGGGATTAACAAGTGGGACATGAACCCAAATAACAACATCGCTGGTGTCGGTACAACGTCACTCATAACCTAAATTTTGGGGACACGTATAAGCGGATATGTGAATCAATTGAATACGTGAATATCTGTAAAGATACGTCTCCACATTTGTTACTGCGCACTCATGGTTCTAGTCCAGCATGCATAGATAGGTTACTAGACAAAAGAAAGCACAAATGTATTTAAACAAAGGGAAATGCTTGACTGCTTTTGCAGCAAGCAAATGCACGTGAGATTAAGAATGGATTGCTGTGTGAGAAAGGGTTTGCTTTGTGACCATCTATCGCAAATGACGGTTAAATGGTAAGGGCGCAAAAGTGATGGTCAGCTATGTGACGTTATACTGAAGATAAAATATAATTAATCACCCCATTTACTGTGTATTTGAAGGTCCACAAGCACTCTTTAGTTCGGCTGAAAAGCACAATCTGTAGTCGTGCAGAAGTGAGGCCTGTTAAAGTGGCTTCAGAAGCGACTCTGTGGTGTCGACTTGCAAGGGCCATTATCCGGCAAGATGTGACGCTCTGTTGACTCACAAAGTCTGGGGACGGACGTTTCTTCAGCTCGTGACATAAATCCCGATAAAACAATTGTGATAGAAATGGTGATAGACAAACAAAAGACCCCCCCCCCTCAAAAAATAAACTCTTTGATAAAACAACACAAAATTGTCATTAATTGTTTGATCTTGAAGGGGGCGAATTGTTCGCAACGGACAATCTCTGTCCACCTTTGCGTTTCATCCCTTCTCATTGACGCTCTGCTGGAGAAAGATGACCGCAAGAAAATTGCCCTCTGAAAGCGGCCACGCCGTTTAAGTGCTCGGAACGGCGCGCTGTCGACAAGCGCTGTCTGTCTCGCCAGCGCCGCCCCTTGTAGGGCAGCACAAAGTGAATGCTGCATTCCCACGCCTGAGACCCGGTTGCAGAATTGTCCTGTAATTAGAGAAAGCCTCTGGGGAAGGTCAAGTCCTGGAGAGGACGGCTCGCGCTGTGGAGAGAGCGAGGAGGGAGAGGCGCCGGTGGCTGTGGACGGTTCCTCTGATGTCCTTGGACAGCAGGCGAGACACAAAGGGACTGTCACAAGTGCAGAGAGACGTCTGATGTTGGAAATAGCCAAGTTAGATGGTGTCGGGCACTGCCTTTGGATCCTGAGGGTGAGATCAGGGTGACGAGGGGGTAGATGAGTGATTCTCGTGATTTGTGCGTGTGTCTCTACGCGCTCCGTGGTGGAGTAGTGAGGGTACCGTGCGACAAACCCAGCGAGCAAAGTTGGATTCCTGCTGACGGCCAACATCAGTGGCAAATATGTGAACTGGGGATGAGCCTCTATTAGGTCAACTTAGCATTAAATGTGTGTCAAAAACATCAGCACTTTGGCGACAAAGACGGCCGGGCGTGGTGCTGGCCACACCACCCCCTTGTGTAGAGAGCCGGTCTTCATAGGTGCTCGCGAACAGCACTTGCCCCAACACCCTGTGTAGGCTGCACAGAGAAACGTTGGCTTTGTTTCTGTATGCAATGCGAGTGTTGGTGTAAGTGGCCAGCACCCTAGTTGATGATCCCAGACACTTAGATCCAATGTATGGGCATGCACAGAACGATTCTAAGTTGGTATCTCAATCTGGCCAAAGGCATCTCGATTGGTTGGCTCAACGTGAAATGCGCACCTGATACACACCGAACTTGCATGTGTCAATAATGGTGATAAAAATGTCTGGTATGGTTTTGACCACACCACATCGTCGTGTACCACACTGGTTAAGTGAGAGATCTGTTGTGTGCGAGGTTTGTATTCTGTGCTAAAATCCTAGCAATCAAGTCTTTGATGCCTGGTCATACTTATTAATGCCACATGGTATTTCTACTTTGAATTGGTCTGTGTACCCAGGTGGTGTTTGTGCATAAAAACTCACTCTTATTTTTTATCACGGTCTATGAGCACAGGCCAAAAGGTGCAAAACGCCAAGTGGCCAGCAAACAAACAGAACTTCAAGTTGTAATACCGCACACAAGAGTGAATACATTTGTGGACTCAATTAAACTTCACATCTAGATGGACTCCATTAAGGTTATAAGAAAGTGTAAAAAGAGAGAGTATGGTGAAACATTCTAAAGCTGAGTAATGCGAAGAAAGAAACAGCAAGAGAAGCACATTGTGGATGAGACGAAACAGCTGATGACAGCGCGGTCAAAACGTCGTTGTCAGTCGCTGCTCAAACGAACATTGAGATGATGCTCACTACCTGATACAGCCCTAAACCAGGAGAAGCAATTCCAGACTCTGATGGCGGGGAGCAAGCCTACCCACAGGACAACCGCTGTCGCCTCTCCCTCCCACAAAGTGGTTGCACCTATACTGGGGACCCTGCGGGGAGCAAGCCTACCCACAGGACAACCGCTGTCGCCTCTCCCTCCCACAAAGTGGTTGCACCTATACTGGGGACCCTGCGGGGAGCAAATCTACCCACATGACAACCACCGTCGCCTCTCCTCCCACAAAGTGGTTGCACCTATACTGGGGACCCTGCGGGGAGCAAATCTACCCACATGACAACCACCGTCGCCTCTCCCTCCCACAAAGTGGTTGCACCTATACTGGGGACCCTGCGGGGAGCAAATCTACCCACATGACAACCACCGTCGCCTCTCCCTCCCACAAAGTGGTTGCACCTATACTGGGGACCCTGCGGGGAGCAAGCCTACCCACAGGACAACCGCTGTCGCCTCTCCCTCCCACAAAGTGGTGGCACCTATACTGGGGACCCTGCGGGGAGCAAGCCTACCCACAGGACAACCGCTGTCGCCTCTCCCTCCCACAAAGTGGTGGCACCTATACTGGGGACCCTGCAGGAACCATGGGCCGAGTGAACCGGCCCAGTCAGGACGCGAACTCGCAGCCTTCTGATCGCGAGCCGCTCGCTCTGCCGCTGAGCCACCTGGCCGGACAAGAGACCGAGGTGGCATGGGGAAGGTGTTGGCACCACCAAAGATCCCCCGTATAGCCTTAACAGACTGTAGGGGCAAGTGCTGTTAGCGAGCACCTATGAAGGCCGGCACGGCACACGAAGGAATGGGTGGCCAGCACCGCGCCCGGCCGCCTTTGTCTCCCAGGGGCGATTTTACACACCGCAAACAGGTACTCATTTCAGGCTGAGTCGACCTGGGGGAGGCCCAGGACCGGTTTAGATATTCGTCACTGGTGTTGGTGGCCGTGAGCGGCACCACCCGTGCACGTGCTCACAGAGCAACCTTTGTGTGCGCGTCGGTCCGTACGTGTTTGGTGGAGGATGAGGGGTCGGATGTAAGGATGAAGGTGGTTAGTGGGGGGGGGGGGGTGAGCGATGCATGAAAGTTAAAACAAAAAGTGCACGTGGCCCTGATGTGAGCAGAGATAAAATGAGCCCATTAAAAAAGTCTCACGGCTGACGGCCCATGAGGGCCGTGACAGAGGTGGACACACGATTGTGAGATCCTCAGATGTTCCCCCTTTGTATGGATATCGGCTCAGTGTGAAACGGCATTTCAAAGCACAGCCACTCCAAATGAAAGCACACACACACAACCCGGAACACTTGCACGATGTATGTGCAAGATATAATAGTATCAAGGGCACGGATAAAAGGGGTCACATCTATGAAAGACAGAGGCACTTAAAACGCCGCACATGCGACAGCTTAAGACAGGCCGGCGTCGAAACAATGGAAAAATACCGACATCGGTTACGCCTGTGGGAAGGATGGCGTACGAGAGAGAGAGATGTAGCTGCAGACATGAGCATTAGCTCTGCTCCTACAAAACAGGACAACTTATCAACAAAGACGAAACAATTCTGCATGAAGTGTAAACTTGCGTGACAGGTGAAGAAGTGCCATGCATTGACGTGTGAGCTGGGGTGTTTGAGGGTCGTATTGCTGTGAGTTCAAGGAATTAATTTGGTTTGCTTTTGCAGAGTGAGTTTTCAGAATTTTGACTGTTTTGAAGGAAATTAAGGTAGTTGTGAAAATATTTTAAATACGTTTAATAAACTGACTTTTTTTGTAAATGAAGGTAGTGCCTTTGCAGGCGAGAATATTGTTTTGATCATGCCTGCACTGTTCGTCCTCTGCGTTTCTTTGAATCATAAAGTTCCCATTTGATTATGAAAAAAATATTCATGCTGGTTTGGCATTTCAAACATTCCATGCAAGCATTTGGGGGGTAATGAACTTTTCAATCTGAAGTGTAAACTGGACGCAATGTTTAGGCTTTGGCGGCTGGAGTAGTCGATGTGTCAGTGCGCACTCTACTCAGCCATGTGGTGTGTGTGTGTGGTAGGAGTGGGAGTGTAGCGGTTAGCACGTTGCGCAAGACAAATTCGATTCCCGCTCATGGCCTCCCCTAGGTCGACTCAGCCTGAAATGAGTACCCAGTGCGGTGTGTAAATATCGCCATTGGGGAGACAAAGGTGGCCGGGCGTGGTGCTGGCCACCCACGCCTCGTGTGCCGTGCCGGTCTTCATAGGTGCTCGCTAACAGCACTTGCCCCAACAGTCTGTTGAGGCTATTTGGGCGACATTTGTCGTTGTCTTTGTATATATGCGTGCAGTGTGCGTGTATGTATTATACCATGATCCATTTTCAACAGCCACATAAGCAAGTTAGAAATCAAATTTTCACTGCTAATAAAAGTAAGTGGGCTTTAGCAGGAGCCGTCACCAGAATGGATGATGGCCAGGAGTTGAGCATAACCGTGGAGTGCCAGCCTCTACACGCCCCAGAGAATGGCCACCGTGGACACCGACTGTTGAGATCTGTTTGCAACCTTTGCTGGAATTGGCGAGCAACGTTGTGTGTTCCAAAGCAGTCATTATGGATCCTGTATCAGCATAACCAAGAGTAGATTGTTGCGTTGTGATGTTCAATACTCCAAATCATTTTTTTCAATTACTTCAACCAAATAGTCAACAAACAGGCAGAATAAACATCTGGATTTCCCCCGGTTCAACTGACATCGAATTGGAACTTTCACTACATGTATTGATTCATGATTCATTGCACAATGTGGTCAAGACTAATGAAGGAGCGGCAGGCATCCAAAGGATGGAACACGCCCAGAAATGTCATCCAACGCGGAGACGAAGTGATGGCATTGGCTCATTCGCAGGAGCTCGGTGGATGGATGTGTCGTGAGACTGTGAAGAGATGGCGGTGGCTTCGGAAAGCCTTCGTCCCATCGTTAATAGATCGTGGCTTGTGATAATAATGGTTTTGATGACATTGCAAAATGTTAAAATAGTAGCATTTCTCTATCGGTGATTTTCAATGAGGATCCATGGATGGAACATACAAAAACATATTCACAGGCCTTGGAATTCACCAAGGGGTTTAAGTAACAAATAATTACGGGGCCACATTTGCCATAAGATTACACGGCATGGATTGACAACGAAAATATCGACACGAGGTTGTTTTATTTACAATTGCAAACGAAGAGACCAGTTAACCGTTAAGGGGCTGCGGAAGGCAGGCACTTGATAATAACAACAACACCAGAACGTGAAGATAAAAGATGCCAGATTATCAGAGAGAGGCGTGTAAAGTGAGCTCTGTGATAGAACAAAATGTGTCAATAGCTCCTGATAACCGAACACCTGGACAGGCTTATGAACAAGCCAACGTCGCCGATAACATGTCCTGCACCCACCTGCCGAATATTAAACAAGCCTTTGATAAAGAGGATGAAAGCGACATTCAACCAATTTTTCAAAGATTTTTGTATAATAAAATGCACCTTCTAAAGTGCTCTTTAGTTGTCAATCTAACTTCAGAGATAACCCACAATGACAGATTGTGTGCGTGTGTGTGTGTGCGTGCGTGCGTGTGTGCGTGCATGTGTGCGTGTGTGTGCGTGTGCGTGCGTGCGCGTGTGTGCGCGCGTGCGTGTGTGTGTGCGTGTGTGTGCGTGTGAGTGTGTGCGTGTACGCGTGCGTGTGTGTGCGTGTGTGCGTGTTTGTGTTTTGTGGGGTGCATTGGCCCAGTGGTTAGTGCGCTGCACTACGAACCCCGTCACCACAGTTTGATTCCCCGTCACGGCCAACAACAGTAACGATTGTGTGAACCGGTTCTGGGCCTCCCTTAGGTAAATTCAGCCTCAAATGAGTACCTGGTGTGATGTCTAAACATCGCCACTGGGGAGACAAAGGCGGCCAGGCTTTGTGCTGGCCTCCCACCCCCTCGTGTGCCGTGCCAGCCTTCATAGGTGCTCGCTAACAGCACTTACCCCAACAGTGAGATAAAAGATGATACTGTTAACTGTCGGTGAATAATTGTAATAAGATATTCTGTATCCATGAGCCTGTAACCAATGACCTTGCCAGTAAAACACATATTTGTACTCTGTCTTGCACGAAAGGTAAAAGAAACCCAGGATGCCTGGTAAACATTGTATTCCAATTGCACATTTAATAGAAAACGCCCATGGCTCTACTTTGTAGTTTCTAAAGTGTGGCACCTATCCACTAAATGCTTCTAATTTGAGTCAACATGGTTGCAATGAAATGACAGCGCATTTGAAATTACACACACACACAAAGTAACGCTTTGCATCTTTGAAAAAATAAAAAGTACCATTATTTATTTAGCCATCTTTAAGGACAGGACGTGGTAACAGTTTTGAGCAGTGTGCGTTTTATGAACTGTCGATATGGCTATAGATAATAATTAATTAACAAATAAATAAATTGCTTAATTAATTTGCGTAAATGGAGCACTGCGTCTGGCTGCGCAAACGCTGGCAGGAGCACAAAGCTTGCGAAAGCATCTTGTGGGAATATGGAACGCTGGTAAAGCTTTGTAGTTGGTGGATGTAAATGTTTAACCCTTTCACTGCAGCATTATATATATATACATTGTCCCAATTGTTTGCCCGCACTGAAAGATTTTGAGAACCTCTTCGGAATGTGGAGTTCTGCATTGGCTGGCCTGGTCGCTTGTAGAGACCACAACCCGCGGGTTCACGGTCGCAGGAGCAGGAACAGGTTGATCGGCGCTTTAAAGAAGGGCAAGTACAAACGCTACCTTTGGAGCTACCGCATTGAAATAAATGTACATCCTGAGTTTCAACAATTGTTTGGAGAGACGTTTAAACATGACACGGAACGTTGAAATGAGCGCTTGAAATGTAGCGCGGTAATGAGAGTATTTCATGGAAATGTATCTCTGCAGCACACAATACGGGACCGTTTCAAATCGGTTTGCATTGCACACCTACGCTTATACTCCAAGAGATATGCATCAAGTATATCACACAGCAACAGCAGCGACATCTCTACAACTATATAAAAAAAATGTCCATTAGGAAAATCACTGATTATAAGTTAGGGTCAGGGTTATCATGAGAGAGAGAGAGAGAACATTTCAGACTTGCATTGATTAGCAGTTCAGTTCAATTATATTATTAATGCTCACATTATTTGTATGGTTACTGTAATTAAATGTGTAGTGATTTTCCTTTCCATGGAGATTGCTTCAATTGTTTTCAGCCAGAAGTGTCTTTCATTTTTTAAATCAAATTGTTATGTCAATGCAGTGCCATCTTACTTACAGCTCTGAGCCTCATTGCCACTGAAGTTGTAAACAGCGCTAATGTGAGTGCGCGGAGCCTTGCTTGCAGTTGCAGTCGTATTAAAAGGGGGCTGTTGTTTCTGTCTTGGTTGAAGAGGCTGCCGCCTGCATCGGGAGCCACGAGGTGACGCAGCGGGTAACGGCAGCTTTTTCAGCCGTGCGCCGCACAAGTTTCTTCTTGCGCGTTTTATCATTAAAGGGAATCGCTCCATCAGATGTTTGCCGTCCAAGGACTGAAGGTGGCATGGCCAGCAAAAGTAGCAGACGGTGCAATAAAATAAAAATGAACGAGGCAGCTTGCAGCTTCGTCAAAACATTGTCGCCATAGCAATGTTTATACTGCTCTATATAAGAGTAGGGTTGGCATGATATAATGTCATGGTTTTAGATGCACGACATGGTGATGGTCGCGACTCCAGTCTCCCCCCGTAGGTTTGTAAATAGTTTGTTCTGATTGGTTTGCTTTGCTTCCAGAAGAAAGAAAGAATACTTACTGAAAATTGCAACTTTGCAACTGATAACACTTTTTGTCTGTCAATCACACAGACAATATTAAATCAATAACTGAACTCACACAAAACTGTTTTACTCTACTGATGAGACCCAGAAGGTCTAAACCGGTCAAGTTTGTTTGCTTAAACAAATGCTGCTGGGTAATGTTGGGAAGCTGAGAGGCCAGTGGACTGAAACAAAATGTTTACGTGTATGTTGCGACGGAATAGAGTATTGGTCGTGTGTACACTGTAGCGAACATATATGTAGTTATCTTATAACAAAGCAGGACCTCACCTGGAAGTCGTTGGCCTTGTTGTAGTGCACGTTGAGGGCGCGGAAGAGCTCCGAGTCGCGTGTGACCGTGAGCTCCTCGGCGCTGGTCACCCCGTCCGCCAGCGCTGTCCGTGCGAACTTCTCCATCTGGATGTAGTAGAACTCGCGGAAGTTGCTGAACCACTTGATGAGCTGGGACGTGATGCAGCGGTTGAACTGACGTGAGACGTCGGGGAGACAAGAACAGCGCAAGCACGGGTAGCTGTGTGTTTAGAACGAGCGCGCTTGTTCCACGACACCGACGCTGCCGTGGTGCCACGGTGGGCAGACTGAAATGCCGAGCCAAGGTCGTCGCTTCAATCTCCTGGCGCGGCAGCTGAAACGGCGGTGCAAGTTTTTTAAATTCCGCCCCCCCCCCCAATCTCTGTCCACCCAGCAGTATTAAGTCGCGTGTGGTGGGGTAAAGTGTGGGTACTCCAACCTCTTCAAAGATGTCTGGGCAGTGTGGCAGAGTGGGGACACCATCTGGAGAGGCTCTTCAGAGCTCCCTCCAGTGGAGGCCTCTTCCTCCGCGTTGGCACGAGAGAGCAAGTGCGAGGCTGCGCCCTGACTTTAACCCTGCTTCATATTAAACGCAATGTATGTTTAAAAAAAATTCCTGTACACGACTGGTTGCTCCAGACTGCAATATATTGTATTTGCCAAGATTGTAATGCACAAGTTGAAATTGAAATAAATTAACTTGTAAAAAACAGTATCAATTCATTATGTCGTTTTAACATATGACGTTAACATTATAAAATTACGTGCGTGATTTAGTTGAACATTTAGAAATAACACTTTGCAATAGTAATTTCCTTAATGGCTCACTTTATTCCTGCCATATATCTGATGGGTATGTTAAAGGCATTTCTGTGTCACTGTGAAATATAGACTCTTATTGCAAACGCGAGCTTCCAGCTGAGATTTCTGCATGTTATATAGTTGAATTGTGTCTAGGGCACGTTACAATTCTACATTTCTGCATTCATTCAACAGTTTTATTTAATACAAAGGGGAAATCATGACACTGTTTCCCAAATAACTTTAAGAATTAGGACTAGGAATTTATTTTTGCGTAAAAAGACATTTAAACAAATAATAATTTTGCTATCATCCTCAAGACACTTAATAGACATTACATAAATACAAAAACATTCTCTTCGGATGGCCAATTGACCTGTAAAGGACCCTTCAACTAGTCTTACAGAAGCATTCATTAAGGATCCACTCGTTATTAAATATATGACGGGCGGCTTCTCCACAGTCTTATCTTTTAAACGTGATAATAATTCACTGTGTAACAAAACACATTTTTTGTTCCTGGGTACTAAGTGTTATTTCCTAATTGCGTATGCCTCAAAAGTACAGAAAATTGCTGCCTATTCCCCACAAACTTTGCTTTTGTGACCAGGACACAAAAGCCAAGTTAATAATCCACTCCATTAATAACACTGTGCAACAAATATATTTTTTGTTCATGGGTAGTACATTTTATTTTCTAATTGCTCATGCCTCAAAGTACAGAAAATGACTATTACTCCCCACAAACTTTGCTTTTGTGACCAGGACAGTGATATTTTGTGCAACTTGAATGTGCAAGATGTATCATTACGAGAACTATCTGATATTTCATTTTAAAAAAACAACAACGAGCAGCAGCATACTGAAGCAAAGCTATGCGGTGCGGTGCAATAAAAAAAATGCTTTTGGCATTTGTCACAGCATAATCAACCAAAAGCCACCCCCCATCAAAGAAAGATAATAACAAATAATTTAAAACAGGAAAATCGTTCTGCCACATCACATTTACACAGACACTTCATATTTTTCAGAAGCAGAGACATCGCCTGTTACGATACAAGCAGCTGGAAGCCATTCAGAACTGTCCCCGTGCAATTTCGCAGACAATACCAGCTGATCACATTCACCACTGAAGTTCACTTGGGTAGCAGCATGCATTTAGGCTGTTTGCGTTCCTCATGCTAAGTAACCTCTCCTTAACATCATCACTTAATGGAGCGTAATTACGTGGCTGCAAGTTGGAGGTCTTTTTGTGTGTGGCCTGAAATGTGCCGTAATGATGTGGATAAAGAGAGGCATTCAGTGACACACTAATTAAGTACCCGTGGCCATCAGACAGCTGCTTGATTGAAAGTTTTAACCCGTTTGTGGTCACATCAGTCTTCGTGAAGTGTTTGTTTTCCATTGTGGGGCTCTCGGCACTATCATGCCATGCTCGCGGGGACCTTTGTGGGCAGGGGAATGAAAGTGTGCGCGCGACATTCAGCGGGAGGACTGTGATGGAGACCAACGGCAATCGACCGAATGCCGCCGGAATGCTATTTAGTATTTGCGCAGGTTCGTATGTTGAACTTCTTTAGCACCGTACGTAGCCAACCACACGAGTCGGAGGTGCGGGAAAGGACATAAAACGAAACACAAAAATCTGTTCAAAAGAAATATGTTTTCAATATACTGTAGTGCATAGCTCCTCCAGTGGCTCCCTAATGCAGTCGTGGACCGTGGCTTCGGTTTCATGGGAGATCAACAAATGTTCAATATTATTGGCTCACTTGCAAGTCAGCGCATGCGGGCAGTTGAGGAAAAGAGGAGCAGACGGATTAGAAAAGGTGCACAAGTTGAGGACATCGCCTTGGGCAGGACGTGTCCCTCGAAGCGATGACGGCCGGCGGCGGTCGAGACTAACAACGGAGTCGCAGCCAAAGGGGTGAACTCGCCCGAGACGGAGGCAGCATTTGGCTCCGTGCGCTCCATGGATGGTTGCTTCAAGAGGCCACGAGACACGGCGACGATGGCTTGAGGGAGCCTTCATCCAGCAGTGGACAGACCATGGCCAATGATGTAAACGCTCATTGCCCATGGTCTTCACTGCAGAGATTGGGGGGGTGGGATTTGGTGCCGGCTCACAGCGTGGCTGCCTTTCCCGCTTGTCTTGAGGTTTGTGAGCCTTCAAAGTGAACCAGTCAAGGGTTCTGTAATTGCAGGGAATTTTGTTCCAGCTAAACAAAATATATACATTACACTGCAATATAAGTTAACTTCACATCAGTGAATCAGCCCGCATGCATCAGTTAATCAGTCCCCGCCCCTACACTCATCCTCCATAACTTGATGTTTCATGTTCTCGAAAACCAGCGTTGCTACAGTGTTTAATCATCATCAGCCATTATCTATCCACTGCTAGATGAAGGCTTCCCGAAGCCGTCTGCATCCCTCGCAGTCCGGAAATTCAACAGAGGGCCATATATGGCATAACTATAACAGATATTCAACAATATTCATAATAATGATAACACTGAACTGTACAGGCCTTTATCAATACCTTGCTCGGTGAAGGCTTCACCGAGCCTTTCTGTCACGGGGGTTGTTTGACCATACTTCACCGTGCTGGTCAGTGAGAGTTGGTGAGGGTGGAGGCCCAGGACGAGCTCGAATATCACTCGCCACTGATCTTTGCCATCATAATAATAATACTTAAATTATATATAGCATCATTCATGCTAATAGCATCCCATAACGCTGTACATTAAATATATATAGGACTAAACCCCATACACAGCCACTTCCAAGCAAATGAAAACTCTGCTACTCCCAAGCAAAACAAATAATAAACAAATGAAGAAATGGCACCAAAACAAAAAGCACAAACAACAACAACAACAACGTTATCACAACAAAGACATTAGCCCATGAGGCCGTGGTTGGTAATTGAGCTCAGGTTGTCTTGTTCATAGCCTAGTTTGCTAACCACTGCACCACTGCTCCGCCAACATGAATATTAAATCTTTACAAATGTTTCAGAGTTCAGGCTTATCAAACCATCAGTCGTGAGAAAGTACGACATGCTCATAGTGCAATTTTTCCTTAGATTTGAGAGGTTTGACAAAAGTAAATTAGTCATATAATACAGAACTTAAGAATGTCCAGTGTTTAGTTCTGGGGAAAAAAATACTGACAACGGGAGTCTGATTACTCTGGAAATACAATGCTAAAAACCAACAAGTAACTTAGAATGTGTCAGACATCGCGAAAATAATGGTCAAATGAGTCAGTGTGTTAAGGCAGGCCTGTGAATAGGAAGCCTTTTACTATCTAATAACAGAAGTTTGTTCCTGTTTCAATTAAAGATAATTGACACGTGAACAACAACCACTGCTGTAAGCGTGATTCACACAGAGTTTGTGGCATTTTGTAGGAAATGTTTTCCAAGTAAGTTCATTAGAGAGGACACTGAATGGCACAGCATTAGTTATGAAAGATGCTACAAACTTGACAGCATCAACGAAGCATAGGTGGAGCAAGAAATGGCGACGTGAGTTCACGTACAGTATAGATAATTGTATACGCACAGGGGCCTGGTGAGTTAGCATCTCGCCATGAATCGGTGTAACAATCCACCCAGCGCCCGCACACGAGCGGAGAGCGTTGCTCCATCTCCTCCGGGGAAGATCTCATCACGAGGGGTTCGCTCTCTTGGTGGCAACTCCGCCATGATTCTTGGCAATTGGCCATCGTCCTGCCAGGCGACGTGTCCTGCCCCAGCTCTCTTTTCTCGGCAATGAGACTGTGAAGTCTATAGGTTGCATATACTCTCTCATTTCCATGCATCCAATTCCTAACGTAAACCGCTCCAAGCTTCTCTGAGTGCTTTTCAGTTTTTGCACAATTTCCATTTTTCTTGCGAATGTCCACGTGACCCGTACGTCATAGCAAGGCAATACGGATTCATACAGCAACAACACAATCTTACTTCCGAGGACATGATCACTTGTGAAAGCAGTCCGGAATCCGTGTACATGCATGGTTTTCATTCCTCGTTTGTCTCGTGTTGAGGAGCCGTCTCTCAGCTCTCTGGGGTGATTTATAGGAAGCGATCACTTGTGTAAAACGGAAACACGGATAATGCTAAACACGTAAATTGTTCTAAAATTATTAACTTATCGTTTAGCTATATTGTTTACTAAAGTAATCTATCAGTGAGTCACCAGTTAGGAAGAGCCAGTAATCGAGAGCTTACATACATTGGCATGGGATGGCCTCTCCTCTCTTTCTCTCGCTTCCTTGTTATTATAATATTACTGAGTCAACGCACGCGTGTTCTGCTACTGCTGAGTTGTATTTGGGATAATTTAATATTTCTCTGATGTTCTTTATTCTCGTGCTGATCATTCGTCCTGTTTGCCCAACATAACATTTACCACTCGTGCAGTTAATTTTGTACACACCTTCTGTTGATAGCTTCGGTAGTACACGTTTTGTACCAGATATGAATTTCTGGTACAAAAGCAGTAGCAGAACACGCGTGCCAACCAGGACACTCAAGTGATTTTGATAATGTTGAAGTTCTGTGCAAAACTAGCTACTGCTGGCCAAGACTAATTAGATAATCTATAGAAATTGAAAGAAAAATAATTTTAACAGTTCGGATAGCTACCGCCTTAGTGCTGCGTGAAAGCGAATCATCAAATAATACATTATTAAAATGCATGCCTATAAAGGGCAGCATACTTCAATAGGGATTACCGTTGGTACGGCTATTTTAATAAAAACAATAGACAAGAAAGACAAGATCAAAGGGCTCGCATAATGCACGTGCATCATGTACGTTGACTCAGTAATACCACCCCCCCCCCCGCCAAGAGTGCAGAAGCGTGGTCACCACATCTACGCCTCTATAGAAGAAACGAAACAGCGAGACTTATCTCTTGACTTAAAGCTTTTGTGACTGCAGGAATTAATATTCTTTGGGTCTTTTGGTTAAGTCACGTAAAAAACTACGATGTTCGTCATCAAGAAAAGGGGGTTAGCTACTAAAGGCAAACTGTCTATAAAGGTTTAAAATGGGTGTAGCCCAAATGTCAGCAGCATGGACGGGGCAGTCGATGTAAATGTGAGTGGTGGGCAGCGACTGTGACGGTCGTGGGTTTTCTACCAATGAAAGGGCTACCAGGTAAAAATGTGCATGTTAATGTAAGATTGGTGAGTAGACTCCACGGCGAGTGTGCTAGTTAGACTTCTCCACAAATCTAGCTGTCGCCTGATGAAGCGAGTTGTAATTACTGGCGAAACGTCATACTCGTTGTGGCTTGGCTCTCCAACACACCGGTGTGCTGTACTAGTGACGAATTGGCATGTTCTGTTACATGTCAACCCTTACTAGTTGGCTGTGTTGGGTGGTGGCGGGTTTTAACGACACTTTTATATATTTACGTGATCTAACCCAAAAAAACTCTATTATGGATGATATTGGTCGCGAAAGCCTACGTGTAAAACTACCGTATTACCTTTGAGTTTCACATCCTGTTGTATTTTCCACTTGGACCTTCCAACAACCTTCCAACAATTGTATCTTGTTGTTAAGGGACCTTGCTGTACAAGCCTTTAGTTTTACTCATTTATATCTTCAACCCGAGTTATTTTCACATATCCTGGAGACCATTCTCATGACACATGGTGACTGTCATCTGCAAATCTGCAATGTTTGAAGTTTTGGCCATTCATATATATATGCATTTGCTTCTACAATTGTGTGAGCAAGCAGAATATAGGAAGGGTTTCTCAAACATCGACCGCATACATTTTTATGAATCAGATTCTGGAAAAGACTAATTAATTTCACTTACCATTGCAACTAGACTTACCTAAGTAAAACTAAATTATAATACTAAACTCTTTTTTATTTTTCCAAGTAAAGCCCAAGGATCTCTATAGCTCCTTTTCAGAAACGACCTTGCTATCATAAATGATAGATCAACGAAGTGGCTTACCATCACGTGGAGATTGATAGCGGCCAAATACTCTAAACGAGCGATGTTGATTCTAAATGTGAAGGGAAAAACCGGGGGACTCGGAGAAAGATCTACGCGACCACAGGGAGAGAGACGCGCAAACTCTAAATATACAACAGGCATCAGGGTCGAGATAGAACCCACGACTTCCTGCATGCCAATTGTGCCCTATTACGTTCTGTATACTTCCATCTCGGTTACGTTCTTGGGGTGTTGGGCGTTTACTGTTGTGGCCCCCCCAGTTGTGGAACTCCCCCCTCCCCAACCTGTGGAGATACGGCTTTTGCATAGTGTTCTGAATTGTTAATTCACGTCTGAAGAAAAAACTTTTTCCTAATGACTTTTTCTGCCATGTGGTTCTTTCTTATCTATCGTCTCTTCATTTCGTGGTGCCTTGAGAATTTTATTTGTGAATGGTGCTTGAGTGTCAATTTTATAATTGTTATTAAATGTAAGAAATGTAGAAATAAAATCCACCTACAAAATAGAACAGCTACAGAGTGCAGGAGATACCAAAATGCAACATGAAGTCACACGCCGTGCACCTACCAAGGTTATTCATTTTTATGCTTTCTTATTTTGTTTGGCATGATTTTTTGGGGTTTTTCACTGATCTCTGTTTTCCATGCCCTTATTACTTCTCTTATGACTTCCCTTACAATGCAACAATTGTTATGTCAATGGGCTCTAACTTTAAACATTCAAGGCAACTTATTTCGATTTAAGGCCCTCTATGATACTATTACAACTGGGTATTTTTAAACATTCAGCAGAAAGTTGTATAACTTTGTTTTTTGTGCACGTTAACTTCCCCAGCATTTGCTACGTAGGTTTTGCGGTCGTGCTGCACTGTATAACTTTCTGACAAGTTTTCGGGTTGAACTGCGGTGTCGTGTCGTTCGGCACAATGTCCGACGTTTCGCTCCACGCGCTGGCAGCTTCAATTCAGTTTCGGAAGCTCCCAGAATGCAGAGCGAAACATCCGACATCACGCCGAGCGCCACGCGGTACAATGCCAAAACCGCATCGGAGAGCTGTAAGTGCGCACAGGCCAAATTTGGCCATTGCGGCAGGTATGGGACCTGGTGAATGACTACCCACTTGTATCTGGGGGTATGGTTGCAGCTTTTGGAGCACTCTGGTCTTTGGTGCGTGGAGCGTTCTTTGCCGGCTTAACCGTCGATGTGTTAACGTGCGCGGTAATTGTCACGCTCTTCAAAGGGCTACCGCTCCAAAACAAAAAGGGGCTCCTTAATTGCTGCAGAGATAGAGACAGTTGTAATCAAATCACTTAAGAATACATTAGGAGTTCACGTGTTTACTTCGTCTTTTGAAATGTCAGTATTTGCATATTGGCATCATTTAACTCTACAACAGGCAACACGGTGAGTGTGCAAAGAAACTGCTGTAATTATGGTCTACCTACCACTCATTGGCTTGAAGCCTGCAGCCTACTAGGCAAAGTAAATGGCGCAACAACAAACTATTGAAATTAGAGCATTAAATATTTACTTGCCAAATATTGACATAAAAATGAAATTGTGTTTTTGTTATCCTGGTGATGTGGCCAATATGTTTGTTGGCTTTAATATGAATGTTGAAATGGTTAATAGCTTTTGGTCATACATGAAAAATAAAGGAGTATGTGTAGCAATGCTGGTGCTGTTGGGGGTAGGCAGGATATTGCCGCGGATGGGGATTGTAGATGAAGGGGTCATTAAGGAAACGCACGAGTTTGTTCCCACATGCTCATTAAAATGAAAAATCTAATGTAAATTGAAAATACAAACACGATAAAATCAAATGCCGTGCTTGTAAACAAACCCTTGTGATGGATCCTGACTGAAGGTTTTTTTTTTACATTTTAAAAATAATTATGTTCGTCAAACATGTATGCTGTTTAACCATTTTAAGGATTACATATTTAGCATTAGTAGGTATATCATTTTGAAATATGTTTCCAATTATATGCCATGGCTAAAATCATAAACATTATCAACCATGCTTAATCCACTGCTGAATGTAGGCCTCCCCAAGCCATCTTTCAGGATCGGCGATGTTATCGTCCAGCTCGCGCATTAACTGATTTCATTACTCCATCTCCTCAGTTAACGTTCTCTCGAACACGTTGCCTTCCTTATTATGATTTTGGATTATTTTAACACGCAGAAAAATGTGTAAATATAAACAACACTAAATTATTTTACTGACCAGGTAAAGTTCACTGAGCGAAATTAAAGTGGCTAATGTAATGGATACATATATCTCAATATGTTAGCACTGCTTAATATAATTAGCAGAGGATTGTAACTTTAAGGGAAGGGAGTTCATGAGGGAAATCCAGAGATTGCAGGGTTTAAAATTACTGTATTGGTGGCTTTGATGAAACTATAAAATGTGAAAAACCCATTTGAAAACTTCGTTATTTTTTTTTACATTTGGTCAGTGTATGATGCTCGCTTTTTAATTGTCTGTTTTCTTTGATGTTATAGTTTTAAATTGTCTTCCATTAACATAGAGATATATTAATAACTTATTGGCAGTTTATTCTGTACACTTTTTTTAATGGTTTGTCTATTGTAAAACACCAGATTTTAAACAAAAGTACACAGTCTTGTATCAAAAGTCTTGTATGTGTAAAAATATATATATATTTCAGAAATAAATTGCGCGTGAATATTTTTTTAAACAGTTAGTTTCAAAGCTACATTCTTGTGAACTCCTGCAGTCACGAAAGCTTTAAGTCAAGATGTCCACTCTTGTCGTAAGCAGCACTGAAGAGCCCGAACCGCTTGTCGTGTGGCAATATATACCATCTTATTGAGTTTACATTCTACATTTGAGAAGACATTCCAGCAACAAACTGTATTCTATTCCTTGAATACACCCATATAGATCACATCTTACGACTGTATCCATTACCTGGGCAAGGGCCGTCAGCAAGTAAGCATGCTGGTCTACAACGGGATTCTCAACCACATGTCATTGCCTCCACAACGCTTACTTTGACACTAAACCAAACACTAGGGAGGTGCAGGTCACATTTAGATACCAATTTCCATTGACAGAATCGTAATCAGAATCTTTATTGAAACTGCAGGAGAAATCCGATGACCTATAAAGCTCTTTGTCACCTACGTCCAGTAGGGGCGGGTCTGAAAGTTGCAACAACAAACAGTACAAACACGCAATAGGAGTGCAAAGTACCGGATTAGCCCACACGTCTGATTAGCACGGTTGGCTACAAATGGTGTGATAGAATATCAACATACGTAGAAAGGAAAAGTAAGCAAATCATTTCAAAATAAAGACGTACAATAGATCAAGTACATTTGCACACATTCACCCTTCAATGTCCACCCTCGTAATCTGGGCGCCTGCTGGATTCCGAACAGTGAACCTCTGCAAAGAGCGGCGTGAGGGCGACCACCCATCAAGCGGTACCTTGACGTCAGGGAAGTAGATCTTGAGCATGGTGGAGCTGGGGTAGCGCGAGTAGTAGAACATGAGCTTGGCCTTCTTGAGGTGACCCGGCGTGAGACCTTCCTGGCCGTGAGCTCAAGGTCAAGGGTTAAACGGCAGCGATTTCGGAGCAAGCGCGGAAGCGTTCGCGGTCATTCATGCACGGCAGCATTGACGAGTCGCGAGCGATCACGCGCGTCAGCAGTGAGACGTTCCCCACGATAGCGTTACAAAAAACGCAACGATTTTAAACATTTGGGCAAAGAAGATGTGATGTTAATTACCAAAAAACGCATTCAATATAGTGACTTCAAGGAAAACATTTTAATCGCTAATTAGGAGTATGAGTGATGACATGGTCATGTTTATAAAACGGGTTTGGTCTGCTTCATCGCTCGTGTGAAATCAACGTGGAAAAGTGAATGGCTCAGATAAGCTCACTGAAAGGTATAATAAGACATATGTCTCATCTTAAACTATAATTACAAATTGAATTTAAATTTTATCTAAGTACAGTCCCATCCCAAGACACTACTAATTATGGAACACTCACTACCATCGTGCAGTTGAACAGTAAGCCAGAAACATAATTTACTTATAGAGAATAAATTACTTATTCTGAAGGGGTAATATCATAAAATGCTCCCTGCTGAGAAAGGACCATCATAGCAATGTAATATAATTGGTAAAAGTGTATACCATTGTGTGCCTCTGTCATGGCAAAAGGTAAGAGATGAATTACAATTGTTAATCATAAAAATAGCGACCCTTTGTCAAATCTGCTGCTGAATGAAGGTCTCCCCCACCCCATGTCAGTAATTTTGATTTGTTTGACTATACCTCACCACGTTGGTTAGTGCAGGTTGGTAAACTAGGATCAGATCAGATATCACTCGCCAATGATGTTAGCCATGGCGAACATGAACCACGACACCTCGCTGATCTCGTTAAGGAGCATAAACCATCATCACGCAAACTCCGTTCATCCTCGCAGCGGCTTCTGGCTCGCCATCGAACAAAGGCGGTCACTGCGTCGCGCGGTTTCAGATGCGCCTTTGCGGCCGTCTGGAACGCTCTTCCTTCCGTTATTAAGAAGCCATTGTGATTGTATATGTTTAGTTTTATATCTACGTGACTTTACCGAAAGAACCAAAGAGCATAGATCCCTGCAGTCACGACAACTTCAAATCTAGATTAAGCCATTGGAGCTATGCAGTTTTAAATCTAGATTGAAAACTCAATTCTTTAGAACTGATTTTGTGTTTAGTTTATTGTCCTTCACTCGCATCTCCGATTCGCAAGCTTGTCTAAGTATGGTGCGAAAGAAGTTCAACATAGCTACTGAACTTCCCAGTGCAGTGTTCTAACCACCGTGCCACGTCTCCCTTGCAATGCGGAGTCATTGGCAGGTGAATGGAAATGGTAACGGAGGAAGAATGTTGATATCAGTCCGGTTCTTTTATGCGTTTATGCTTGTGGGCAAAATCCATCACAATAAGGAGTTAAACAGATTCAGCTTGACTAATTTGTCACGAAATAATAATTGTCACGTAGACGTAATGCTTATTGATACGCAGATGTGTTGTGATAAAGTCGATGGTAATCCCAAAAGAGTATGTATCCGCTGGTAAAGTAGGGTTACGTATCATTTTCGACTCAACATATTATACACGGGACGGGTAACAAACACAACTAGTGATATAGACAGCAGAATAGATAAGATGTGTTTGCAAAGCGTGTTATTAAATGGAGGAACTACAGTCAGTGTGGTTGTTGGAATATTGCAGCAGGTCTTCAGCCATCTCTTACCATGTTTGAACACAATACGTGGAGTTTAAACATCAAGGAAATTGCACTTTCAGTGCGTACTGTCGGATAACACTTAAAGTCTCTCTGGCATGCCTTTATACTAAGGCATGCTGAATTGTCTATCCAATTACAGCATGTGCATAGGAATACTTTTATTTGCTTGTAAAATTATTTACATTTCACGCTGTTTTATATATATGTATGCACATTGTTAAGAGCTGAAATGTGCTTTCATATCAAAATTAGTGTTGCAGCACTTTGATATTATACGGTCATGAGTGGACATAGTAAATGCGATATATTATTTTTGGGCAAAGCTGCGGCAATTTAATTATCGTATACAAGACATGTATAGCGTTTATACTAGTATACACATTACTGCTGTGTTTTAATTTAGTGCGTTTTCAACTCAAGCATATCCCCTTTCAGCCTCGAAATATTGTAGGCACCGGATCTGTTAATAACGAGCACAAACACACAACAAAGGGTGCGTTAAACGCCAATTCTGTTACGGTGAGCCAAATAACGCCGATGTATCACGAGACCACAGGAGATGATTCCAGATATGTATGGATCAGCAGTGGGTAGATCACGGCTCATGCTTAAGTTAATGGGGAGGCCTTGATCCAGCAGTGATAGACGATAGCTGATGAAGATGATGTTCATGATGATGGATCAGAAGTTAACACTGCTGTCTTCGTATTGTGAGAATATCGTTTTAATGTGGACCAAGTAAGGGATATATTTTCAAGCAAAGTGTGGAACACAAATCCTGAAGCTGTTTCGTTCGTATAAATGTTGAACTCATTTCGAACCGTATGTAACCAACCGGGCTCATCGGTGGTACGGGGGAAGGATAACAAACTGAACACAAGAAAACGATTCTAAATTCAAAAGCAGTTCACCAAAAGTTGGAAAAAAATGTTTAGTTGGACACTGATCACCTTTTTCAAATGGGTCAAAGAGCACAAAAATGTCCATGCCGTTGAGACAATAACGAACTTTAAACAACAACGAACCTGAAACAACAAAGAACTTGAAACAATCACGACCTTGAAGCAATCACGAACTTCACTGCAAGGGGAGACTGGTGCCGACAGGCGGACACTGATGCGCTGAGTACGACAATCGGAGCAACTGCTGCCTCCGGTTTCAATGAACCTGGTCAAGCTGCAAGGGTGAGAGAGGTGGGTTTTTGTTTAACTGGGGATTTCAGGTTACCATAACAATGCGAAACCATGGCAAAACGATGTGACAGGTGTCTGTTAAGGGACGTTTCGCTTCTTTGTTTATGCCTATTTATAGCCTGGCATGAGTCTTTACATGGATGCGTCTCTGAAGTAGACAGTGTATATTGGGTTTTAGTAATCACAGTTTCTGATTTGCAAGTCGTGAATATAAATCTCGTGTGCATCTCTTCAAAGCGTTGTCGATTAAGAAGCGGGAGCACACGTCAACCGATGGACATATATTGGGCCCCTGCCATACGAATGTGGAATTCTGTAAATTGGCCGATAGTAATTGTTACTTCTGTACAAATAACATTGTTGACGGAAGCTGCTGTTGTTGTTGTATCTGGAAGAGCCCGTTCCCTCCTCACCGCGCCCTGTGGCATTCAACACAAGGCAGTCGGCGGGGTTGCTGAGATGATGAAGATGATGAAGATGATGATGATGATGATACAGCAGCAGCAGCAGAAGCAGCCACTCGCTCCGTGCCACCCTCGTGTCGCTCCTACCTCGCTCACCGTTTCCGTGACCACGCTGGGCACCCATTCTACCAGACCGACTGCTGTGTGCCGTGCGAAAGAAGTTCAACATACAGTACAAACATTGCGTACACCCGCTGTGGTTCAGCCACAGCACTGCAGGCCACACAACACTTCTCTGTCTGCTTCTCTCCTCACACTGCCCGGCCGGGGCATTCCCTCCCATCGCCTCTTGTCTCAAGTTCTTATCTAACTTTTATACATTACACCTTCAATCGGGAGTTGAAATAAGGGCCCTACATGCACGTACATACGCACACGTCCATCTTTCCCCTAGCCCAGGGGTCGGCAACCTACGGCTCCGGAGCCGCATGCGGCTCTTTACGGGCTGCTTCTTGACGATATGTACGTATGTACAGTATATGTACTCAGATGCATTGCGGCTCTTGAAATACTGAATTTTGTACCGAATTGGAAAGAAATGGCTCTTCTTGTTATTTTGGTTGCCGACCCCTGCCCTAGCCAGCTCCCAGCCCTGTTAATCCCCGTCTCCAAACCCCACTTCTTCCCTACTGGATAGTTATGGATCAAAATGTGACATTGCCCCTTTAAACCAAGGGAATCTTTGCTGGGATCGATACTTGTGCTGTGAATCGACTGTCCAATAAGGAGGCAGAAGGTCAGAATATTAGTGAAGAGTCAAATCAATGAATTGATCATGGGATTAAAGGGACACTTTATTGTTTCAAAGGTCTATTTTAGACTTCCTTGCCAAAAAATGTAAATAAAAGCTGAGCAGCTTAGTTTTAAATTGGAGATGAGGCTCTGGCTGAGATGAATTAAAACAAATCAATGTTTTTGTTCAAATAAAAATAGGGTTGAGGCCGAGGGGGAAATGAATGCAACGCAACATATTTTCTTGCTCTTCCGTTTCTTCTAATTCTGCTTATTCTAACAGTGTTATGGTTAGTAGTAGCGGGGTTGGCTATATGCAGTAAATTTGGCTAAATGCCAGGTATAAGCACAACAAAATATCGGGTTGACTGTCATGCAACCGATGACGTGCGTGTCCGTCATCAGTTTTTCTTCCGATTCTATTCCGATGCTGTCAGTGTAAAAGTGAAGCCGGAAAGAAAATAAAGTAACTTTATCGGTGCCGAGGCTCCCACAAGGCCATGCGGGAGGGCGGGTGGCACAGTTTGGTGCCAGCTATCACAGAATGTGGTCGTGTCGCTAGGATTCTCTGCGCTGAGTACAATGTATTTAAAAACAGCGCCGCTACGCATCTCTGAATACAATCAACGCTGAGCCGCTTGTGCGTTCCGAGATTCAGCGGTGAAAGGGACACCCACCATGCATCTTGCAGACGTCTCGGAATGGGAAAGGGTTAACGATACTCTGCAGCAGGGCCGGCGGGAACATGCTGCCCTCTACTGTGTAGAACAGAGGTCATTTAAAGAGATCTCAGATGTAGCTCTGTGATTTCCACTTCAAATCTCAATCCATTGATCATGAGCAGATGTTGTTGCTGTCTGATTGGACCCAAGAATTTGGCCATCGGATCAGACTGAAATTGAATTCAACTTGTGATGGAATCTGATGTGTCTCAGCAACTCCAAATGTGGCACCGCCAACACGGAATTCAAGCTCGAGGTTGTGTTTCCGGGTTGTTGCCGCATGGTGTCCCGTAACAATGTCGAAATTCTAAATCGTGGACATTCATCAAATCGACTGATCAGGCGACTGATTAAGCTAGTTGTAATTACTGGCGAAACGTCGTACTCAGATTGTAAATGTTGTGGCTTGGCTCTCCAAGACACCGGTGTGCTGTACTATTGACAACCCTTTCTAGTTGGCTGTGTGATGGTGGGTTTTAACGACACGTTTATATATTTACGCGATCTAACCCAAAGAAAACCTCTTATGGATCATATTGGTCGTGAAAGCCGACAGTGGTTTACCATCACGGTCCAAAGTTTGGGCTGCATGGCCACAAGCGCACTAACGTGGCTTGTCTTGAATTTTCAATTCATGAAGGAGAAGTGCGGACCGGCCTGTGGATGATGTTGTGATGAGGTGCGCACTGTTTTGCGTGGCCCCCGTCGAGGAGCTCGCGGATACGACGGCAGGCGAGCCGTGTGCCGACAAAGACGACGGCAGGCGAACGGCAACAGTACCCCGCGGCCGATCCCCTCTATGCCGTTGGATTCCCCTGACCCAACGCCTCTCCGCGCGGGCTTTAGGGCTTACAGCTTTAGCAGCACAAATCTGAGACAATGACAATGGGTACCTTCATGTTATTAGTGAAGAGTTTAGGTGGGTTTGGGTTATGTATGGCCAAAGACCAAGGTCTATTTACAGAGGCGGGGGGAATGGAAGGGATTTTTTGTATCCCCCGCTATGAAGAAGGGCCATTTCCCACAACGGCATCATCTATTCATATATTTTATTTACCTTTAGGGCAGTGTTACTGACGAATGTGTTCAACAAGCAGACGATGACAACAGGACACAAACTCATTGAATTGGGTTCCATCTGTGACACGGAGTGCACTTGCCAATAACATTTGGTAATCCAACAGCATTTGATAAACAATCTTGACTCTGCTGCTGAAACCCAGAAGGTCAAAACGAGTCCAGAGTTTCCTTGCTTAAGCGAATGTTGCTTGATGTTGCCTATAAAGCCAGTAGGGGGATGGACACACATTTTGTATCTATATGTGGTTGGACAGAATGTAGCTATGTTTATATATTTGTTTAATATTCGAGGGCATTCTTAAGAGATGGCCAAGCCTTGTGACAAATAGTAACCAACAATAACAGCTTTCTTAACTTTTCAAAGGTTTTAAAATGTATAGCTTTTGTATGTAATATACTTTTAATTACCCTGAGCCCTTGCATTAATATTGTCGTGATATTTTTAGTTTACAGTGTAAAAAGAGACGCAGGGAACGGGATATTCCCATCAGGTCTATACACAGGAGCTTTAAAGAGAAAATGTGGTTTTGATTGTGTGCCGTAATTACCTACAACGTGTAAATGTGGCACAATACGCACATTACACGATGCATAACAGCGATTTGGTATCGTATAGAGTTTGTTGTCCAGAACAAATTATGGTCTGAAATCAAATAAAAGGAGGGCAATCTCGCCTAAGATGTTTGCATGGCTGTAAATTAAACCTGCACCAAGTAGCAGCCTTGGTATTCTTTATTTAACCATGGAGCACGAGGCCCTCCGAGGCATGCGATAATACTTTTCCTCTTTTGCAAGGACACCCCGGGTAAAAACAATAAAGTAATAATATAATTGTTATCACAGCGTTTATACTAATTTATAAATCTAACAAATCGAGACGATGTCGTTAACAATACTTTAATCTCCATTTGAGCAGAGCAAAGCGACAATACGAGGCGGAGTGTACTCTATGCATACGACAACACACAATAGTGTCACGTGTGCCATGTACATTATTAAACGCTGTATTCATCGTTTAATAATACAAATAATTACAAACCAACATACTGTAGCATTTTGAGTCGAAATGTATTTCCTGTTTTGACAAATATTAATTCTGTCAGACTTGTAATTTCATTTCGCCAATATATTTGTTGCATTTTAAATCTAACGAGCGGTGGCACAGGCTGGAGTGGATGATTAATAGGGTTGACATTGGCCATTATAGCCACAGTGGTTTTCTATTGTCTACAGGTTATATTTATTGATTGAATAATTGCTTTTAATTTCTGAGCCACTCCACTGAGATGAATGAAGCAACCTCAATGCTCGCAACTCCATTGAAATGCACGTACAGTATTTACTAAGTGCTGCCAACGTTGCGTCCCGTTATATCCCTCATTGTTGACGAGCACCTGCTTCCTTTATTAAATCGCCATTTCAGATGGCCAACTGCTTCGCGAGTTTATAAATGGAGAGAATACATACGCGACTTAAGGGAAGGCGGTCGCGTTGTTAACGCGTTTTGATGAGAACGCGAAGACACTGAAATATAATATCAGATGGACGTTATCTGCATATGCAGCTTTGTTCGCGAATTTGCGTTTGTTTTCCAACTGAAATGTTCCACATGCACATGTATGAAATGCAAATAAAACCGACTGCATTTCGTAAGCTTGTTACGCGGTACAATAGTAACATTTAGGAAACAAACAAAAAAATGTAACGTTACTGAATGCCGTTTGAAGCCTGTTGAAATCCAATCCGCTGTTTTTACAGACGACAATTCTATTGAGCTTCTGCGGTGTTTACGACTGTCCCTGGGCCAAAGGGATCTCACGTGTCCATTGCAAGAGAGACGAAAATTTCTCAATAAATTATAAAGAAAAAATATAATTAAACGACCACCACCATCAAGACATATGGAGCCGCGATCCACACAAGGTGCGGATTATGACGTGGCGAGGACACAAAGCAAATCAAAGACAGACGCCCGTTTGAGTGCTCTCACTTTCCTCAGAGCCTCGTTAAATAAGGGCCCATCTGCCCTGACCCCAGATCCCCTGACGCACTCACCGTGCGCGCCTGAAACCGGAGACGCTGCGACAGGTGTGTGCCTGCGAACAATGCCCCTTCAGACTCGCCGGGGTTCAAAGAGACCTCCACGGACGCAGCCCGCCAGGGCACCGCGCTGAGCACTCACCTGGCTGCCGTGGAAATCCGCAGAAGCGTCGTGGACGTTTGGTTTTAGAAAGGACCCCCCCCCGCCCCCCACTCGTGAGAGCTCTAGGGACAGCATCTCTGCTGGACAAAGCACGTGGTTGGAGTACCCACACTTTACCCCATGATAGGCGATCCGCCGATCAAATAACTTTGGAGAACACATTGATGGTGCTGATTGGACAGAGGCGGAGGTCGGTTTGAGAAAGCTGAACCATTGTATCACGTGCCGTGCCGGGAGATCGAGCCAACCAACTCTGGATTGCAAGTTCAGTGTGCTAACAAGTACACCACCCCCGCCCCCTCTGGTTATTAATTATGGATTTTGATGAGGATAATTTGTTAAGTCCACTGATGCATTCGTGTAAATGAAGCTGCAATGATGTCTGACGAAACTGACCAACCACTCGTCAAAGGAACTGTAATTGTCGTTTGCGAGAATATACTTCTTGGTCAGCTAATGCGTGTTATCAATGTCTTAAAATTCCCACGAGTATGGGAAGCGTTACATCGTTAAAGTATGGATTTATTGTGTTATAGTTCACGGCTATGTCGTCGATTTTGAAAGACAGCGGAGAGCCAAACAGCACAACAGCAGACACCTACGCGGTCAGGTCATCTCTTCTCTACTTCACAAAGGTCGTTGGAAATTATAAATTATATTACTGCACATCCATCTGAAAACACTTATTGACGGGAAAATGATTGCCAGCGACTGACATTATTTTGTTAATGCGTTTGCTCGCATTAACAAATGGTCTATATGATAACTCTATAACACTCGCTCCAAAAACTGAAAACTATTTAAGTTAAACGGCTTCTGTCATCTGCAATGTTTAGAAGTGGCAACTCCCTCCTCAAGAAGGTGTTACATCACAGAGCTGCTTTCGCTAATGCATCGCCACAGGGTCGGCGAGCACACTCACGCTGAAGACAGCGAGACTCGGGAGGCGTGAAAGCCTCTGAGAGCTGCGCTGAGCCAAAGAGATGCCAACTGCATGCAACGGTCTTGAGATTTTAAGGGCGAAGAATGCTCCATTCTCATAAAATTGGCCTCAATACATGGTAATCATCAAGTTTGAGAGCGCAGGGACGGTGAATGGTGCAATCTTTAACCACGGAGGCTTTTATAAATGGGTTGCAAATGCGTGTTCCGTGGTTAACTGTAAAAGGTTGCATCCATACGGCAAAAGTTAAAGGTGCAGTCGTGAAGTGGCTTTCTCGAGCCACTGCTGGTGGAAGGATCTGCGGTAGAGAGAGCTCTGGACAGGACCTCTAGGAGGCAGCTGGCCTACTCTTCCACACTGGACAGATATCTTGGGAGAGGTCGGAGTCCCCACCCTTTACCCCACCACACACGACCTTCTGATTCACTACTTGTCGTGTGCACATTATACTCGAGGGGGGACAGAGGTGAGGGATGTGTAAGAAACTTGCCCCATCCTCCTCAGCTTCTGCGCTGGGATCTCGACTGGAAGGGGCCTCCCTCGCAGGGGCCACGTGCTGCCCCCCACCATGGCAGAATTGACGACCACGTGTGTGAATGCCACGAGGACAATTCTATATAAAGGGTGTTTCATTGTTTTTAGACGTGGACTGTAGTATTCTTGTCTAAATCGCATACATCAGCACCACCACTGCCGTCCTCGGTGGTGATGAAGAATCACAAACAGGTGCAACAAGCGCAATGGTAAAAGGTTAAAAAATTCGCCTAAATTTCGCTTCGTACAAATTGGGAACTTCAATATGCAGTCTTCATGCGCAGAGATTTAATGGGAGCAGGTTTCTGTGCATCAGAATTAGCCAGACAAGCCACAACCTCTGTGTAGTTCCTGATATTCCTCGTGGCTAATCCGATATTGAAACAGGGACATCGCCACTGTCAATTCCAGTTGAAACTTTAACTCTATTGAATGGCTTAGAATATGGATATGCGCTCAAAAATACAGTTAGGAGATATGTGTAACTTCGTGCGACAGTTATTGTGCACTCGCTATGCCTTGACGAGACCAGAGGAGCAGTGCGTGGATTAGATACCTGAACGTGGCTTCTGAGACATCGCGGTGATGGTGGAGCAATCGCGAGCGGACTTGAGCAGCGACTCTGCGCCCGGGGGGACACGAGCTGACGCGCTCGGCGTGTTGCAGAATGGCAGCCAGGAAGAGTCACGAACACGCGCTGACACGGGTGCTTCCCCGGCGTGTGCGTTTGCGCCGGGTCAGGCAGCAGCAGCAGCAGCTTCGTCATTTGCAGAATGCTGCGTCGTTCTCAGACCGGCGATAAAAAGCTTGGTTCGCAGACGCAGTCGTCAATCAATGTGCGTTGAAGACTGTCTGCTAGCCATGCTGCATGCCTGCGATGGAGTGGGTGGTGGTGCATGCCTCTCACTGGGCTGCAAGGTGAGTCAAGTGGGTCCGTCAACCCATCTGTGTTGTTGACCTTTTGAATGTTATCCCCTCACGTAAATGGGCTTTCTGCAGGTACTGCTCTACATGCAAAGCACACCTTTAACAAGCAATTGGCCAAACATCTCAAGGCAGGACCCACCTGTAAACGAGCGTTGCGAGTGGTGCATCTGGGCGAGTGTGCGGGCGATGCGACTGCCCCAGGCCTCACGAGCCGGAGGAGGCCAGGCTCTGGGTTATGGACATTTGGGCAAATTTGACAAGAGGGTCGCCATTTTGTTGCTTGCATGACAACCGAGCTACGCCAATGAGTCTTGAGACTCGGATATGATTTCCTGGATAAATAAATAACATTCGTACAGCACTACCAAGAGATTAACAAGTAGAGGAGTAAAATCGATTGTGGTATGCAGCACAACTCTACGTGATGTCATCCGGCTTTAGCCTTCAGCTATCAGTGGCTGGGATTTTTTTTCGTATTTGCTTAAGGATACATTTGAGTAATATTTTTTCCCGACATTTGTCGTAAATAAGCCCAGTGCTTAACTTCAGCTGGAACAGTCCCAAATGCTGTTCTTGGAATTAATTTGGCACGCCACATCCGTCTCACCTGGTATATGTTCTCATGATATTAACGTAGTCATAGGATTATAGGATATTTAGGGCACTATAATATAGGATTAGTAGGATGTGTTTACATTGTACTCTAGTAGTAGTGCCTTATGCCGATAATTCCTACTGGAAGCCTGCCTATCAGCTTTCTGGAAAATATCGAGCGATGAGAAATGAATCCATAACATGCCAAACAGTTTACACTTTTTACAGGGTGGTTTGGGATATTTATTTTTACAAAAAAGATGTTTTAAATATATATTTGAAGAAAAGATGAGTAATCTGTGGGTGTCTATTTTCCATGGTTTTTTTGGTATAGACATTAATATAGTGTGTGTGTATACATTAATATAGTGTGTGTATATACATTAATATAGTGTGTGTATATACATGAATATAGTGTGTGTATATACATGAATAAAGTGCGCGTGTGTGTGTACACGGCCATTCACAGTTTCTGCCTCTTATCCAGATCTCTTCATCTGGCACGCACGCACAATGAACTCGCGCACGTGTGCTGGCGCACGCACGCACTCCGAACCCAAACATTGAGCCGGTGCTGATGGATGGCTCAGGGATACCAGCATGCTGGAACAGGCTTTAAGCACTCAAAGCAAAGGGCCTGACACGGTGCCTCTATCAAGCAGCTCCACACCCTCCCCTTGATCAGCTGTGTATCGCAGGTGAGCACTCCTCTACCCGCACTGGCTTGGGGGTTTTTTCTCTCTCTCTTCTCATGCAGTAATAAAAAGGAGAGTAATCTTTCATCATATTTCCACAGTGACCTCACGAAGTCACGAATTGTGAACTGTTCCACTGCACCGCTGCTGAAGCAGAGGGTTCAATGCACTAGGTGCAGCCCTGTACTTGCTTGCTGGCGGAAGGGCCTCCACTAGAGGGAGCGCTCGAGGGCCCCTCTGCCTCGAGAGGGTATTTGGCCTACTCTTCCACAACGGCCAGACGGCTTGAAAGAGGTGGGAGGACCCACACTTGACCTGACCGCACGCGACCTGTCGATTGGCTAACTGTGGTGCGTCCATTCACACCGCTGGGTGGACACGGGCGCGGCGCGGGGGAGACTGAAGACACGAGCACCATCGTTGGAGCTGCCGCGCCCGGAGATAGAAGCGGCGACCTCTGGACGGCAAGTCGAGTGTGCTGCTAATGACCATTATACACCACGCCAGCCCCCTGCAGCAGAAGCACAAATCTTGGTTGTGGGTTGACACAGCCCGATCATCAATTCAGGGTCGATATAGTCAGTACTTTGGTAGATGCTTCCAATGCCATTGGAATGGGGGATTTCCACCACTGGCTGAGCGCCACCAAAGGAAGTGAACACTGCCCGTGCTCGGTGGGGGATTGCAATCCCGCGACTTCATTAAAGCTCTCCATGCTGCTTTGTAGCTCTACCATTGTTTTAAGTTTGCACCGCGTGTTGTTCGGTGGGACGATGTCCGACGTTTCGCCCCATGTGCTGGGAGCATCTTCGGGAACGGACGTGTGACCGAAGATGCTGCCAGCAAGTGGAGTGAAACATTGTTCATCATTCCAAGAGAACAACCAAATCAATGCATATAAACTCTCTTAGGTAGAGTGACGCACAGATGACCACATCCAATTAGAGAGCACAATATGTTTAAAAGATTAGATTTAAATGCTATTTTGTATTTAAATACACCATAGCTCCGTGCTGCCATACATTATAAATGGTGTATAGGTCGCATTTCATTCGTTCATCTTATCACTGAGACGTGGTAAACAGATGCAGAATTAACAAGAACAATGTGTATATTTTGGGTTTTCACACTAAAGCTTTCCCAAGCCGTCACCATCTCTCATAAGACATATCACTGTCATCATATGGCCAACATATTCCTATTTCAACCTAATGGTGAACTTTAAATTAAAAAAACCCTACTTTTTTTTTCGGCAACATAGCCTTGTTATTGGTGCACAAATGCAAGGACATGCTGCCATTCTCTGTAGGAAGTAATGGCAGGGTGGAAGACAGAAAAATGCGGCCTTGGGGCACTAAAGCGCGAAGGAATGCTAAGCCTGATTCACAATCAGAGTTAAAGCTGTCAATCTGCACGCGCACGCGCGCACACAGGGACAAGTTTAATCTGTTCAGTCATGCATCTCAGTCGAGAACAAGACTGAGGTCTGCCTCTGTCAGCTGACACAGTCAATTAGACGTTCACACGTGATCGCTGGCACTGTCGGGCGCACACACAACGAGATGTGCACGGCTCTTAACCTGCAGACCATATTGATAGAAGCTTAAGGGTAAAGGTGCAGCCCTGCAACTGCTTGCTCACGCCACAGCTGGCAGAAGGGTTTCCACGAGAGGGAGCGCTAGAGAGCCACTCTGGAAGGTGTTTGGCCTACTCTTCCATGCTGGCCAGACGTCTCGGAAGCAGTGGGAGTACACACACGTTACCCTGCCCACGTGACGTGCCAACCGATCAACTGCGATGTCACCATTTATACCCCTTAGTGGATGGAAGCGGGCGGATTTAAGAAACTTGCCTCGATGTTTCAAACTGCCGCGCCAGGAAATCGAATCGAGCTGGCGACCCCTGGATGGCATGCCCACGGTCAGACCGGGGCAGCATCCCCTGGCAACGTTAAACTACAAAACTAGGAATTGAATTTTAGGACTTTTGTTTTAGTGCGTTATAAATTGCGGGACAGTACTGTTATAACATGCAAGAGTGAAGCGCCTGCCAGCGAGGAAGCCAATTTAGGGAGGTGATGCCGTCCGTCTACGGAGCGAGTAAGAGTCACATTTGCCCTGACAATGGGCCTTTACCCCACAGTGGCTGAGGACAACCTGACCTCGGAATGGAAAGGCAACATGAAACCATCCTTTCAAACTGGATCAGGGCTCCCGGTTAAAACAAAACCTCATGTTCAAAGGGTGCTGACTTGTGAAGATTTCAAATTGTTTGAAGCCTTTAATTCTTCAGTTTTACCGTCTTTGACTCTATTTAAATACCTCGGGCTACGCTATAAAAAAGGCACACTTTTATGTGTCTGGATCAAAGAAATCCCTGTCTGCATGTCAATACTTTTGTATAATAAATAAATAAATGAGCTGCTTTTAAAAAATGGAAATGTGCAATAAGCGGAGATGTAAATGAGCACTATCATGGAATGACTCGAAAAGGTAAAGCGCGATCTCGAGCCAGAGGTTACATTTCCATGCAGCGCCCTGCTCGGCGGTTTTCGGCCCCCTTTGATAAGGACGACAATAGCGAAAATCATAGAGACGTTTTTTAAATTTTGCAATGATTCTACTTTTATCCCGCGTCACATTTCATCGCGCGGATTTCTCAGATGTTTAGAAACGTTTACATGGTCACCTCGAGACTGTGGCCTATTGCCTGAATAACATTAGACCACCACGTGGATACTTCTTCACAATTCCTCAATAATAAATATGCTTTGTGTCTTTTTATATTTGTAACACGAGCAATTAAACATTACGAGCATCCAACTTATATAACCGTCTGCATACGACGGGACGTGTTCTGGATTATCAGATTAATCTAAAAAAAATCTCGTAATCTGGCCTAAATATGACATTTTAGATTATCTGAAGATATTTAGTTTCAGAATAAATAGAAAATATTACTTCATGGGAAATGATATCACTTCCATGACATCATCTCGCACTTATCCCACGCAAAGTGGTGTCACTTGGCATCACGTGATGTTTATTAGCAAGAAGACACATTAAGTTACCGTTTAATTAAAATATCTTAGAATTCAGAAAAAAACATCACAAAAATTGTCCTGAAAAATAAAAAAAAATCAGTGTTTATCTAAAACTCATCGGCAGTCTATATATATGACATGTGGACGTTCCTTTTTAGAGGATCATTTTCGGTAAATAGACCCACAGCCCAAAACATTAGCTTACCATATACAACATGTCAGTTGACTTGTGAATGATGACCACGTGAATTACCATGCACTTTCAGTGGGATTCAGTAGCACGGCCAACACATCCAATTCAACGTAATTCCATTGCCAAATTAAAATTATCTGTTTTCTGTCTCCTGTTTTCTATGTTTAACCTTGCGTTGTCTCACTATGTAACATTATACATTTTCTTCATCTTATATAATCATCCCTATAACTAACTACAACTTTCACCACCATGTCAGTCTCAATATATATAGATCGAAATATTCATCTTTTTCCTTACGTTGTAATTCTACCCATTATTCCGCATTCATAAATATTAACACAGTTGGTGAGCACAGACCCAAAGTTCAAGCAATCCGCAACAAACAGCACTTAAATTTGTAATATATCAGAGTCAACGTGTATCTTGAAATGCATGTCCAGTTGTATGACTTATATCCATGTTAACTATCTCCATGTATAGTTGTATTTGTTCACTCCGCAGTAAGCCCAGCATTTGGGCTGTGGTCAGTGTGCTGTAGGGAACATCGCCAAATACCTCACAAAACAAGCCTCGCTTTTCCCATGCACCACACACATCGACTGGTGAGCCACGGAATGGTTTCGACTTTGCAGGTAGCGGTGTACGATTATGGATCCACGGGGGATGTCAAATCTTTTGTTGGGAGACAGTCCCCACTTCTTTGCACTCACAATTACAGTTGGCACAATTATCTTTTATGCTCTGTAATCATCTTTTGCCACGTTTCCATGGCCACTTAGAAGCAGGCCAGCCCAGTTCACGGACAGGGATCGTCGGTTTGGTCCAGATTCCCAAGTCAGACTCAGTGGGCCAAGACAACCCCAGTCGGCCTGCGTAGCTCGCTTTTAGTGGGTGGTGTGGGTTGCGGCTGCCACGTCTGAGGGTCAAAACAACTGGGACACATCACGGTGAAAAGAATATCTCACAATAGCAGAAACGGGAATAACCATGTGTGCATTTAAATGCATCGTCGTGAGTGGTATATTATTAGAAAAATGACAAAACTGAGCGCTTTTAACGTTCTGAAAGGAATTACAGATTTCTCAGGACAGATAACTCAAATAGATGATGATGGTGATTCTAAGAAAACCAGGGCAGGTGGCAAGTCCAGTGTGGCTCGATTTTCGAGGGGAGCTCCCCACAGAATGGGCCGTGATGCCGCCACAGGGTCGGCATGGATGAGCCGCGCACATTCAGCGGTGTCCCTTTCACGATTCCACTTGTTTTTTAAAAATAATATTAACACGTTGTGAACTTAAAATAATAATGGGTGTTTGCTGCAGATAGCATAACTTAACACGAGCATTAGCATTAATATTGTTAAACCAAGCAGTCAAAATACAACAGTGTCCTTGTGGCCATGGCAAGGGAAGGTGAGGGGTCAGTGTGGAGGGGTCAGTGGGGAGGGGGGTCAGTGGGGAGGGGGGTCAGTGGGGAGGGGGGTCAGTGGGGAGGGGTCAGTGGGGAGGGGGGTCAGTGGGGAGGGGGGTCAGTGGGGAGGGGGGTCAGTGGGGAGGGGGGTCAGTGGGGAGGGGTCAGTGGGGATGCGGGGGGGGGGGCATGGAGCTGTGAGGCTCCCTGAAGCGTTGGGACGATGTCATCAGCGCTGAGGCCTGACGTGAGACACCCTCATAAAGACTTCGTTTTGGTTGAACAGAGAGCACACACACACTACACACACTACATACACACACACTACACACACTACACACACAGTGCACGCATTATGCACAGACACAATTACACTCGATATACATGTACACACTACACATGTATTCTTTGTATAAGTAAACACTTTGCATGTACGCAGTATCTAACACGCATTATTTACACGCACTATGCATGTACTCGCTATGCGTGTGCTCGCTATGCGTGTGCTCGCTATGCGTGTGCTCGCTATGCGTGTGCTCGCTATGCGTGTGCTCGCTATGCGTGTGCTCGCTATGCGTGTGCTCGCTATGCGTGTGCTCGCTATGCGTGTGCTCGCTATGCGTGTGCTCGCTATGCGTGTGCTCGCTATGCGTGTACTCGCTATGCGTGTACTCGCTATGTGTATATCGCGAGTACATGCATCACTGGACATCTGTGAAGAAGAACTTCAAAGCTCATGGGAGACCTCCAGTCGAAATAAAGATTCTGATTCTGAACGAATTGTACTGAGAAGGAGGCCAATCGCGAGTCGCTGAATGGCATCGACGACAAGAGTTGAAGTGCAAGAAGTGTTCAGAAGGAGAGAGCACATTGTGGACGCTTTCTCGGAGGGCACGGCTCAGTGGATGTGAATAGTTCTCGGTGGAAGACCAGAAGGGGAGATTGGGAGAGCACTGCACGGGGTGGACAATCAGGAATAGGTTTCTGGCATTTAAACAGGAGGTGTTAAGATGTTGAAACACCAAATAGACACACATCTATTGCGAGGCGTCAAGTCTGCATTAACCACACGTACTTGTGGTAAAACATGCAAACACACATGCACTGGTAACATATGCGTTGGCTTTGAAACTGAATGGCCTCCACCAGAGAGAGCCTTCAGAATGGCATTGTCTCACCACCGGTGTCGGACCAGAGGACGCCAAAAGGCGAGCAGTAGAAAGCATCAAGTATGAATAGCTCGGCTTGAGAAGTTTTATCTTTAATTGCCAGAAGCGGTAAAGCCAATTTTTTTTCATCATTTCGATAATGGCCAAAACAGGTCCCGTGAGGATCTGGCCGCTGGAGGAGCTGAAGGGGGCGACCGCAGAGGGCAGAGAGACGAGGTCAGGGTGAGAGGATGGTGACAGCCGAGGTCCTGGCGTGGAGGCAGAGCGCCAGAGAAGGAGCTGCGATGCACGCCCTCGCAATGCAGGCACAGCACGAAACACGTGCATTTGCTACAATGTACATGGATGCTCTCTGTAGGTGACATGAGCACCGACTCTACAGCAAGTGATTGCCGATTGTTGAGAAGGTTACATGGGATGCGAATGTCGTCTGGTGACGCAGCGGCAAGGTTGATGTCAACGGCGCGCATGGCGAGCATCGGACAACTGCGAGTCCACGTCACACACCCCCCCCCGTCACGTGATGGAAGTGCTGCTCCTCTCGCGTTGACTTTTCAGGAGACGCGGGCGTGGTGTGCCTACATGCTCGCGATGGAAGAACCTCGGCTTACGCGTCTTGGTTTTGTCTTTGTAAAGCGTTTGGAGGATGTTGGGGGTGAAAAAAAAAGGTTGTGAACCAAAGAGTATGAATTCCTGCAGTCACGAAAGCTTCAAATCAAGATTGGTGGTACCATTATAGTTTTAAGGCTTCAGAAAGCCCTGTTGACAAGTGATCTGCTTAAGTAATGTATACCTACGTATATGTTTTATTTTTCTAATACAACGGTGAACATGAAACGGTTTTCTAAAATACATTCCCGTAACCTCTTAAAGAGGTTACGGGAATGTCATCGAGATATTATGGGGATACATTTGTGTTGTCTTTGAAGAGCTGCTCGAGGTTGTGATCCGGAGGGGAATGCTTCAATTAATCGTGGTCATAACGATGTCGTAACAGGGAAAGGTGCAGCCCTGCAATTCTTCGCTCACGCCACTGCTGGTGAAAGGGCCTCTAGCGAGCCCCCTCTCGAGAGCATTCTTTAGTCTACTCATAAAACATTGTCCAGACACCTTGGAAGATGCGGGGAGTGGCCACCCTGTACCCCGACACAGGCGATCTGCCAATTGGCTGTACTGTGGTCCCCCGTTTGTACTGCTGGGATGGCTCACAGACAGAGGGTACGCGAATGAAGAAGTCTACGAAGAGCCACTCAAGGTTGTGATCTTAGAGTGCTCAGATGAAAGTGAATTAATTACGGTGGTTATTAAGCAGTCGTACTTGTGTTAAATTGATATACGCATTATCATTATTATTACATTTTGATTAAAATCACATGTCAAAAGAGACTAAAGGATTAAAAAAAACACAATTCATAAAAGTTAAAAATGAAAGGATTAAAAATAAGTTAACTTTATCTTTTTTTTAGATCGGCAGTTTGCTAGAGGTGCGTGATATGATACAACTGAATGTATAAAAAATTGTTATATTAACACTGTAGTTAATTTTAAAGTGTATTTGATATTTCGTGGGAACTTACGATCGGATCAACTACAATAAGTGGCTTGGATATCTTACTTTATTTATATTTTTAAAAAATTCCTCACAGTTAATTCAGACGAGGCCTATTGTCTCGAGTGGCGAGCGCACTGCGCTGACCGGCGAGGTGAGGTATGGTCAAACAGCCCCATGGCTGAAAATGGTGTGGAGAGGCATTCATCGATTGGTGGACTGGGAATGGCTGAAATGCCGTGTGCTGCATATATATGTATATGGGTTGGACCTGGCAGGGTGAGCTGCCCACATTCATCCATAATACGCCTATGTGTTAAACTGCCCACATTCAGTTGACGGATTCAAATCCCATTTGGGGGTCGAACGATTTCTTGATGTCTCAGACTGCATGAACCACATTTGCTTGTGGTGAAACAAAGTGCTCTAATAATGATGTATGCATCGTCCTTCAAACGGATTGGCTGACACCAGAGACAGCCACAATGCAAGCCTCAAAGTATTCTAGAAAAAAAATCTCTCAGCAAGTACATCGAAACATCGGACATCGTGCCGAACAACAGGTGGTGGTGACCCAATTATGCATCGGGGAGACATCTACAGCAACCTCCACCGTCAGCAGTGCGAGTGTGTAAAGCGAGGTGCACTGATTACTTGGCAGCCCTTTAATTGGTGGAAACCCACCACCAGCGCCATCGTTGCCCACTACGACCACCACTGACATTCACATCGGCTGCCCCGGCTACCACTCACATTCACATCGGCTGCCCAGCCCACCACTTACATTCACATCGGCTGCCCCACCCACCACTCACATGAACATCAGCTGCCCCGCCCACCACTGACATTCACATCGGCTGCCCCGCCCACCACTCACATTCACATCGGCTGCCCCGCCCACCACTCACATTCACATCAGCTGCCCCGCCCACCACTCACATGAACATCAGCTGCCCCGCCCACCACTCACATGAACATCAGCTCCCCCGCCCACCACTTACATTCACATCGGCTGCCCCGCCCACCACTCACATTAACATCAGCTGCCCCGCCCACCACTCACATTAACATCAGCTGCCCCGCCCACCACTCACATTAACATCGGCTGCCCAGCCCACCACTTACATTCACATCGGCTGCCCCACCCACCACTCACATGAACATCAGCTGCCCCGCCCACCACTGACATTCACATCGGCTGCCCCGCCCACCACTCACATTCACATCGGCTGCCCCGCCCACCACTCACATTCACATCAGCTGCCCCGCCCACCACTCACATGAACATCAGCTGCCCCGCCCACCACTCACATGAACATCAGCTCCCCCGCCCACCACTTACATTCACATCGGCTGCCCCGCCCACCACTCACATTAACATCAGCTGCCCCGCCCACCACTCACATTAACATCAGCTGCCCCGCCCACCACTCACATTAACATCGGCTGCCCCGCCCACCACTCACATTCACATCGGCTGCCCCGCCCACCACTCACATTCACATCAGCTGCCCCGCCCACCACTCACATTCACATCGGCTGCCCCGCCCACCACTCACATTCACATCGGCTGCCCCGCCCACCACTCACATTCACATCAGCTGTCCCGCCCACCACTCACATTCACATCGGCTGCCCCGCCCACCACTCACATTCACATCAGCTGCCCCGCCCACCACTCACATTCACATCAGCTGCCCCGCCCACCACTCACATTCACATCGGCTGTCCCGCCCACCACTCACATTCACATCAGCTGCCCCGCCCACCACTCACATTCACATCGGCTGCCCCGCCCACCACTCACATTCACATCAGCTGCCCCGCCCACCACTCACATTCACATCGGCTGTCCCGCCCACCACTCACATTCACATCAGCTGCCCCGCCCACCACTCACATTAACATCAGCTGCCCCGCCCATGCTGCTGACGCTTGGGCTACGCCCATTTAAAACCTCTAGAGGCAGTTTGCCTTGAGAGGCGAACCCTCTTTTCCTGAAGACGACCGCTTGGGTTGGTGTCGAAACGTCGTAGTTTTTTGTTATTTTTTTTGAACCTATCTACGTGACTTTACCGAAAGACCCAAAGAATATCTACAGTTCCTGTTTAATAATAATAAATAAGTTTTATATAGCGTCATTCATGCTAATTGCATCTCACAACGCTGGACAGTAATTATACGCATCATCACGTTTAGCACTAAGTCCTATTTATAGCAATAATTAAGTAAATGACACTCAAAAAACAAATATGAATTAAGCATTAAAAAAAATTAAAAATATAAATAGTACTAAAGCTTTGGTTCTTTCGGTAAAGTTACGTAGAAAGAAATAAAATAAAATAATAATCGAATACGACGTTTCGATTGCAACACAAGCAACCATCATCAGGTATAAATCAAAGAGAAAACAAACCTAGTAAACTTAGAAATATAATGCAATACAACACAGAGAGTCGGCTAACATAACAGTCAACACCCTGCCTGGTTGATTACGTTCTTCCAAAGATTGCTAAATTTGAGAGGGAGACAAAACGTAGACACGAAGACACACAGACAGACACACAAGCAGAGAGAGACTCACATTTAGCAATCTTTGGAAGAACGTAATCAACCAGGTGGGGTGTTGACTGTTGTGTTGGCCGACTCTCTGTGTTGTATTGCATTATATATCCAAGTTTACTGTTTGTTTTCTCATTCATTTGTACCTGATGATGGTTGCTTGTGTTGTAATCGAAACGTCGTATTCTATTATTATTTAATTTATTTCTACGTAATTTTACCGAAAGAACCAAAGAGTAATTCCTGCAATCATGAAAGCTTCGAATCTAGTTTATAAATAGTACTAATTGTCAAAACTCTCCTGCCATGAGCAGTGCTAAGATAAGGCCACTGCTGCTAACGCTACAAAAACTCCTGTCGCTGCTTAAAATGAACGTAACTCCTGTGACTCCTGCCGATACTTTCATTTAACATCTAGAAAATGTATGTATATTGGCACCCCAAGGTGTGCAATTGGCCTCAATTTCTGCCAACTGTTATATTGTCATCGCAACCTAATTTCGATCATTTAAATAAAATATATGGTTGTATGTCAGATGTAAATGTTACATGCTTTATAATTAGATGTCGCATCTCAGCGGTTTGCAATAGTTCACATTTAAACTCGACTGCATCTCACAAATGTTTATTTTCTAAAGTAACGTGTACAATTTTGGATAAACGTTTGTAAATAAATTATGCATATCAACATATGTTTTTTAGTATTTACATAATTGTAAAGTAATATCCTAAGTGCAATTATTAACACATTAAGATATATTGTTCTTGCAGTGTGTGTTTATATTTATCACAACAATGTATTCAGTTAATATTGTATCTGGTACCTACAATACGTATTTTTAAGCAGACTCTAAATGAATGCACAGGCTTTCCGATGTCACATTACAACAATGTTGACATTTGGTGATAGATAACTCAGCTGTAATTCATCGCTTTGTTTTTCTTTCCTTTCTCTGAAAAGAAACCAAATCACACAGAAGACTATACACACGACAGATCCGACACATTCCTCACTTCCTAGCTACTGACCACACTCCAGGAGACACCCCGCGCTATTCGCTCTTCGATATGATCTCGAGTTGCCATTGTATTCCACATACCGGGAGCTTCTCCAGGAACTAAATTAAAGAAAGCAGCTCCCAAAGGAGCTCCCCATCACATGGAGCGAAACGTCGGACATCGTGCCGAACTGTACGCGGTACCAACCCGAAAGCGCAACCGTGAGAACATACGCAGTAGCGCAGCATCTTGCTCTAAAAGGATATGGTCGCTTCCTGGTAGTGGCACATATCTTGATATTCCTGCAGGCTGTATCCCTCCGACTTGACGAGCGGGAAGAGCAGCCCTTTGGATGGGGTCCGGCTGATGTCCGGCGAGCAGGGCATGTGGTAGCGAAGAGGCCCCGCGTGCCGGCTCGGCTTGGCCCGGCCGGCGCTGGCCAGGTCTTGCTCGATGCTCCTCAGCTCCGGGGGCAGTCCGTCCCGAGCCCTGGGGCCCATGTGGTGAGTGAGCTGCAGGGGGAAGGCCATCAATGGGTGCGGGAGGCACGGGGAGTAGCCCTGGCCACAGAAGCTCACCGGGTCGAGCCCCGTCGGAGGGATGCGATAGCTCTGCTGAGGCAGCTGGGCGCTGCTCTGAGGCGGCGGCTCGCGTGGCAGCTTCTGAACCACGAGGGGCAGGGCCTCCAGCTGTTCTGCGACGGGCAGCCCCAGGAAGCATTCCAGGGGACCGACGGGCGGTGCGTTCTCCGGCCCCTGCGGCGGTTGCTGGGAAGCGGTCGTCTTCTCTTTCCTCGTGCTGACGGCCGGGACCGGCTCCGGCACCTCGGGGGTGCTGGGCGCCGACGACGGCTTTTGCGTTTTGGGCGAGAAGATCTTGACGACCGTGTCCACCACCCGGGACATGGTGGTGCTCAGCTCCTGCTTCAGCTTCTCCGCGAGCTGCGTCTCTTTCTTGTGGGGCCCGCCGGCGGGCGGGCGCTCGTTCGCCTCGTCGACGCGCGAGGGCCGATTCGTTTTGGGCTCCGCGTCCGGACCTTCGATCGGCGGCGACGAGGAGTCGTCGGACGACGCCAGGGAATCTGCGACGTCGCGAGCCTCGCGCCCGTCGGGCGAGCCGCTCGCAGACCGAGTGCCGTCGTCCGAGACCTCGGCGACCTCCGAGTCGCTGCTCTCGAAGATCTTCACGAACTTCTCCTGCAGCTCCTGCAGCTGCCACTGCATCTCCCTCAGCTGGTGGCGGAGGTGCCTCCGTTCGTGGTGCCTCCCAGTCCTCAGCAGCTGCCGCTGCTGCCGCGGGAGCCGCTGCTTCCGCTTGCTTCCGCGGCCGCCGTGACCGACGCTCCCCTGCGGCTGGCACGCGGCGTCCTGCTCGCACGCGACCTTGTCGGACGGCGCGGGCAGGGCGCTCATCTCCCGCACGATGGTCTCCACACGGGCGCGCTTCGCCTTCAGGTGCTCGTCCAGAAAGTGCTCGAGAGTCGGGCGGCCATCCCCGTGCGAGCGGGCGCCACCGCCGCCACCGAACGAGCTCGCCGCGAGCTCGCGCTGCGACACCGCGGCATAGCGCGAGAACTCCTTGGCTTGCTCGACGAAGAACGCCGGCTCCTCCGCGCCCAAGTTTCCCCCCGCAGGGAAGGGCGCCTCGTCGCAATCGGCGTGCGGGCGGCGCAGGGTTGGCGCCGCCCTCCCCGTTGCAGGCGGGCGGCTGCACAACGTTGCGAGCGACGCTCAGCGCGCGGGCGAACGTGGTCTTGGAGTGGAGGAAGGAGGAGAGACCCGCGCTGGCGCTCCTCTTGACGCCCGTGTCCACGCGGCGGCGCTTGATGTGGCCGCCGCTCACAACGTGCTCGGACATCATGATTGTCTCGGTCAGAGGGCCATCACTCCGCCTGTAGCTCTCACCTGCAGGTTATACAATAAGACGGAGAGCGTGCGCATATTGTTGAGACGTTATTTTAGTCAATTACAAAATATCTTGACATGATATTTGACCGTTTGTCATGTTGGTGACCCAGGTGACCCTTGCCAATGAGACTTATCCTGGTCTCCTTGACTACTCACGTGCTTAAACAAAATACACTTGAACAACTTTACAGCTCACAAAGACACCACTGCGAATCATAATTGTTTTCACAAGAGTACATGTTCACTTTGACTGGCAAGCGTTTGGTTATGCATCGACTTGTCCTCTTTGAAATGTTTCGTTATACCCTCTTTTCTCCCAATTATATGATTACATTTAATATCGGTATAATATTGTCGTGAGATGCAAAATCATCCCGGTTCGCAGGTCTGCAGCTGGCAGTGCATCACCCTGTGTGAGAGGTTGGCCCTGGCATATCGTGTCTGCGGTCAGGAGGCCTCCTCCATCGCCTGCGATTAGTGTTTGTGTAGGAGTGGAAGGTGGCAGCAGCCGTCACGCTGCCCACCCTGTTCGGCGAGAGATCACCACGAATGACGTCAACGCAGCAAACCTAAACATCTCGATCATCGATCTCCCGGTCCCCACAGCGACACCAACAACAACACAAGTGGTTTTCGTTTGTCAATGAAATCGAACATTTTAAGTTAAGGGTGAAATAAAGCAAATTTAATTTAAAACAACAAAAACATCCCATGTTGTTTGCAGTCATTGTGTATTCAGACCATCAGCTCAGTACCCTTAAGTCCGGTTTAATTACAGGTTTCTACCCAGCTTCAAACCCAGGATCACAGTGGTGCCAGCTTCGTCATCCCATCCCCGTGCCATCAGAGACCACCTCCATGCGATCAGCTTGCTCCAGGCTACCCATTCTTAGAGATAAGGCTGCCACAATGTTTAAGAGCACGTTATGTTAACAAGCAACGTAATTGTGCTAAAAGCATCATAATTGTGCTAAATGCATACGATTAAGACCAATTTGAAAGATATTGCTTTGAATCAAAGACAAAAGAGACAGATTTGGAAAAAAAAGCAGAAACATGTTTTTATTGAATGAACCTGGGAAATACGAATGTTTACATACGTGTTTTTGTCTCTTCCTCCCAATTGTATCCCTGTAATCGGTCGAGATGAATAATAATGTCGCATCTCTCGCGGATCAGCGCAATCCCTTTGCTTTAGGGAGCGGCCAGCGTAAGCGAATATCACAGAACCACTACTTCGAGTCACCGCTGGTCCACATAGCTAGCAGCAGCAGCACTTCACCATCCGCTGTTAGACAGATCAGCCTATGACCGTCTAACAAATATTATACATTCTCAAGAAGTAGAGTTTAGCCAAGTGAACAGTGGAACAAGTTGGAACATTATATGAGTTTCTTTTTTTTAAGAGTCATTGGTCACGGGACTGAGACCATGAACTCACTCCAGTTGAGAGCCCAGAATTACCGCACGCTGCCAAGCTCCCAACGTTGTCTGCTACCAGTGCTCTGACCGGAATATCGACACGATTACAATCAATAATGATCACGTGTACATCCTACTATCACACTTGTCTTCCCAAGCCCATTGAAGGTACAGATCGGTGAAACGCAGCGGAAACTCGCCGAGCTTCCTAATGCCCGCCACTCAAACCGCCTCATTGAACCACTTGTTATCGGCTGCCACAGTTCACAGTCACCCTCTCGCAGTCACACAGAGCAAGACACAAGAGCCCTGACAGTCTTGCAACGACTGCATCACAGGCAAACCGCTCTGCTGAAGATGCAGCCTTGCTCCCTCCGCAACGGCCTCAGGAGCTGTTTGGCCGTGACGGCTATGAGGGTGTCCGAAATATAATTTCTGGAGATATCGTGCCGTAAAGATACGATATTACGTTTCACATCGTTAATGTTATCACGATAGCCTCCCATAACCCAGTAATTGTATTTTACATTATTATTGTGTTTCTTGACTTCGAGTATGAATAAAGATGAGTTCAAAGTTCTTCAACGCTTGTAGTGTGCCTCCATACATATCTCCTGATATTCACATCGCTCTGAACAATTATTTTCTTCCTAATGTACACGTTGTCAGTTTCACTAAAACTGATAAAATAGTCAACAGAGCTATGGAAATGATAACGCAATTGAATCGCCGCACCTTCACTTACTCGGGGAAAAAAATATCGCACAAATTGAATGGATAACAGCCATGTATTTAGAACCTAGTTGATCGAATTTGTTATTTCCTAAACGCAATGCTAAGAAATAAAATATTCTAGAAAAAAAACAAGCAACGACAGCGAGTTAATGTCCAGGTTCGATACAACTGATCACCCCCCACGGGCTGATAAAACAAACACCACTTTGTGTGGGGGAGTCAACAGCGGTTGCCCGATGGATCGACTCGCCCCTGACATAGCAATGTGGAATTTCCACCCCGAGCTCAGAACTGTAAAGTGGAGATGAGAATCGCCCCAATGCACATTGAAGAGGATACCACTTTGACTTGTGTGGTCCGGATTACTGCAGTGCCGGCAAACCGAGGCGAAGATGCGTGAGTCGGGCCGCAGGATGCCCCCAAGGTGCGTGAGTCGGGCCGCAGGATGCCCCCAAGGTGCGTGCGCGTGACCCACGCCAGTGGGAAGGCGCGAGGGTTGCGGCTTGCGGGTCGTGTGGGTGGCGATGGGAGAGGTGCGATGGCACCGACTGCGATGGGTCTCGTCGTCTCCCAGAGCTGTCCGCAATTACCACCGCAGTCTGGTTCCCGCTTCGTAATTATCGTTGCATGTGCAACTGCGCGTGCCACTACTGTGGACACTCATTAGATTCGTATGGCAAACGCGTGCCCGATTTAATTATATGGGTTTCACAATGTCAACGATGAGTTGGTAAAGGCAATTTGTTAGCTTGGAAACGCACGCACTTTTGCCGTACACGTTGTAAGTATTTTTGATTCCAATAATTTTTTGTGCGTGTTGAACAGGGCCCCATACGATGGAGTGATCTTATCAATAGCGTCTGGTAACCCAGCAGCATCTGTTTAACAATATTATTCAGTTTAACACCTAGTCGGCTTGCACAGCCAATATCATCCATAGTAGAGGGTTTTTGGGTTAGATCGCGTAAATATATAAATGTGTCGTTAAAACCCGCCACCACCCGACACAGCCAATTCGTAAGGGTTGTCACTTAAACAGAACATGCCAATTCGTCACTAGTACAGCACACCGGTGTGTTGGAGAGCCAAGCCACAACATTTACAATGCGAGTACGACGTCTCGCCAGTATTACAACTAGCTGTGTTCCTTATATTGAGGTGTAGATGTGGTGACCACACTTCTGCTGGATTATATTTGATAATCTTGTTATTCGTGTTCTTGAAAGTTAATGAGTTGATGGACTAAAACATATTTACATGCATACAGTATGTGGAGATAGAATGAGTTCTGCTTTTGTATTTTTTGTTCAATGAGGTCACTTTATAGATGTACTACAATAATGAACAACAACTTACAGTCCTTTGCCAATGTACTGTTAGATGAAGGCCTCTCCAATCTCTGTCCACCATGGGGTTCGTTTGGCGAAGCGGTATCAGGCATTAGTTCAGACATCACTCGCCACGGATGGTACCCGAGGCCTGGAATTGAACTCGGGTCGCTGGGTTTATCGTGCAGTGCACTAACCACTGCACCACCGCTCCACACCCACACACATGCACAGTACGGCATATCATAAATGTGTATTATCCACTGTAAAATTCAAAATGCAAGTGCAATTGATTGTTAAATTGTGACCTCAAAAGGCATATACCCTTTGCTCACCCACTCATTTTTATGGTAATATTTCGTGTCCATTTTCACACCCATCTATGAAAACACGAACTCTGCATTTTTCTCAGCCTATGCATGCAAATGTTCATTTTCCCGAGCCTCCATGTGTAAACATTATTTTTCCTTTCAAGTTGTTGAGCACAAACGTTAATTATTCTGAGTGTTGCACGTTTGAACGTTGTTGGGTTTTTTCACAATGTATGTTGTGTATAGTGTGTACACCTCTGACAAAGATTCACTGCGGCTTGATTGTTATCTGTTGCTGTTATTTGTGCTTAAATATATTTTTGTTAAATTGTGCCTGAGCGCAATTAATCCATCAATGATAATAACTGAGTAATGGGATCCGTCGGTGCTTTATAACCCTTTCCCCCCATGATAAATACGTGCAGGTATTCTATGCATCAATTTCCACTGAGTAAAATTGCTTTTTATGGTCTATAAAGGCAGGAAATTTACGTATTTTAAATATTCATTAATCTTGTCCAGAATCTAATCGTATGTGGTCAGTGGTAGAGAAACCTTTCCTAAACATTGCTTGTTCATCACGTGATTGGAGGGGCTCTAAATGTGCTGTTCTCTTCTCGGTGATATTAGTGAACAATGCGTATACCCTATTTATTAGATGTTTACACGTAGATGAAATTCATCAATCGTAGAAAGATGCCTGAATCATTCTTGTAATTAAACATGTTAATACAACTTTACTTAAATAATAATTGTCATAGTGAAGTAAATGTTGGTTCATTTAATGGATTAATCGATGCATTACATGCTCATTGTTTACTAACACTGATGCATCTATTCAGTTTCTCTGTTCTCAAATCTCTTTCTTTCTTACACTATGGTATAGTCATTTACCCAAAAACACTTGCTGTACCTTTTCCAAGAATACACTACTCATAATAATTCACAGAGTACTAGCGCACATATCCCAAAACATGTATTTAGGGTAAAGTATGGGTATGGGTACTCCCAACCTCTTCCAAGAAATCTGGTCGGCGTGAAAGAGTAGGCCAAATGCCCCCTATTGTGGATCTCTAGAGCTTCGTCTTGTGGAGACCCTTCCGCCAGCAGTGGCATTGAACAAGCAGTTTAAGGGCTGCACCTTCACTTGGCTTATCACTCTCATCACCGACACTGATCAACGCTGCACCCTGTGACTAAGCTCTCAACGTGTGATGTGTGTGAGCGGCGTCTTAGCTGGTAGTCATGCGGGAGAGAACTGCTGCACTGTTTGCAGGGGCATTATACAAACATTTGAAACTCTGCAGAGTTTTGAATGAACATGTAAGTCTGCTGTATTATTTTATGGATGTTTATATAATTTAACCATGAATAAATGTTATTTACAGTTGATGCGTTTAATGATTTCATTCACTTAGTGAAATCTAATACTTGTACAAAATACATCAAAATAAAATTCCCAGTTGCAACTGCATCATCGTTCGCTGTTATAGTCCAGAACAAAACACATTACAATTCAATGTGACGTAGCTACTCTAGATATTATATGCATTGTACATTATGAGAGCCTATTTAGAGATAACCTCACACGCAACAACAACAACAATTGGGAGAAAGAACATCTTCCACCAATCTCGCCACAGTCCGCGATGCCTCTTACATCACTGGGCGATGCGACGATGTGTGGGTCGCCGCTTTCACAGGATTCAATCCCCTGTTGAGAATAGAATATTTGGTGCTGCTACGTTGGCAGTAGGTGCACAAGCACAATTAATTAACCCAACACATTCATCAACAACGCCGTGGTCTTAAAAACAACGTAGTAATATCACACTTAAACACAACGTAGTAATATCACACACGGTGACCGCACAGATGAGGCTGGAGAGATGAAGTCCATAAAGGGTTCGAGACTTGATTTCACACCCTGGGACCTCGAAGGAACACAATTTTATAAATCATTTCCGAAGACGGCTTTTTAAGTTGCCAAGTGAAGGATGTCGGGATGACGACGAGAGTAAGTGGTCAGGATAAATCAGTGGGACGTCTGTAAATGGATCACCCTGTACTAAAATATTTTGGTGGGGGGGAAACGCATGAAGTGGATAATCTTTCAAGATTGTATGCTTTAAATATTGTACATTTGCTGCATATTATCTTTGTGACAACATTGAGTTTTATGATCAAATACAGCACAGTGACGTATTGTGCAGCTGCACTGGATGGCGTAGGTCGTCATGCTAATGAAAGGATTCTCTACAATGAACCAACCCAAAACGACGGGCAGGAAACGACGACTCAATACGAGGCGAGTGGCCAGGCTTGTTGAGCCTCACCTGGCAAGATGGTCGCAATGGGCACTGTGATCTAAAAACAGAATAAATGATGTAGTTTACATTAATGGATGTGCCCAATGTTGATTCTGCTTTAGACAAACAAGGACCGTCTTATGAGCAGGTTATAGAAGTTTTTTTCCCGCATACTCTACAAACTGATAAAAGAACCCATATAGCATACGTAGGCTGCCGGGGCAAGTGCGCGCCACACGAATTGGTTGCTAGTAAGCACCAAACAAGATGCGCATTGCCTGTGAATATGAGACAAAGATCCCCGTGTAGCCTGAACAGACTGTAGGGGCAAGTGCTGTTAGCGAGCAGCACCTGTGAAGGCTACCGGCACTGTGGCTCACGAGGGGTGGGTAGCCAGCACCACGCCTGACTGCCTTTGTCTCCCTGGTCGTGATGCTTACACACCGCACCAGGTACTCATTTACGGCTAAATCGACCTAGGGGAGGCCCAGGACAGGTTCCGATAATCGTCACTGGTGTTGGCCGTGAGCGAAAATCGAACTCGGGTTGCCGGGTTCGTAGCGCAGCGTGATAATCACGGCACTCCGTTCCCCAGTGAATAGTTGTGACACACACACAGACACCGGATGGACAAGATGCATATTGCCCATGTAGAGACGGCTATACACCATGCCTTGTTGCTTGTCTTCTTTCCAATCTTTATTCTTTTATTTTATTTCGCTACCGAGAACCTCCTAACTATGACAATGAACAAAAATATAAAGATATGAATAAAACAGTTAGGTTCTGGGGTTATACATTACGTATAACGAGAGAATTAAAGTGCTGAAAGATGCTATTGAAAATATTCACCCATTAAAGATAATTGTGTTACGATAACATAACGAAGCACGAGTGAGCTTTATTAAAAGAGTTAAAACGAAATCAACATGCGTATAAGCACGTAAATATGACGATAATATCCGCAATATTGCACGAAGTTTGCTAAATTGGTGATAAAATTGTGTCGTTTTTAAAGTGGACTTTCTTGCCAATTTGTGACGACGCGTCTTTACATTTGGACATCTCAACAGATGCTGTTGTTGATGGAAGTCGAAAGCTTTTTTAGATGCACTCTAACACTTAAAAATGCAAACACAATAAATGCACTTAAGAGTTTTTGGCGTTTTAATTTTGAAGTGGACACATTCTGCAGCAACAATGTTTTAAAAAAATCACGTTTCAAATTTTGCTAAATTGCTCTAAAGTTATTGCAGCTTATCGCGGCTTTAAAAAAATACCATAGAATCCTGGATGTTCGCTTGCAAGTCTTGTTATTTAATTGCAGCATGAGCACCATTTGTTTCCCCCATTAATATTGTAACAAGATCCATCACGAATGTGCATGGCTCTGGCTTGGTTGTCTTAATTCCACTACCCATGCAGTGTTGGTATAACAGGCGAGAGAGTGTGACTTGAGACATCCACAAGCCCCGAGGCAGCTGTGTTCAAGTGAATTCCCGCTTCTCGAACATCGATGTCTCTGCCATACCCTTTGCAGGAGAGGGAGCGGTGGCACGGCGGTGTGCATCGTGAGCCTGGCCACGTGGGTTTGATTCCCAGCCACTGTGACGAGTGACATCTGAACCGCTGCTGGTCCCCCCCCCACCTTTGCCAACCAGTAGTGACTATAATTAGCATTGAGATGTAGGGTCGAACAACCCCCGTGACTGAAAAGTTTGGGGAGGGCTTCGTCCAGCAGAACGTTGATGTTAAGGCTCTGCATGACACAACTATTGCCCTTTAGAGTGCCGCTATGTAAGCTTCTTTAACATATCGTTTTAGAATATACCTGCTTTTGACCACTGATACTATCAAATAAAGATTCGCGAGAGATGGAGATCCGTTAGTGTGAGTGAGCAGTGGTGGTTAGATCCCTGCGCTTTGAACCCAGCTGCGTCAGCACATTTCCCCCGCCACGGCTCACATCAGTGATGAGACTAAACCCGTTACGTACCCCTCCCCCCGCCAAAACACCACGCCGACCACACTGACCAGTGTGGTGAAGTATGGCCAAACCACCCCTAAGACAACTCGGTGTGGGCACGTCTTCATCCAGTGGTGGGTTGGCAAAGTGGCTCCGAGTTGTTGTTATTTGGAATCAATTCTCCCACTCGCGATGCGCGCGTCAAACCGTGCGCGTACCAGTTTGGTTATTCGTGCCCCATGCGAATGATGTACGAACATAACATTTAGGCAAATAGAGCAATACAACAAATAATACAAATAGGAGAAAAACATCAGAAACAATACAAACAAGATTGTAACAAATGTGACTGAAAAGTATTGATTATTGAAAGATGTCTCAAACCAAAATTGTCCTTGGTTCCAATGGAGATGAGCATCACCCTGCGGACATTGGACTACTGTCAGTAGTTTGACTATGCATTCATCTTAATAATATTATTTATAAACCATATTTGTAAAAAATGGTTCGGAAGAATGTCATGTATTGCATGCTAAATTATATCATCGAAGAGTTGATGTCTAAGATATAAATGCAGCCTATGAATAATCATTGATTTATTTCAAAATAAAGATGAATCGAATTTAAAATACTAGATGGCCCATTTTTAGACAACTGGCTAAAATGGATAAAGTGTAGGTACAATTACATTTTATTTCAAAGCCTTTACGTGTCTCCCACCAATATCAATGCACTTAAAATATTTAAATACTCTGCTGATGCAATTTGTCCAACATAACCGTTGCGATTCAATTACAACATCCCATGATGCCTAAGCATAGAAATCAGTGGAGTATTATTCCTCGACGATGTCTTCACCACACGCAGAATAAAATTTAACCTATTATAAGAAATGTCACGGTTTGTGTATTAATTCTTCCCTGCGTGCAACACGATTCGTTATAATCCAGTGCTGTTTTAGACTGTAACGTCCATTGCTCCATCCCATTGACAATGCACGCCAGGAATGTAAGAAAAGTGCTGAACTGTGGAGGCGATCGCACGTCCCATTATCATCGCAACATGAAGCCGCAGTACGATTGGCCAAACCAGCGTGCTGTGATCAGGCAACAAGTGCCGAGAACGATCATGGCGATACGCAGATACAAGTTAATCAAATGTTTCAATTCAACATAATCCCCCCCACCCACACACAGACAACGATTTACATTAAGCCGCTGTACCTACTCAGCCACTCCAAAAATCCCTCTCGAGGTGGATGGAATGAGTCCTCCACACTGCATAGACCGAGGAAGGAGGAGAGAATTCTGCTCGGTTCAGCATTGACCCACACGAGCCATCACAATGAAACTAGGCACACCAACAGCACTCACATTCACTTACGCTCATATGTCCATGTGCCTTTATGAGCGCACATATATACATGTATGTTGAACTTCTTTCGCACCGTACGTAGCCAACCCTGCTAATCGGAGGTGCGGGTGAAGGACAATAACTTAAACACAAAAAACTGTTCTAAATAAATGCATTTTCAATCTAGATTTGAAAGTGCATGGCTTCCTACAATCGGAAGAGCGTTTCAGATGGCCGCGGAAGCGTTTCTGAACGCACGCGATGCATATAGGCTGTGACCACACACACACACCAACATACATATTACACATGTGTATAATATGTGTGCTATCTCTTCTAAGGTGCCTGGCCAATGTGGAAGAGCGGGCCTCTAGAGCTCCAGCCAGTGCCAGCAGTGGCGTAAAGCAAGCACTTGCAGGGCTGCGCCTACACCGACCGTGGCCAGACAAACGCACACCATGGATATCCGTTCACGAGTCACATATTTAGACATGGCGATGGCAATGTACACACGTGTACATAATGACAAGTGTATAAACGTGGTATCAGTACTGACTGCATTTACGTATACAATTATGTTAAAATATCACAATAATTGATAAGGCTCGGATCACATTTAAAGTGTTTTATTTTATTCATTGGCATGTTCATACTTATGCTCCATAGCCTCTCCGCCTAGAATGCACGCACGATTTTAAACACACCCAAGTCTGCTTCACGTTCTCCGCCACTGTGCAATGAATGGTAACGAAAAGCAACAGTCGGCGGCCATTGTTTTATGTGGCTTACGTTAATTAGAACGTGTTCACACGTTACATTTAACTCCAATCCCATCATAACCACCATCGTTATCACCACCGTCAGCTCCAAAATCATCATCACTGTCCCTGTCACGTCATGATATTGTCCGCGAAGGCATAGGTAGCGAGCCCACGGCTAATTCATGACTGCGTCACGTGCTGATGACTGTCCACGAGAGCTATCGGAGCTACACGTGGCCACTGAGGACGCGACTTTCTAATCGCTCCATGAAAGCGTTGCTCGGTGTTTCTCTTTGTGCGCCTTTACATTCTGAGCCAAGAAAATGGGCACTTACTGCAAATATAACCTCAATATTGTTGGTTTTCAATGCCTGCAGCAAGGCCATGCATGCTTTAGAAATAGCGCCTCCATAATTTAATTAAAATCGCAACACACAAACAGTTAGCATTTAATATGATTTTGATTTCGTGTACGACTCAAAGTTTTTTGTTCTTTATATAAAAGAAGGAAACAAGGATAAACACGTGGCCGTTAAATTGCTAAATTATTGGGACATGCAAAACAAACAAACTGCTAAATACGTTTTGATTTAAAATATTGACACCACCGTCAACTTAGTATTCACGCCTTCAGAAATGGCATTATAATTGATTTGTAGACCATCATGCTCTTGACATACGATATTGCTGTTTAAAATGTGTATCAATTTATAATTTAATGGCGTACCAGTTCATCTGCACAAACCCGTAATAAATCATTTCCATCCTCCTACTAATCAAACTAAATATATAAAATTACCAATATAAAATGTGCATATGATGAATGAAGCCACAAAATATCCATAGTTCGTTTTAAAGACTGTTCAGTCCTTGCATAACTGATTTTTATTATATAGATGGTGGTGGACACTCCATGTACCTATGGCATAGGTCAGTCCATCGAAATTACAATCACTGTTGACTTTGAACAAAGTGTTATTCATGTTATCAACTTCAGAATTTCAGAAGAATAATGGGCTGAGTCAAGCCCTAACTTGGATTTAAACTCTTGACCCTCCAACCCCACCCTCGAACATCTACTTTCAAGCCTTATTGTTCACTTAAAAATATCTGTTCATTTACATTTTCAAATGCGGCATCTAATTATACACATTTAAAATTGTCAAATTATTTACTAGGCTACAGCTTTGAGAGGCCGTTGTCCAGCAGTAGAGTGATTATAGTTGAGAATCACGGTAATGCGCTATTTACATTTGGTATACGATTATATTTTGGTGGCCGAATTTCTTAGCCTGTAGATTATTTCAACGTTCATTCAAAGTGATCAACAATGCTCTTTCTGTTGCACAACAACATATCTAATTATATAGTCACATTAAGAAATGATTGTGGTCAAGATATATTGTAATTTTTTAAAATCTCTGAATTAAACTTTCATCATTGCGGTTGTTAGACGTATTATAATTTGACCTCCTTTCTTGATAATATAATTTTATAACACACGCACAAAGTTTCAGCACATTAAAGGATGGTTATTTTTCATCAATTGTAAATGAATTAATCTGCACGAAGGATACATATATATTCGAATGCTATTTTTTTTCTAAACGAATTACCGTAAAAAAATTGCTGCAAATCACACGAAAATGTAACACCTAAAACTAACATAAATTTTGATCCTTTTTCATTAAATAATAAATAACCGTTTGTCCTTTTCAAAATCACACGAGCATCGCTAAAACATTCCGTTTTGAGCGTCCATACAAAATAGACAAAAGGTGCAGAAAACAGCAACGACAACGAGGAATTGGTAGCGAATTGACAAAAGGGTGAGCTCCGAGTTTCAGCGATCAGCCCCGAATTCCAGAGCTCGCTGCTTTCATGGGAAGCGAACATTCATTCTCTAAAGCTGCATGGAAAGTCTGCTTAAGATTCACCAATGCTTTTTTCAAGAGTAGCATGGCCAATGTATTGGTTACCGAGGTTAGCATCACGGCACCCCAACCGTTCTTGGTTAAACCGAAGACATTCACGGGCCCCAACTGTCATCGACAAGCGCCTCGACTCATTCAAAGGGGCCGTGCCGTGGACCGTTCGCGGATTTGCCGCTCTGTTGGGATTTAAGCGTTAGAAAGACGTTAAATCAATAATAATGAAGAATACTGACCCGAAGGGACAGTGCTCCTGAAGCAGATGTGAGGCTCAATTGCTTTACATTTGAATGAACATAAGCTTATCGCATGTGTGTGTGTGATGACAGAGAGGAAGATAATGGCGCATGTACCTTGTATTGATAAAGCCCGCAAAGAGAGAGCTTACACCGCTCATCATCAACTCGAACATTTTGAATGAAGCATCAAAAGGTCATGTTTACGACACTGAAATAATACTCAATCACTACGCCTACAGTTACTGTATGGGTTTTACATTTATTGCATTAATTTTTAGCGAATGTTTATATATAGCATAGAGTGTGGAAGACAACTAATTTAGCCCATAAGCAATTTTCACAATTGGATGCAACTGCGAGTACCCAATGCAACGTTCTTGAGCAATATCATGAGCAGAGATGAATGGAAGGCCATGATGTCTTTCGGAGAAGACGTGGCACATGAGAGAGAAAGACATCACCATGCGCTATTCACCTGGTGGCCTGAGCTTGAGTCCCGGCCACGGCTGACATCAGTGGCAAGTGATATCTTAACTGGACCGAGGCACGCGCACTCTGAAACCCACACCGAAGCAATGGCCAAACAACCAGACGAGCGACGCACCGTGGGGGGGGGGGGGGGGGGGGCCTTCATCTATCGGTGGGTTGGCAAGCCGCAGTGCCTTCTACGTACCAACATTACATTCTATGTACCAAAATGACGTTCTATGTACCAACATTACGTTCTATGTACCAACATTACATTCTATGTACCAAAATTACGTTCTATGTACCAACATTACATTCTATGTACCAAAATTACGTTCTATGTACCAAAATTACGTTTCATGTACCAAAATTACGTTCTATGTACCAACATTACATTCTATGTACCAAAATTACATTCTATGTACCAACATTACATTCTATGTACCAACATTACGTTCTATGTACCAAAATTACGTTCTATGTACCAACATTGCGTTCTATGTACCAACATTACGTTCTATGTACCAACATTACGTTCTATGTACCAACATTGCGTTCTATATATCAACATCGTGTTATATGTACCAACATTACGTTCTATGTACCAACATTACGTTCTATGTACCAACATTGCAGATGGATTACTGCATACACAAAGGATGAGGTACATTTAGCAGCTTATTCGTGATTTTAAATATATAGTGTAAGTGCTCTCAAACATAAAAATAATGTGTTTACCAATTTGACATTGTGTTTTATTTATAACAGTTCACAAAAGTATGCCTCTGTTGTGCCTTACATTTGTGCGTGTTGTACTTTAGCAAAATATACAAAACACACAAACATCGACAGTTAACATAACCTGTTGTACGTCTTGCTAGTTTTTATTTATTTATAATACATTTATGAACTTGCTTATAATTGCGTTAACTACAACTCCAACCTGTAACAATGTCACACTGCTCGCGTGAACAGAAGGCACTTATTTCACACTGACAGAGGGACACGAGGCGCACTCGGACTGGCGAAGACCAGCGGTGCGAATGCTGCTGCAGTGTGTTAACAACGCTGCAGTGTAATGGCAACGCATGGCCATTATCTACTCTTGCAGTGTTACAATATTAGCAAGGCTATTGTACATTACGTTAATAATAACAACACCGAAGAATACAACGTGTTGACGAAGATGGCATTGATAACAGATACAGAGAGCACGGTAACAATGACCAAGAGTTGCATTATGGCATTCGTGTAAAGATATCGAGCATTCATACTGTGATTTTACTGACACAATAGATTAAATTGCAATGATAACACTTGGTAACATTAATAATCGTAATTAAAACAAGTCACCAAATAACACAGAATATGGAAAACCTAAAATAGTGCATCAATAGTTGCGTTATTGTTATTAGTATCACTCCGTGTCGCATGTATATGGACTGAATATGACACTTTATAATCCCGTATTTGACAGACGCTTCACGCAGCCAATGATGTGTGACATCTCTGCAGAAGACGTCACGAACTCGTGAAGACACACACGCGCTCTGACGGGTGTATATTATAGAGACAAGCACGCGCCCAGGCTGCGAGAGACAAGGCAGAGAGATGGAATGATGGCTGGTGCATGCCAGACCTATATGGGAGACGTAACTAAGTCATAACAGAAACAAACATACACACACGTTATATAAACACACCCACACCGAGCTCGATAGAACTGAGTTCAGAACGAGTCACCTTGCAGTAGCTGGAACTCAAATAGACACACACACACGGTATAGAGCATGTCATGTAGACAGACATACAGGTTGTATGTAAGAGAGAGAGAGAGAATGGTACATGATGAAGCTGCAGAACAACATAAGATAATTAATTGACTCATATAGACACACGCACGCGTTACAGACAGAGGTTGTGCGTCTACATGGCATACATCTGCAGAACACACAGGACACTGGATTAACTCGTGGAGCCACACGCACTCACACACGTTGTAGACAGATGTTGCATGTGAAGAGACGCGGGGGAGATTGTAGTTCACCCACACGCACAGGTACAGGTACACACTCACAGGTGGTGTTGTACGTAAGAGAGGGAGAGGCACAGACACACTCAGGTACACACTCAGGTGGTTTTGTGTGCAAGAGAGGGAGAGGCACACAGGTACAGGTACACACTCACAGGTGGTGTTGTATGTAAGAAAGGGAGAGGCACACACGCACAGGTACACACTCAGGTGGTGTTGTATGTAAGAGAGGGAGAGGCACACAGGTACAGGTACACACACTCACAGGTACAGGTACACACTCAGGTGGTGTTGTATGTAAGAGAGGGAGAGGCACACAGGTACACACACTCACAGGTACAGGTACACACACTCACAGGTGGTGGTGTTGTGTGTTGTGTGTAAGAGAGAGGGAGAGAGGCACACACTCACAGGTACAGGTACACACACTCACAGGTGATGGTGTTGTGTGTTGTGTGTAAGAGAGAGGGGAGAGGCACACAGGTACACACACACTCACAGGTACACACACACTCACAGGTACACACACTCACAGGTGTTGGTGTTGTGTGTTGTGTGTAAGAGAGAGGGGAGAGGCACCCACGTGGTGGCTCCTGCTGCTGCTGCTGGCCGCGCTGTGCGCACTCGGCGCGCGCTCCCCACGTGCGGAGGCCGCAGTCCCCGCCCACAGCCCCGCCCCGCTCTCCGGGATGAGCCAATCACAGGCTCGCGTGCAGGTGGGGCTGCCTCGGGGTTCACCTGCACGCGCTGAGGTGTGGACACGTCTGTGTATGTGTGTGTATGTGTGTGTGTCTGTGTGTGTGTGTCTGTGTGTGCGTGTGTGTGTGTCTGTGTGTGTGTGTCTGTGTGTGTAGGTGTGTGTGTGTGTCTGTGTGTGTGCGTTTATGTGTGTGTGTGCGTCTGTGTGTGTGCGTCTGTGTGTGTGTGTGCATTTATGTGTGTATGTGTGCGTATGTTTGTGTGCGTCGGTGTGTATGTGTGGGTCTGTGTGTGTGTGCGTTTATGTGTGTGTGTGGAGGGCATGTGTGTGTGTGTGCGTCGGCGTGTGTGCGTCTGTGTGTGTGTGCGTGCGTGTTGGAAACATTTAGGCTGGCCTGCCTACGATCCATCCTGGGTTTAACCAGGCTGGATTGTGTGAGGAGCTCACAAATCCTTGAAAGATCTGGGCAAAGTCCCATCAGTGAGCTCCTCCGGCAGGCAAGGCTGCGTTGGCTGGGTCATGTAGCCCGCATGCCCAGCCACCGCATGCCTAAACAGCTTTTGTTCGGCCGGATCGAGGGGGCTAGACGGGCGCGGCACGGGCTGGAGAAGAGATGGAGTGATGTGGTACAGGAGGACGTGGAGCTGAGTGGACTTGCCGATGACTGGTACCAGCGGTGTCAAGATCGGCCTCAGTGGAGGAGGCTCGTGAAGGACGCTACTGGGCAGTTGGAGGCAGTCGCCCTCCAACAACAACGGAGGGCGGAGGAGCGACGCTCACAACAACGAGCGGAGCGCCGGGTGGCTAAAGCACAGCAAGTTGGCACAGTAGGGGGCACAGGTGGTGCATCAGCCAGTCATCTCGGTCATCTCGGTCAGTCGACCAGTGGCACCTGGGTCTGCCCCGTGACCTCCTGCCAGCGGGCTTTCGACACTTCACGTGGCCTCAAGGTGCACTTGGCCTGGCACAAGCATCGTGGTGACGTCACCGCCACTTAGTGGCGAATGGCGGTTGTTGTTGTTGTTGTTGCGTGCGTGTAGTGCATGTGTTTGACTACACGGGAGTACAGGGTATGTGTTGTGTATGTATTTAGAACACGTGAGTACAGGTGTGTAGTGTATTAATTTAGTAGGCGTCAGTACAGGTGTGTGCAGTTGCATGGATGTTAGTACAGGCGAGTACAGGTGTGTGCAATACACACATTTGTTACACGTGATTACAGGTGTGTGCATTGCGTGGGTTTTAATGTAGTGACTACAGGTGAGTGTGTGTGTAGTGGATGTGTTTTACTACACGTTACTACAGGTGTGTGTGTGTGTTTAGTACGCGTGGATGCACGTGTGCGCGATACATGCACATTGAGTACAACAAGGGTGTGTCGTTGTGTTGGTCTGCTCAGGAGCGCTCAGTCGCCTCCTCTTCGACAGCGACGACCAAGGTTCACGTTCCCTTGGTTCCTCCACTCTTGTTGAGAACCGACTCTTCCACCACGCTGTGTTCATTTACCACGCTGTGTTCATCCACCACGCAGTGTTAATTTACCACGCAGTGTTCATCCACCACGCAGTGTTCATTCACCACGCTGTGTTCATTTACCACGCTGTGTTCATCCACCACGCAGTGTTAATTTACCACGCAGTGTTCATCCACCACGCAGTGTTCATTCACCACGCTGTGTTCATCCACCACGCAGTGTTCATTTACCACGCAGTGTTCATCCACCACGCTGTGTTCATTCACCACGCTGTGTTCATCCACCACGCAGTGTTCATTTACCACGCAGTGTTCATCCACCACGCAGTGTTCATTCACCACGCTGTGTTCATCCACCACGCAGTGTTCATTTACCACGCAGTGTTCATCCACCACGCAGTGTTCATTTACCACGCAGTGTTCATCCACCACGCAGTGTTCATTCACCACGCTGTGTTCATCCACCACGCAGTGTTCATTTACCACGCTGTGTTCATCCACCACGCAGTGTTCATTTACCACGCAGTGTTCATCCACCACGCAGTGTTCATTCACCACGCTGTGTTCATCCACCACGCAGTGTTCATTTACCACGCAGTGTTCATCCACCACGCAGTGTTCATTTACCACGCTGTGTTCATCCACCACGCTGTGTTCATTTACCACGCAGTGTTCAACCACCACGCAGTGTTCATTCACCACGCTGTGTTCATTCACCACGCAGTGTTCATTTACCACGCAGTGTTCATCCACCACGCTATGTTCATCCACCACGCAGTGTTCATTTACCACTCTGTGTTCATCCACCACGCAGTGTTCATTTACCACGCAGTGTTCATTCACCACGCTGTGTTCATTCACCACGCAGTGTTCATTCACCACGCTGTGTTCATCCACCACGCAGTGTTCATTTACCACGCAGTGTTCATCCACCACGCAGTGTTCATTTACCACGCAGTGTTCATCCACCACGCAGTGTTCATTCACCACGCTGTGTTCATCCAGCACGCAGTGTTCATTTACCACGCTGTGTTCATCCACCACGCAGTGTTCATTTACCACGCAGTGTTCATCCACCACGCAGTGTTCATTCACCACGCTGTGTTCATCCACCACGCAGTGTTCATTTACCACGCAGTGTTCATCCACCACGCAGTGTTCATTTACCACGCTGTGTTCATCCACCACGCTGTGTTCATTTACCACGCAGTGTTCATCCACCACACAGTGTTCATTCACCACGCTGTGTTCATTCACCACGCAGTGTTCATTTACCACGCAGTGTTCATCTACCACGCTATGTTCATCCACCACGCAGTGTTCATTTACCACGCAGTGTTCATCCACCACGCAGTGTTCATTTACCACGCAGTGTTCATTCACCACGCTGTGTTCATTCACCACGCTGTGTTCATTCACCACGCTGGGTTCATCCACCACGCTGTGTTCATCCACCACGCTGTGTTCATCCACCACGCAGTGTTCATTTACCACGCAGCGTTCATTTACCACGCTGTGTTCATTCACCACGCTGTGTTCATTTACCACGCTGTATTCATCCACCACGCAGTGTTCATTTACCACGCTGTGTTCATCCACCATGCTGTGTTCATTCACCACGCTGTGTTCATTTACCACGCTGTGTTCATCCACCACGCTGTGTTCATCTACCATGTTGTGTTCATCCACCATGCTGTGTTCATCCACCACGCAGTGTTCATCCACCATGTTGTGTTCATCCACCACGCAGTGTTCATTTACCACGCTGTGTTCATCCACCACGCAGTGTTCATTTACCACGCTGTGTTCATCCACCACGCAGTGTTCATTTACCACGCTGTGTTCATCCACCATGCTGTGTTCATTCACCACGCTGTGTTCATTTACCACGCTGTGTTCATCCACCACGCAGTGTTCATTTACCACGCTGTGTTCATCCACCACGCTGTGTTCATTTACCACGCTGTGTTCATCCACCACGCTGTGTTCATCCACCACGCAGTGTTCATCCACCACGCAGTGTTCATTTACCACGCTGTGTTCATCCACCACGCTGTGTTCATCCACCACGCTGTGTTCATCCACCACGCTGTGTTCATCCACCACGCAGTGTTCATTTACCACGCAGTGTTCATTTACCACGCTGTGTTCATCCACCACGCTGTGTTCATCCACCACGCTGTGTTCATCCACCACGCTGTGTTCATCCACCACGCTGTGTTCATTTACCACGCTGTGTTCATCCACCACGCTGTGTTCATCCACCACGCTGTGTTCATCCACCACGCAGTGTTCATCCACCACGCTGTGTTCATCCACCACGCTGTGTTCATCCACCACGCTGTGTTCATCCACCACGCTGTGTTCATTACCACGCTGTGTTCATCCACCACGCTGTGTTCATCCACCACGCAGTGTTCATTTACCACGCTGTGTTCATTCACCACGCAGTGTTCATTTACCACGCAGTGTTCATCCACCACGCTGCACGTGACGACACTTCTCGTTGGGCTTCTTCCCTTGCACTGCTCTCACCCTGGAATTCCCTCCCATCGTCGACTTGACTTGTTGTTGGTTGTTTGACTTGCATCCCACTGGGATTTTTGCACACAGCGTTGGTGTACGGTGATTTTTTTCTGCAATATTTTGCTGTCTTTTCTTGAATTTTCTGTTTGCACTTAGTCACATATTCACCTTAAGATGTTTTTTGTTCATGTTTTTTGTTTTTTGTTTGTTGCGGTTGCACCCGATTCAAGAGCCGAATGGCTCACAGGGCTATACCTAATGAATGAACTTGAACTTGAAGTTTCGAAAACCTGAATCAACTCAAGAAACGTTTGAACTACTGCGCTATCTATGACAACTTTAATTTCGCTGTTTGTTGCTGACCACACTGTGTGTTGGGGGTTTTGGACCTGCGCTCAGCGACTGTGTAAACAAAAACAATGGGGCAATTGTAGATTTGCCTGAACTAAATCAAGCCTTTGGAACGCAGCGCCTGCACACCACATCGTCCTTCATCTAGAAGGCATCCTTTTGTGGGAGGGTCAAGTGTGGCGGTCACAGACTCGATGGTTTAGTTTTCTACTCGTATCTAAAGAGCCTCGGCACCATACTCGGCCGGGATATGTCATTTCATCACCAAATGCAAAATGTAGTCAGGTCCAGCAATTTTCATATCAGGGCTCTAGGACACATTTAACCACTATTGAGTCGTGACATAGGCAACACGGTGGCATGTAGCATAGTTATTGACAAGGCTCGATTGTTGCAAATCACTACCCTAAGGGACGTCTGACAAAAAACATTACGAAACTGCAGCGTGTACAGCATTCTTTATCGCGCGCCGTGACAGGTACTGCAAGATCCGACCATGCACATCCAGTGCTCGCTCAGCTGCCATGGCTTCCACTTGCCGAAATAATACATCATCAGGTCGCACTCATTACACACAAAGTGCTTGCCACAAATGGACCACAATTCCTCGCTGATCTCGTCAAGGAGCATAAACCACCATCACGCGAACTCCGTTCATCCTCGCGGCGGCGGCTTTTGGCTGCTGGCCGTCGAACAAAGGCGGCCACTGCGTCACGCGCTTTCAGAAGCGCTTCTGTGTCCGTCTGGAACGCTCTTCCTTCCGACATTAGGACGCCATTGGAGCTATGCACTTTTAAATCTTGATTGAGAACTCATTTCTTGAGAACTGCGTTTTGTGTTTAGTTTGTTGTCCTTCCCCCGCACCTCCGACCAGCACGGTCGGCTACGTACGGTGCGAGAGAAGTTCAGCACTCACACGCACAAGGCAGGAAACCCCCCTACCAGCCATGCCCGGAGTCACGCGGATGATAATATTGATGACGTCACCAAACCGCACCCATCACCTCCCGTGCAGCGGCACACATGAGAATAGACGTGCGGGATTTTTATCCCCACTATTTTACAGTAATCCAATTAGTTGAGTAACCGATCCGATAATCAATTGAAAAATCAATTACTTAAATAATTTGATGGCCCATCCCTATATGACACCAATGACAGGATAGACAATCTATTTGGAGATTGCGTTGGCACTGGTACACACGCACAAGTAAAATAAATAGCATTGCCTTATTAAAGGAAACTATGTTACATATGTTTCCTATTAATGCAGTATGATTAGCGAGAGTCGTACAATGTAACGAGCGTTAACACAATAGTTCGAGTGTTTCTGTGTCACTGTGGAAATCATTGTTTTTCACTGTTATGCTGAGGCTTGAAATGTACCTTGCAAAGGAGATGGTTTTGTTTCCTTTGGCCTTCAAAATTTAGAATAAAAATGTTCATCTTGATGAAAATTATTGTTACGTCATGATGGTCTATCCAGAAATTCACTCAATACGGCAAACACAAATCATCGTGTATCAAAAAAAAAATAAGCGGATGCCTCCGTCTCGAATCTGTCTCTCCACGTAACAAATATAAACGCATATTTTATATATCCAATCAGCCGCACTGCCTTCTGGGATGCATTTTAGCAGCATCTGTTTATTTCTATTTTGTTTTACTATTTAATTTGACCAGGTCAAGCCCACTGAGCTATTGACTCATTTTCAGAGGCAACCTGGCTGCACATGATAGCTCATTAAAGTGGCTTTAACAGCATTTGTAGAAATATAAAGTCGCAGCCAAATAATGTAACGCACGTTTCTAAATGTGGAAGGCAAAACTGGAGGACCAGGAGAAAAATCCACGTGACCACGGGGAGAAGCTGTAAACTTAAAATATACACGTGTCAGGGTCGTGATCGAACCCACGACATCCTTCATAGCATGCGAGGGTGTGAACACCTCGCAAACAATTGAGTCGTTTCAACAATGAGTGAAGCACAATCATCTTAGGCTTTATAGAGTTTTACGGGGAAACATTTTTTATGTATGCTGAACTTCTTTCACACCGTACGTAGCCAACCATGCTAATCGTAGTAGTCACTAGGGGCGAATTGTACTGGTTTATAGTAAATGGACTCCAAATCATGGTTTGGATCTGGACCTAAATGTGGTTTGATTCATGTTTCCACAGATCCAATCTATGTCGGTTCAGTCGACTCAATCCTGATTGATTGGAATATTAAAACATGAATTGCGTAATAATGTTATTGTTGTGGAAGAGGTCTTCTACCAGCAGGAGATTGCTCATCCCGGAAAGCCTCGCTGAGTGTGGATGTTATTGTTCACGAGGTTCCTTCATTGCGATGTTAGGCCAAGTAGATGAATTCGTGTTTTGCGTTTGCGAGAAAACGAGAAGTGCCACGTTTCGCGCGAGCGCTGATTGTGTGAGCCGGGCCCCCACCTCTCGGTCAACGGAACCTTGGCGTGAGTGCGCGGTGCTGGGCGCAAACATTCGGCACTTGGGAGGGAATGGCAGCGATGGGGTGGTGGTGGTGGTGACAACGCCTTATCGTCTGCTGTGCCAGCCTTCATATGCGGGGACACAAGCACACGTACGCTTACAGCTATCAATGTATTACCGACGTATTCTCTTCCATAGAACAACCTACACGCAGGTAAGTGTGACGCAGTTGTCACCTGTGACGGTGGCCTTGAGTCTGTAGGCGGAATACCACATTGCTGTGATGAGCGACAGGTCGGTCTGTCTATAACAACGCACGGATGACTTCCTGCTAAGTGGAGCTCATTTTACTGATCTTGGAAGGACGGTGGTTGACCCTGTTATTATAAAAATACAACACAGACTCATGGCCAGTGCTTAATGACTAGACGTCATTGTGTAATGATTCCTGTATGTTTGGTAAGAGACCAGACAAATAGTGTGGAGTTTTTAAATATATGATCGAAGTTGATGTTATTGATTATTAACCAGAAAGCCTTGAAGAGCCTCATATATTGTTTTAAGAATGGAACTACATTGGATATGTGCACAATTGTGGTGTGCTGTGGGTAATATAAACCGGCACAGTCTGGAAAACTATTTTGGGAATTATTTTAGGACGCCATACTTATTTTGTCTTCAACATTGGTGAGCCCATTCATACAATAACCCTGTTAATCGGATGATAGAAATACAGGGCACAATATAGGATCATTATAGATAGGCGTTCCTTGTGCTCGAGTGTGGTAGCGTCTTATGCTGAGTAATTCTCCAAGCCAGCCTGGTAGGGAAATGAGGCCCTGGTGATGTGTACATACAGTATATATGTATTACCAGAGGCCGGTTCCAAATGATGCATTTTTTAATAGATTTTATAGTAAATTGTATAGTTACATTTTCAAAGGACTGTGAACGTGACATTAATTAATTATTAGGATGTTAAGAGTAGGTACTAATCTCCTGTGTCAGAGAGAGCAAGAGGGATTGTTAGAAAAGAAGAGATCAGAAAGAGTCATTAGAGAAAAAAACAGTGAGGGTTATGAAGCCATCTTAGATATTTGATGCACAGTTGCTTGAACGGCGGGGTGAATGGATGATTGGTGTACTGATTACTTTGGAAATTTCTGCAACACGTGTAATGCGGGCGTAAATGGGCGGGGCGGATATGACGATCCGAGAGGGAGGAGTCAGGGTGACGTGGGGGAGAAGTTATAGCGGGGAGACAGGAAGCTATCTGGGTCAGTCGGGGGAGTGAAGGGTGGTGAACACGTTGGGTGGTCGCCGTGCCTCAGCCTGGTGGCTGAGGGGCTCATGACGGCGCCAGCCAGCGGGGTGGAAGAGAGAGTGGAGGATTGAGGTTGGAGATGGCGAGATAGCCACAGAGGCCACGAAGGGCTGAGGTAGGAAGTGGCGAGATAGCCACAGAGGCCACGAAGGGCTGAGGTAGGAAGTGGCGAGATAGCCACAGAGGCCACGAAGGGCTGAGGTAGGAAATGGCGAGATAGCCATAGAGGCCACGAAGGGCTGACATTGGGAGGTGGCGAGATCGCCACGCACGGAGGAACAGGGAGCAGCGATGGAGCTGCTGTGGGGGCAGCCGGAGGGCTGCACCAAGAGCCTGCAGCGGAGCTGCAGGAGCGTGGAAGGCTACGGGAGCGAAGGCAGATGTGGGGCTGCCAGGGAGAGAGTCTCAGGAGGAGTGCCGTGTGGGAAGGAGAACGCGAACCCCAAATAAAGGACACGGAGTCAGAGAGAAGTGTCTGAGTCCTTTTATTACACTGGAGTCAGAAGTGAAACGGCATCTCAAAACAACTGAGAGAAAGAAGAAAAAAAAAAAGAATATTCCTGCTACATCATCCGACGACGACGACCTTCCTCAGACGGTGGACCTGCCTGCGATGGAAGAGGAGATCCGTTCTGGAACGAGTACGGGTCCGGGTGAGCAAGGTGTCGCCGCGTCGGTGGACCTGTCTGTGCCGGAGGATGCCAACTTACGATGGAGACAGATGGCGATGCAGATGGGGACCTTGAAAATCGTGCTGGCGCAACTGTGTGAGTTCACCACGCCAAAGACGACGTCGGGGAGGCCCGGTGGTGATCCGCAGGCCTCTGCCTTTCCTGCGCTGCCAGCGCCATTGCCACGTGGCACGAAGACGCCATCTTGGGCGTGGCAGGGGAGAAACGGCGGGAAGCCGCCATCTTGTCTTCACCGCGGCGGGAGGACGCCGCCATCTTCAACATCGCGGCGGAGAGGCAGCCTTGCGCTGCCATCTGGAGGTGCCGCGGGGTGAGCAGCCTGCTGTGAGCTGCTGTTTTTCGAGGGGGTGCTGCGAGGAGAAGACGCCGATGCTGCAGCTGCTGGGGCGGGAGCTTCCCGTCCTGGCTCGGGTGCGTGACAACGGAGCCGTCAAGTCGCCGAACGAGTTCTGCGAAGCGTCTCAAGTTGCCACCCTGCCGTCCTCTTCTTGCTGCAGCCCCGGGCGAGTCATAACGATACGCACCCGGCCTTAACACACACCTCACCCATCTTTCGAGGGCCGGGGGGCTATTTTGGTTTTCTCTTATGACTCGATTGTGCGGAGCGCGGTTCGGACTGTGTGTATGTGTGTGTAATAACGATGAACGCGCTATCTGCTTGTTGCTTGGTGTCAATATAAGTGTGTGCGTGTGTTGAGAATGGACGGAGAGTCTGCTGTATTTGCTGAGTGTCAAATTGTGTGTGTGCGCTGCTGCGTGGAGTTGTTATCTTGATGGTGAAGTTAATTATTAACTTGGGAGCGTCGGGTATCTTGCGTTGTATTATTTGTGGGTTACCTTGTGTGATGGGCTTAATTGGAAAAAAAATATATATATATTTTTTGGTGTATTGTGCTGCGAGGTGCTGTGTGCGATGCGATTGTTGCAAGAGAGAGAATAATTGTGTTGTTGCTGCAAAGTTACGACAGGATTAATGGTGTGTTGGTTGCCTGCAGATCTGCTTGCTATTGTGCTTAAATGTACGCGTGTGATCGCGATATGCTGATTGCATGTGCTGTTATACCGTTCTGTATGGTTATGGGGTGCGATGCAGTGGTTGACTATTGGAATTGAGATTGTTATTATATTGTGCGTACCTGTTGGAAATTGGTAACAAATTCGAGGGGGACCCAAATATTTGGTTGTATGGTTGTTGTGCACACGAGATTGCGTGTATATTATAGAGGGGGACCCAAAAATTTGGTTGTATGGGTGTTGTGCACACGAGATTGCGTGTATATTATAGGGGTAATTGAGCTTTTTGAGAATGAGGGTGCGCGATGACGCCGTTGTGGGTGGCTTAGATGTTAATGCTAATGGGATCGTAAATTGGCGCCAAGTGGCGTCGCGTATTCGGTTGATCGCATGCAGCCACGAGTTGCTTGGCGAGTTGGGTTGTGTAACTAATGTGGTTGGTAAAATATTGGTTAAAAATTCCACGATATGACAGCTGTGCGCAGCAAGCTGGGGCTGTGCGTCTATCGTTGGTGGGGTTGTTATAATGTGACGGGAGATGCGTCTTGTGACCCCCAGCTAAGGGAAGCTGGGGTGCACGAATGGAGAAAACTGGCCACGTGTTCGCACGTTGGGCCGCCATTTTGCGCGCACGCGGGGTATGGCGACGATGCGCTTTGCGGAAAGGGCCGCCATTTTGAGTGCGCGCGAGAGATTGCGCGAACGCGCTGGGCGAAGGGGGACGCCATTTTGAGCGCGCGGGAAAAACCGGGGTGGGGCAAATATTCCATCTGTTATGCCTGCCATTGTTGATTGGGTGATGCACGAGTTGTGGTCACATCGGGCTATGGCTGATGGCTGACCTGACAGCCCGGAGGCGAAACCTCCGTGGTATGTCTTAAACTAATGGGCCATGTGCTCATATGGCTCGGGGAGTCATGGTTCAGTTGTGCGGTGGCAGACTGAACCTGGTGTGCCGGGGGCTCACGGGATCTGGGTTAGGGTGTTATTGTCTCTATAAGAGAACATTGCCCCGTGGGGGGAGTACAGGGGGTCTGGCATTGCTGGGGGATGAACCTTCCCTGGGCTATAAAGCATCGGACTATACGAGGCTGGTGTGTGTCCATCTCTGATGGGATAGTAAGGGAGGAGCATGGCCGAGTTGCTGCTCATCCCCGAAATTGCACTAGATGAGAGTATGGTCAGTGGATGTTGCTGTGGGTTGACGACCACGGTGGGGGTTAGGGCGAGTTAAACGTTACCGCTGGGGAGCGTGGCTCTCTCCACGCGAGGGTGTGTGATTAGGTGTTTTGTTGGGTTGCTGAGAGTGACCGTGGGTACATGCTGTGTACGTGCGATGTCTGTGCTGGTCCTCAAGGGAGGACTGCTGGTGGGTAAGAGCAGGAACTTTTGTTGTTGTTGTTGTCACGTGTAAATAATATTGTTGTTAAAATGTAAATAATGGGGCATCCATTGCGTTATTTTGGGTATTTATGGGGAGTTTTTTTTAAGCGGGCTGGATTTACATCATCTCCACTACCCTGAGGCCGGGTGGCTGTCGTGTACGACATGCGGATGTGCGTTGTTGTGCTGTGCCTCAGGGGATTGGATTCTCCTTCTCGTCACAGATTCTTCAGCTCCCGTCGCACTGGGTGTTACCTGGTGTGCTAGCTGGATGAGGACTTGAAGGAGCAATTGAGCGCCGTTCGTCATTCTGCTCTACCACTTGCTCTTTGACGTTGGACTTGAGCCGAGCGGATGGAACTGCAACATGGACATGCACTAAAACATCACATTTCTGGGTTGTGCGCGTTGGCCGTTCTTGCGTGTCAGTTGCCGTTTTTGTTCATTGTGCCATTCTTATTCTTGTTGTTGTGCGGAGGACAGGCCGGTGTTCTGTTCCAGTTCCTGATACCTCCCCTTTCGTTGCTTGTGTTGTTGTTGTTATAATCTCCGTTGTGTCTGGGGGACTCCTGATTGTGATGCCTTCGCCCGCATTATTTTGTTCTGTTTCAGCCGAGGACGGCTGGGATTTTCTCTACGGGGGAGGGTAGTGTAATGCGGGCGTAAATGGGCGGGGCGGATATGACGATCCGAGAGGGAGGAGTCAGGGTGACGTGGGGGAGAAGTTATAGCGGGGAGACAGGAAGCTATCTGGGTCAGTCGGGGGAGTGAAGGGTGGTGAACACGTTGGGTGGTCGCCGTGCCTCAGCCTGGTGGCTGAGGGGCTCATGACGGCGCCAGCCAGCGGGGTGGAAGAGAGAGTGGAGGATTGAGGTTGGAGATGGCGAGATAGCCACAGAGGCCACGAAGGGCTGAGGTAGGAAGTGGCGAGATAGCCACAGAGGCCACGAAGGGCTGAGGTAGGAAGTGGCGAGATAGCCACAGAGGCCACGAAGGGCTGAGGTAGGAAATGGCGAGATAGCCATAGAGGCCACGAAGGGCTGACATTGGGAGGTGGCGAGATCGCCACGCACGGAGGAACAGGGAGCAGCGATGGAGCTGCTGTGGGGGCAGCCGGAGGGCTGCACCAAGAGCCTGCAGCGGAGCTGCAGGAGCGTGGAAGGCTACGGGAGCGAAGGCAGATGTGGGGCTGCCAGGGAGAGAGTCTCAGGAGGAGTGCCGTGTGGGAAGGAGAACGCGAACCCCAAATAAAGGACACGGAGTCAGAGAGAAGTGTCTGAGTCCTTTTATTACACACGTACTATTGATGCCAACCATGAAAATGGCATTTCAAACTCAGGCAGCATTGTACAGTAATAATATTAATATCCACACCTTCATCGATATTTTGTTAATTGGCGGGGCTAAGCATTGCTTTAAAACATCGTAATAACAATCTGGCAAAAGCACAGATATAATCAGTTGGTAGACTGGGCACCCTATGAATGATGATGTTATTTTGTCATGACAATTTATAACTTAGATACATGGTGTAGTAGTTAATGCACTGTGATGTGATGATGGCGACTTGGGTTTGATTCCCAGCCATGGCTAACATCAGTGGCGATCGAATATCTGAACTGGCCATGGGTGTGCGCATTCACCAAGTCGCACTGACCAACGTGGTGAAGTATGGTCAAACGACTCCCGTGACTGACACAGCCTTCATCTAGCAGTGGATGGACAAAGGGCTGGATGTTATTATACATTCTTATAGAATGTATCCTAATATATTTCTGCTCTTGGATAATATACATGATGGCAATTCGTCTTCAGTTTAGTGAAAGAAGGCAAAGTAATGTTTGATTATTGCACTCCTTTAATATTTAAAAACCTGTTTTAGAAATATTTGGTATGAGCCCTAAATCCATTCATTAGTGCCACATTAACTCATCATTATTACAACAGTATGTTATTAAATTCCATATTTATCTATCTCAAGAAAAGTGCCAACCGTGTTTCTCACTCTATGAAATTATATTGTGAATAAAATTACGACTATATTTAACTTATCTTCATTCGAGCTTTGGTCTTGTACAGCACTGGCTTACATGGTGTTTTGTGATGTTATGTTCATAGAAATTGCATTTGTTCGACATGTTGCCACCGAATGCAGTGCAGCATAGCCTGGCTCACGCCATGCCTCATGGCGCACGCCACTGCCTGGGGCTCATCACGCCACTGCCTGGGGCTCATCACGCAACTGCTGGGGGCTCATCACGCCACTGCCTGGGGCTCATCACGCCACTGCCTGGGGCTCATCACGCAACTGCCTGGGGCTCATCACGCAACTGCTGGGGGCTCATCACGCCACTGCCTGGGGCTCATCACGCCACTGCCTGGGGCTCATCACGCCACTGCCTGGGGCTCATCACGCAACTGCTGGGGGCTCATCACGCCACTGCTGGGGCTCATCACGCCACTGCCTGGGGCTCATCACGCAACTGCCTGGGGCTCATCACGCAACTGCTGGGGCTCGTCACGCCACTGCCTGGGGCTCATCACGCCACTGCCTGGGGCTCATCACGCAACTGCCTGGGGCTCATCACGCAACTGCTGGGGCTCATCACGCCACTGCCTGGGGCTCATCACGCAACTGCTGGGGGCTCATCACGCCACTGCTGGGGCTCATCACGCCACTGCCTGGGGCTCATCACGCAACTGCCTGGGGCTCATCACGCCACTGCCTGGGGCTCATCACGCCACTGCTGGGGCTCATCACGCCACTGCCTGGGGCTCATCACGCAACTGCCTGGGGCTCATCACGCAACTGCTGAGGCTCATCACGCCACTGCCTGGGGCTCATCACGCCACTGCCTGGGGCTCATCACGCCACTGCCTGGGGCTCATCACGCCACTGCTGGGGCTCATCACGCCACTGCCTGGGGCTCATCACGCCACTGCCTGGGGCTCATCACGCCACTGCTGGGGCTCATCACGCCACTGCCTGGGGCTCATCACGCCACTGCCTGGGGGCTGGTCCCCGTTGGAGGGAACTCTCGAGAAGCCATCTCCAGGGGTTCTCTTCCATGCTGATCAGACGTCTTGGAAGAGGTGGGAGCACCCGCACTTCACCCCATCACACGCAACCTACCGATCACTAGCTGTGCGTGTGCACGTTTCTGCTACTGGGTGGACAGCGGTGGGGGAAGTTAAGAAGTGAGATCGAATGGGAAACTTCTGAGCATGCACAGTCAGTACGGATTCAAAATATTGCAACTAAATGCACTTCACTGATTAAAATGCAAACCAGATCTCCATGGCAATAGCAACGTTTGACTCAATGATCCCTCAACTGGTTATAAATACATCTCTTGTATGTGTGTATGTAAAGGCCATTATATTTCAGTGCAATTGCCATCAGCAATCATCACCAACATTGCATTTACTATGAGTGACTATGACAGCTTGGCACTGCAGTGGCATCGAGTGATGGAGTTATGTCCACCCAATAAAAACAAATTTTATTGAAGAGTGTATTTGATAACAATAATTTGTATACAGAGCACACTGCCTCGGATAGTCATGTGACCTCAAACTGTAATATGATTTGATGTTGCCATTCCAATTGTTCACTTGCAAAGCAGTGATCAGATTTAAGCAGATTTTGGAAAATAAATGGTGCAGCAACTATTGTCACTGATGATTGCCAGCAACAATTTCAATTAAATGTCCCTGGTTTAGCGTCGCTTTTAAGCGTCGAGAAAGTGTATTTTTTGACAGTTCCTAGACACAGGCCTAAAAGCCCAAACATCAAGTGGACAACAGCAAAGGGCACAATCATTTTATAGTGATAAGGTAACTAATACAATAATTGATCAGTTAATTCTCATTAGGTGGCAGCTTGGTTTACACTAGATACATCTGAATTCTGCCAGTGTTGAAATATTAACTTTCTAGTACATTCATTAAGGATGTTTGAGCTTAACGACGTAGTAAACTGCCCCATTCAGAAAACAAATACTTCCACAATTCAATACTGTGTGGATGTATGCGAGTGAATATTCATTGTGTATGCAGGTGTATCCAGTGGGTAGGTAACGGAGGTCTTTGGCCTGATCTTGAGCAGGTGCTGGTAGTTGACAGCGTGGGTGGCTGGGGTAAGGGAGATCCAGACTCTGTAGCCAGCAGAGGAGAGGAGGTGACCTACCACTGAGCGAATGTTGGAGATTTAAAATTTATATATATATCATATATATGTGAAAGTGAATCTTTGTGTGTGTAACGGCTTTGGTGATTACAACGCTTCACCAAAGGTGTAATAGGGTCTGAAAATCTGACAAACACAAATCTTTATCAAATAACTAAATTTAGCGTCCTATTGTGCATCGTGGTGATATGCTAAATAACTTACAGAATAGGCCCTCCTGTAAGTTGTTTTTATCTAGCTGGTATGTTTGGTCTTATTATTACGACTACTACTCGACAAAATTATTCACATTTTAAATGGGTAAGCAGCAAGTGAACGAGTATTTTTGTATCTACCATTTTGTATCAAAGTCAAATTTGGTTTCAGTGACCAAATGGCTATTATGAGAACGAAATTGTTTTCTTTATGTTTTCGCGGTTGTACTGCATCGCTCTTCAGTGCTTGGAGAGAAGCATCGGACATCGTGCAACACAACCCAGTAGCCTCACTTCAGTGTCCAACCAGAGTGCTATCGGGTGTCAGGGTGATGGGTACGGTGGTGTAACTCTCGTGGCTCACAGAAGGAATGGACCTGGGTTCATTTCCCAAATCGGCTGCCTCGCTGTGTGAAGTTCTCCCCATGTTCTGCGCGGGTTTCCTCCGGGTTCCCCGGTTTCCTCCCAGAGCTAAACGAATGCACCGTGTGCCGGGAAATGGAGAAACGTTTCAATGCTGAAAATTCGCCGGAAAACGTCTCGGTTGGGATGACACAGCAGGAGCAGCAGCAGCAAGGTGGTCGCCTCCTACTGCAAGAAGTTGGCAGGACTCTCCTGCAGAAGAGTCACATGACTCGGTGAGGCTCTCCTGGGTAATCAAGCTTCACAATAATAATAATAAGTAGTCGTCACAAGATGAAGAGTCCTACATTATGAAACAAGTATATGCGCAATCTACATTACATTGTGTTCGATGGATAATTATTTACTGCTGTTGCGTCCTTGTGAGTCCGCAATTAACATGAAAATAAGGAGCACACATTTATTAAACCAGGAATACAAAATCATGCATACGCGTGGATTCTGTGACTCTGAAGTAAAGCATTTAATTTCTAGAGAACATTCGCAAGTTAATGGTATATACAGTCGCGCAAATAGTACAGACAAGTAAGTGGACTGGGGAAGCGTCGCTGGAGGAGATGGTGGCCGATGGGGAGACATGACGACAACGTGGCAGCCAAGGAGTTAAATTCGTCCGCAAGCTCGTGCGCTGCGGAGATGCAGCGTTGCAATCAGCTCGAGATTGAAAATACATTTCTCTAGAACTGCTTTTTGTGTTTAGTTTGTTGTCCTTCCCTACTATTAGCACAGTTGGCTACGTACTGTGTAAAAGAAGTCCGACATCCATACATCTGCTGATTGGTGCCAATGGATTTGGGAGTTCTTCATGCGGCAGTGGGCTGATCATGGAGATGGCGCTAATAAATATGCCGATGGATATGAAAACAAGTGTCATCAGTACTGCATAGCGTAATGTGTTTGCTGGATTATTTATTTCTATTGAATCCTCATGTTGAGTATAATATTAACATGCAAATAGACAAACACTTGCATTTATTAAGTGTGAGATTTGCATTGGATCATGAGTGGTTGCAGCCTTGATCTTCACGCTTTGTATTTGCAAGAGAGTTTACCTACGATGAGCACTTTCACGACGTTCTGACGTAATTTGAGCATAAAATGTGGAAACGAAGCACACTTGTGTTTGTGAATGCCACGAACTCCAATTAGAAATGCAAAAAGAACCCCCTTTTAAATTACATCGACTATTGCGAAAAAAACAGGACAATCGAGCACCTATGAAGACATGTTCACACTCATTCGAGTCGTAAGTTCAACACGACAACACATACGTTACTCGATTTAGGCTCAGGTTGGGATGTTATTTGCTTGCGATGAGGCTTGGCCTGTAATGAAACTGCAGTGACTGATCACAGCACAGCGCGCAAAGACTCAGGTCCCCCATGTAGCCTGCATAGGCAGTTTGGGCAAGTAGTGTTAGTCGGCACCTATGAAGCCCATACGGTACATTGACAACGGTGCGGTGCGGTCGGCACTCCCCTGGCCACCAGCACGATGTCGAGCCGCCTCTCACTAGGTGCTCATTTAGGGCTAAGTCGACCTAGGGTAGAGCCAGGACCTGTTCAGTGAGCGTTCGCCACTGAGGTAAGCCATGGCCGGCATATGATGTCGGGGGGCTAAGTTCGTAGCGCAATGCGCTAACCACCGTACTACTGCACACACACATTCACACAGTTACATCCACAATCACAATTAATCACAGCTGTTATGTGGAGGTATAAATGATCACACAGCATAACACGCATGAACAAATTGAATGTCTACACACACACACGCAAAGCCATCTGTATATAATTGTGTGTGTTTACGAGAGAGCGAGAGAGATGTGTACATATGGGCCCGAACTAATGCACAGTGCGCGATGCTCTGTGCGTCCATGCTGATGTTTGGGATAATTAAGAATCATTCACATGTACGATTAGTATTAATGGGTGTGCGTAATTTTACGTAATCCATGTTTATCACTGCTTTTACGTGAAGTGCAAATGTAGTTTTTTTTAATAACTTGAGTATGGGTATGTACGCGTTTGCATGTTTATCTTACTTTGTATGATTAAAACGCATTTATATGGTAGTATTTACTGCCTGAGGCACCTTCATATTAAACGAATGAGAAAACTGAGTGCATAGAAAATATAATCTCTGTTATTGGCATGTTTCCATGTGGCCATATCACACGCACATGAAATATTATGTACACCACGAGTGAACGGATACAACTTTTACTTAGAATCAGACGCAATCGTTTGTTAACGTCAAATAGTATTCGATGCGACGATATGCATAGATGCAACGGGGACATGATGAATGATGAAAAATAGTAATTATGAAAATTACGATTTCAGTTGGGTAATGGTATTGTTGCGTGTATCATCGTACATATACTTGGGTATTCGTAACTGAGTGGCCCATGGATGTAAATTATAATGTGCTCCAGATGGGATAGAAAGGTAATATTCTTGGTTCTTTCGGTAAAGTCACGTAAATAGAAAACAAAAAATAATAAAACAATAAAAAGAATAACATTTAATTTCTAAAAAAATAAAAAATATAATAATTTTCTTCAATATAAGGCACAAATATTGTTGAGTCTATCGTTATAACAAGAAAAAAACTGCAAGCCAAACTGTTTGAATTGGGGTGAACATTTTTATTTATTTGGGCATCCAAAAATTATAGCTGCAGACCTTGATTGGTTTCACTCATCAGGCATTTTAACCTCATGGTCTGGTTGCATTAAGTATCATGTTAACATCCTAAAAAAATTTATCGGATCTCCATCATAAGCAAACCAAGTAATTTGCCTTCCATGTAGTTTGATGCTGAAACTGATATAAATTTGGCAAAGCTCATTCGTCACGTGTGTATATCTCATCATTCATGTTTAATCCACTGCAGGATGAAGGCCATCTCTTAATGTTTTGTCATGCACGTGCGCCAATTTTATCACTCCATCTCCACGGTGGACGAATTCTCTGGCAAGTTTATGATAAAACAAAAATGTTTGTTCTACGCGACTTTACCGAAAGAACCAAAGAATATGAACTCCTGCAGTCACGAAAGCTTTAAGTCACGAAGTTACGATTTTTTGGAGCGGGATGCATACCTGTGGTGGTTCATGATTGCTGCCCAGGATTTTAAAAAGATGACATGATGAAATTGGTCATTTTGGGTCTATAGTTAAGTTTGTTATACAGTATAAATAATACAATTGTTTAAACATTCAATCAACACAAACTCATGTATTGCCATTGACCATTATGGTTACAATCATCTGTGTTTTAGTCCATCGACCTGTTGGCTTTCCAGACCAACATTTATCAAACAACATTTGTTTAAGTAAGCAAACCCCGGACCGGTGGCCTCGACATTCTGGGTTTCATCAGCAGAGCGAGGCCTGTTTGACAAATTCTGCTCGATTACCAGATGTTATTTACGAGAGTGACCCATATAAAATATGCAACTCTATATTTTATCGCAAACAACAATGCCATCAACAAAACTCATTCAATTAACTCTTCTGTGAATTCCCTCCGTCCCCTGCAAAAATCACAGCCGAGTGAGTGCGAGTGGTCAGTCGGTTCACCACGGTGTCGCGGCATTGGAAGGGCGACTTCTGATAACCCTACATCAACATTTCATCGCTATATCGCCTTCTAGAAAAAAGAGATTATACTTCTCCAGCCTGGTGACAAGTTGTCAAAATGTTTGTTTGGTTCCTTAATTATTTATTCGCGGGATTAGATCGTGTTTACCGTGCGGACCTGGCACGGAGATGGGTCATGGGGTCACGTCTTTGCAATTGGAATCACAAGTTTGAAATAAATATTCCCGCTTATTTATAAACTAAACATCTGCATATGTTCAAAAGTGTCCTCAATGGCTGGGCAATGGTAGAAGACTATTTTGAGAAATGACGCGTTTCTAGTAACATTCAATCACAATCATATATCAATTGCTAAAGCATCGGTGATTGCAGTGATCTTTCTCGTATAGAATTTTAAAACAAACATGTGTTTTACTCCTGATCAATACAGTAAACATGATATACTTTTAATCAATCAAAGAATACAAATTTACTCACAATAAAATAGTAAATATTTAAAAATAAATGAATTTAATAACGTATTGAGTCTTTGCATATACAGATACAGCACTGTACTTTATTTTACAGGAGTAGTTTAAAAAGCTTCCATATTCGCATACATACGTACGATAAAGATTGTTGGAAATTTATTTTTTATTTTGAATGGGCACCAACAACCAAAGTGGTCATAATTTATGGCATGCATCCACTCCTACATTGTCACAGTTGCAGGGACGTTCTTTTAAGTGCCTTCATTCTCAGCAAGTCGCAAAGCATTGCGATGAAAACTGACGTTTAAAAAAGGCATAATTAGAGTTCATTAACTTTCTGTCACTCATGTAGAAGGTTGCATGAGGTTTACTGTAGATGACGTGCATTTACTATTTAAAAATAAAATATATATGCCATACATTTAAGAGTTAAGCGATGGTTCGCACACTGCACTATGAACCCGGCGACTTGGGTTAAATTCCCAGCCACCACTAACATCAGTCACGCTTGATTCATGATATACGAACTAGTTCTGGGCCATCCCCTTCACCAATCCACAGTGACCATCTTAATAAAGTATGGACAAACAACGCTCATGACTGATACAGAAACCCCCATCACTAACACCGGGCATCCACAGAGGACATTGAGTGACGCAATCAGCTCGTGTGCAAGTGCGAGCTGTAGCCAGTTGTCGAACTCGGGAAACTGGGCTCATAGCAAATTGTACTAACCACTGGACCACTGCTTTCCCAAACTAATGTTAACCGATCATAATTGCCAATAACATCTGGTGACACAACAGATCTTTCAAAACAATATCGACTGCTGATGAGACCCAGAAGGTTGAAAGCCATTGGGCTTCATATGTGGAGACAGAACGGAGTTCTGCTTAAACCCTCGACGTTTTACCAAAATGATCCGTAACTACACAACGCATTTGTGTAATAAAAACCGAATGATCAGTTGCTGGTCATCACGGCAAATGGCCTCAAGTGTGAGGATGTTTAAATCGCTACGTAACAAAGAACAGCATCTTCAAGTTGTTTCAGTGAGTGCAGATGTTCTTCAATGCTGAAGTACCCAAGTGGATACCAATAAGCATTTAACTTAATGTACTTGCCGCAGTAAACGCATAACTGATCAGTGTATGCGCTAAGCGCTGTTGCTTTAATTAAGCTGGTTGTAATAGATGGCTTTGCTTTGACATTTTGTGGGACCAAGTGTGGCATCTCCGAGCGCTCACACAGCAACAACAATGTGCCCTCTTCTACTTATTGTCCACTTGATGCACACACAGACATGGGGGGGGGGGGGGGGCTGCAGAGTGAACGGGACTTCTACAACATAGGAGGGACGAGCAACATAACTTCATTATCTCGCAGTCGCTTGCCATCATTACGTTGATAGACGCATTTACAATTACATTTCAAAGTCGTGTTCTGAGAATGATGAGCTTCATACGTTTATCAGGATTTGAGTTTGGGCTGAAACAGCACTCCTGTATTTATTTCTTTATGACTCCAGGCAGGACCCCTTGACTTTCTTGAAATCTTCTTGGTTCTTTCGGTAAAGTCACGTATAAGGTAAATACTAAAATAGTAAAAATAAGACAGCGTCATTTAGACGCTGTCTTTCCGACAGCGTAGTGGCCGAAACGTCGTGAGAATTGTATTTTATTATGTTTTATTGTTATTATTGTATTATTTCCCTTCTACGTGACTCTACCGAAAGAACCAAGAAGATGAATCCCTGCAGTCACGAAAGAAGCTTTAAATCGAAACATTTCTTGAGATCCTTATTTCTCTTTGCTGCCCCCTGCGCACTCAGACAGAGCAAGTCGCAGCGGTACCCGCGGCCACTGCGCCGTCGTCTGTGTCGTCTACATTCTCGGTGTTCAACAACCGTGCGGGCCAGACGCACAAAGCGGTACTCATTTATGATGACTTATTTTGAAGCAAGCATACGGAGGTAATTTCTCGGTAGACGGAAACACCCCGTGGAAGAGGATAATAACCCGTTAGACTAAACATTTCTGCGCGTTTTAATCTTATTAGTGCATGTTCTCACTTACCTCAAGCCTCAGCCGTGCCTTAGAAGTTCTCCCAAATCTGCATAAAACACCTTTTAATGTCGCGTTGAAGACGTAGGATCTATTTGAGCCCCAAAAATAAAGAAATCTGCAAAAGCCCAAACCGATCAAGTTATTACAAGTCGGGTTAGAATGGTATTTTGGTGGATATGCCAAATCCGGATCAGATATCCACAAGCCTCCAATTGTGATGTCCAAATCCATTTGATGATTCCACACGCACGCTGCTGCTGCTGCTGCTTGCTCCACGTGCGCTTCGTGAGCGCGGTGCTGCTTAGTTAGTAGCAGACCTTCTCCGAAGGGTTATTCTAGGAAGCAGTCAAACATCATCGCCATGCATTATGCAGAATATGAGGTTTTACTGCCTTTACAATCAGCCGTAAGCTGCGCATTTATTCCAAAGCAGATACGCTCGATTTTTCTGATTTGAATTTTTTAAAAAGAATATATGCGAGATGTGGCTCCTTCTGCTTGTATGCCATAATGCAATGCTAGTAACAATCATAATAAGTTAGTACATTGTAATTTACGCTATTCTTAGAGTGCAAGACAAAGATCACCCATATAGCCTTAACAGACTTTTGGGGCAAGCGCTGTTAGCGAGCACCTACGAAGGGCGAAACGATACGTATGGGTGTGGGTAGCGAGCATCACGCCCGACCACCTTTGTCTCCCCAGTGGCGATGCTTACACACCACACGAGGCACTCATTTGAGGCCGAGTCGACCTAGGCGAGGCCTAGGACCGATTCAGATCAAATGTGTCACTGGGTCGCCGGGTTCGTAGCGCGCCGCGCTCACCGCTGCACTGCCGCTTTAACACAATGAAGTCACTTGCGAGGACTCTTTGGTTATTTCAGTAAAGTCACGTAGAGTAAAAATAAAATAAAGTACCGAAAGAACTAAAGAGTATGGATCCTCGCAGTCACGAAAACTTCTAATCGAGAATCACTTGCGAGTATTGTTTTCACCTACGGAAAATGTAGACCGTGACCCCAGCACACGCGGCGTTCTATCTTTCAAATAACGCCACGGGATCTTTAACATCCGCTGTGACGCGAGGCATGCATCCACCACGTGGAACCTTTGTTGCCAGAATCAAAGTATGAAAGAATAAGAATAGGGTGTTACCCTTTCTTGGCGAGTACACTTACAGGGGGTAGCTGGGCTTAACTCACGCACCTCGGCAACAAGCGGCGAACGATCTCTTAAGATTCGAACCGGTCTGAGTAATAACCTCGCACCTGCGCATGACACCATATTGCCTCCACGTTACAGTCATCAATGACACCACCTGCACGTTTCACCTGCAGCGTGAATACCCAAGGTGGAGTTCATCAAACTCACAACGCTTTTATTGTGCTGAGAGGTCCTGCCCTGATAAAATCCAATCTGAAGGCGCGATATCTCCTGTTTGCGTGATCTGAGCGGGTGGTTCAGTGGTAGAGTGAGTGGCTCGCAATGGAAACGTTTACTCAGCGCTTCATCCTTTTGATGTAAAAAGAAATGAGTATCGCTTTGGGGGCAAATAAACAGCGGTCGACCTGTGGATGGACTCGCTCCCACTCTAGGAATGTGGAATGCCCATTGTTGGTTCAGTAAACGGGAGATTAGAACTGCCTCAAATACTAATCTGAGCAAGAAATCACACGGACACGATTTAAATTCGGGATGGGCCCTCCAGACAGCACTGTATACGCTACTGAGTTGAAAACCTTTGACATTTTATTCTGAGCTGAAAGCTCTTCTGTACTGCCCCTGTTTGGTCCATCTTTAGAAAATGAGCACCCTTTGAATTTCCAGCCTGTTTCGTGACCCGAGGTCAGCTGACCATTCCTTCGCCTGTGCTCATGTCTGTGGTGATGCATTGCATCTCATAGCCTTGACAATAATCCCAGTCTTGTGTTTTAATTGCCGACCATGTGGCATATCCTGTGGCTTTGAAGCAGTTTAAGATTAAACGGAACAAGTATTTTTATTATTATATTTTCATATCTATTACCAGGCTTCAAACTGAAATACTTGATCTCTTAGTCCAAGTGTGATCCTAGTGGATAGCAGCGTGGCATGCTACAGTCTTGAAATACATTTTGGTGGCAATACAAAAACAATTATGGATGTTTATTTTAAAGAAAAGCCAGGGTATGAAGAATATCCTTCGACTTTACAACAATTGTAAGATTTCCCAACATCCTTGATGACTGTAAAGTACATTTTGTACGTATAAGTAGCTGTATCTCACATTTTACAAATGACCACACCATCTTAAAGGCGCCCAATCTCGTTATTTCATTATAAGCTAAGCAGCATGGAGCCTGTATAGCAGCGTTGAGCCTCATTAGTTGACTATCATGCACAGACAGGATGCAAATTCAACTTCAGGGCTGTGCTACGTGGTGGTCAGCAGAGGGCAATGGAGCGAATCCCAAGACGATACCGTCCGTCTCTGCTTCTACATCCTTGCGTCTTACCCTCAGTAGCCACACACTGCCCAGCCTGAGGCATGATCAATGATCCCACGACACACTCGCTGTGGCCCTCATCCGGCAAAGGATGACAATGAAAACCCAACCGAATCTTACCAAAAATAAATCTGTCCGTTGAAAGAATGCAGACATTTATATATTTACTTATGAGGAAAACATTTAAAAACGCTAATTTAAAATGTCGTTTTCTTTCTATGCAGACAAGTAGGCATACAGTGAGTCACCCACGCACCCAGACAGTTGATACATTCTCACGGTACTGGGTTTTGGTTCAAGAATAGTTTGTTTCATCTTGTTTGCCCGGTCTTGTTTTTGCTCTGCATCTAAATGCTCACTTGTTTGTGCTGCCTCGTCTGTAATGTCTGTGCTGTCTCTTGATTTGCAGTGTATGTCGTGCATTGTTTGTTTTATGTGATCTCATCTGTACTGGCTTCATATGCGTGTCTGCATTGTCTCATCTCTGCCATCGCATTTGTAATGATTGAATTTGTACTATTTTGTTTCTCATCATTGGTCTGTCTCGTTTGTCTGGTTTTTGGTGTCTTTCTCCTCTTTATTTTCTTTCATACTGACCATTAGCTGGGGAGAAAAACCCGCGCACATTGAAAATAGTCAATTCATAACCTCACAATTTGTATGTTTAATGTGCATAATAAACTATGTATTTCAATCACTTGATAATTAAATTGGTAAGCATAACTAATCTGTAAAAAAAAAAATCTAAATTGTGATTTCTGGCCATATTTTAAAGAGCAAATGTTTATGGATAGATATCTGAAAATGTCACCCATCTCTGAATTATATAGTAAGAACACAAGCATTTTGTGTCGGATTAGGACAAATACATGAGGACAAATCGGGAGTAAATCGTGGATAGCTAAATGAGGTCGTCTTCATATCCAAAGCCTCGCGTGATAAAACACGTGACATTGCTTCTTAAAGGGTCAGCGTGAACCTTGACAGATTTCGTGTCGCGATTGAGAATTGCGTGACCTCTCAGACCATTCTGCCACCGCCAGTGGGTTTCTAAAAGCCAGATTTACTGTCAGGCCAACTGCTCATGTTCATGTAAGTAATTTGACTCGTTAAAACCATGGCGATTTGCATAAATGATTAAGTGTGCTGGATTAACAAGTTCAGATCCACAGGTGGATTTGAGGTAACGGGATTTGCGTGACTGAGGCCGATGGTAAGTGTACACAGTGCTAATGTGGCTCTGCTTTGCAAGACTTTGGGGTGTTCAGCTTGTAAGCCCATGTTAAATCCACGCGCAGATGCCCCATCTCTCCATTAACTGTGCTTTTGAAATGATTTAAATTTATTTATTTTCAATTATGATATGCACTTTCAATTTAATAACAGAACAATCGCTCATAATGACACTCGGCATGCAACACGTGACATTAACGCATTTTTAGAATGTGACGTTGCTCTATATTGAGGATGTTTTTCATTTACCATCAGTGTCGACATCATCACTGACATCATCATCATCACCACCGCCACCTTTAAAATAATTGTTGTACGTCAACATTTTATGTCATTGCTTATATTCATTTGATACATTTATGTGATGGAAAAACGTGACCGAAAAGAGGTGCTGTTTTCCCCATCAGCCATCAACAGGCAGAAGGAGACGAGGCTGGAGGATGTGTGCTCTCCCTTACACTCCCAGGGCAGCAATCGCTCCCTCCATGCACATGTCACAGTTCAGGGCCGTTGCTGGGTAATTCATTGGCCGTGTTACAAGCCCAAATGAACAAAGTCTTGTGTTTAGCACGTAGGCTTTCGCAACCAATATGATCCATAACAGAGGATTTTTTCGGTTAGATCGCTAAATATATAAAAGTGTCGTTAAAACCCTCCACCACCCGACACAGCCCCCCCCCCCCCGACCCCCACTTTGCGCAAGAGCCCAGAAGGGTGGTCACCACATCTACTACGCCTCTATATAAGGGACGAAACAGGTGGACTTCTCCACAAATCTGGCTGTCACCTGATGCAGCTAGTTGTAATTACTGGCAAAACGTCGTACTCAGATTGTAAATGTTGTGGCTTGGCTCTCCAACACACCGGTTAGTGCTGTACTAGTGACAACCCTTACAGTTGGCTGTGTGGTGGCGGGTTTTAACGACACGTTTATATATGTTTACGTGATCTAACCCAAAAAACTTCTGTTATGAAGGCTTGTGTTTTTGTATCTTCTAGGTGTGCCAAAAAATCTGAGCAGTCTCCTTCATAGCAAATATTCAAGGCCATACAAGCAGTATTTATATATAAATGAACTTCAATTCTATAAACCATCGTATTGTATACATGTAAACCTAATTCCACGAAAAGCAGCAGGTGAATGCGAAAGAGCACTTGCAAAATCAGGGAACAACGTTGCTGAGTATAATGCTTATTTCATGTATCTCTGGCCTCTGCGGCATTGTGTGATGTAAAGTAGTTTCAATTACAAACTCACAATAGTGGCCATATAAATAGATTTCTAAACAACGTTTTAAAATTTATAATTAAATTAAGGGAAGTTCATGAAATTAATTTGCTGAATGTATTGTTTTAATGAATGCTTATAAATTACATTTTGCTCAGAGGATTGACAAAGAACAATTATAACTAGGTTCATGAAAAAGTGTTCCAATGTGCATTCATTTCTACAAATGTTCAAGTCCAATTATTTTTTGTATGAAACCGACGTTCAATTCACAGTGGAGTGTAGTTCATAGTGGCCAAATGTATATTAAACGTGATTTGTGAATATTGCAAGTGATGGTCAGCACACTGGACGAGCAAACCAGGGGTCACTGGTTCAATCCCCGGAGGCAAATAGCACAAGATTCTTGACTTCCACCCCAGCGCCTCCGCCTCTGTCCACCTCGCTGCGTAAATGGACGCAACCACAATTAGTCGTTGTGCAGATCGCCTGTGGTGGGGTGAAGTGTGGGTACACCCACCGACATTCCAAGGAATCTGAATGGATATCAATAGAGCTCTCTCTCGAGAGTGGAGGCCGTTCCACAAGCAGTGGCATGACAAAGCCCTATTCAGTCCAAATGTTCCCAGCAAGTTAAACAAATTCAACTTTAAATACATCTAATTTAATAACGTCTCACAACATTTTTACCGATTCATAAATATTTTACAAAGAGTGTAAATTCGTTGCCAGTCTATTCCTTTTAGCGTAGATTCCAATGTCAGTTGCGAATTGTCCAATCACGCAATGTGCCGTACGAGTGCAAGCTTTTAGAATGGCGACTGAAACCCAATTCTGTTTACGAGCAAACTCCTCCCCATTTTCTATTGTTTAGTAAAACATTTCACGTGGAACGGTCCTCAAGATGAAACATCTCGCTCGCAAGAGAGTCCACGGGGTCAGTCGCCACGTGCATTGCGAGCCGGCAGGCACAACTCCAACTCGTGTTTTGCGAAGTTGCATGCTTTAGGGTTAACAAGAGAGCTCCTGCGTTTGTGTAAACTGACGATGATCCTTTCACGTTGTTACTAAACGGGCGCATTTAACACAAAGTCTCGACGGCATTAAGTTTTTAAAAAGGCCAATGGAAACTGGAAAAGAATAATACCACACAACATACTCATTAAACACAGCACACTTCGTATGTATTTGTTTACCAACTTTAAATATGTGAACATTTTCAATACCTGAATTAAATTGGCACATTTGCCCACGTGACAAATATATGTGTTTGGCTGTGTCTGGTGATGGAGAGGGAGCGGTTCTAATTGACACTATTCCCACACGATCTAACCCAAGAGAAACCAATTATGAATCATACTGGCCGTGAAAGCCTACGTATGGAATTAATAATCAACACTGTGCTGTATTCTTAGAGAACAACCTTGACTGTGGAACCAAGGAAAAAAAACATGCGCTGGGTATTTAATTTTTGTCAAATACTTCTTCACTTACCTCCAGCGGGGCAAAAGAGCTGAAGGGACAGCCCAGACACGAAACAGGAAGGACCGCGTCAATGCGACAAAGCGAACACGACACAGACGCAAATGCAGAGTCCACAAACGCCAAAGCACACAGGGCGCGAGTTGAGGACGACACGCGTGTCGCTCTCCACGTGTCGCCGATGGAGTCGTCGCCTCTCCGCAGCAGTCTACACTGTGACCCCCTCATCGAGTCAAAGACAAGTAATCGACGCGCCTCGAGATATGTGCAGAACTGTCACACTTAACGACACCGCCTGGATCATCGATTCTCTCTCTGTGCGTGTGTTCAGTGTTGCGAGTGAATGACATCACACACGCGTGGTATGGGGATAACTCGACTGTACAGTAATACCTCGACATGCGAATACTCAACGTACGAAGATCCAGTGAAACAAACTTTTGACGTATTGCCATTATATTCATGGAATGTTTCTCAATTAATAAATACACTGAAACGAATACATAAATAATACACTTATCCATCTGCAGTACTCTTTAAATAAGAATCAAGTTAGAATAAGATATGTCTCTTGTTTAGATTCGTCTCGGCCATTCAGTGAGCAGCAGCAGCAACGCACACTGACACACACACAGACAGCTGCGGTTTTTTTTGGTGGGCAATGCAACCTCATGGCTGTTATGGAGTGTTCATAGTGTGAAATGGTAAGTTGCGAAGGCTGGGAACTCATCCGTGTAGTGTTCATGTTGTGAGTTGTTCAATATACAAAGTTTCGATATACGAACAATGCTGCAGGAATGCACCTACTTCGTATATCGAGATGTTAGTATATATTGCACACTTTAACAAGATACGTCAATGTCGTTTATGGTGGACAACGCAGACATAATATTTAACTGAATATGTGAATTACATATGTATATGCACAGTTATGTGTGCAAGATATCTACATTGGTACAAGTGTGTTGGTCTGCTACGCCGTCCGGGCCATGGAGGGTATTTGATGATCCTTCACCACGCTGGTCAGAGCGGGTTGATGAAAGTGCTTCGTGTATTAATTTGTATTAATTTGTAACAAAAGCAGCCTCGTGTTGCAGGAGGAAAAGACTCAATTTGCACAGCGAAACCTGGCGTAGAAACAGCGTGGCCCTCCAGAGAGACGAACAGAGCTGGCCTGAATCCACAGGACACTGCAGGAGATGGCCGTGGAAAGAAAAACATCAATTCAATCGCAAGACCCCAACTGTGTGAAATTGAGAAGGTGGATTTTACAGAAATCCATTGTGCAAGCATGTTACACAGACTTCACAGACACAATGGCAGATATTCCGTCAGCGTGGTCGAATATTTATTTTGGATGGTTTTCAAATGCATTCAGCTTTTTCAGGTTCTGATAAACAATATCCTTGACATTAGGTGGAGTGGCGCGGTTGCGCAGTGGTTAGCACACCACGTGTGAAAATCTGCGAGCTGAGCTCAGTTTCTGGCCATGGCTAAGGTCAGTGACGAGGGATCTCTGAACCCATCCTGTCCTCTCATCACCCGACCACCGCGTACTGACCCTCGTCGTCATGTTGGGTCTAACAACCTCTATGACCAACATTAAGTGTACACGACTTTTATCCAGCAGCGCATTGACCAATGGCAATCCACCACGATGTATTTTATGACAAAGATCGTGAAACTAAGTCGCAACCTCCTCTCCAGCGACACGTTGGATTGTATTGTTCATTGTTTGTTTCTATAATTTGTATTGTTCATTGTTTGTTTCTATAATTTGTATTGTTCATTGTTTGTTTCTCTAATTTGTATTGTTCATTGTTTGTTTCTCTAATTTGTATTGTTCATTGTTTGTTTCTCTAATTTGTATTGTTCATTGTTTGTTTCTCTAATTTGTATTGTTCATTGTTTGTTTCTCTAATTTGTATTGTTCATTGTTTGTTTCTCTAATTTGTATTGTTCATTGTTTGTTTCTCTAATTTGTATTGTTCATGGTTTATTTCTCTAATTTGTATTGTTCATTGTTTACTTCATTTGTGTAGATTTGACATTTTCATTAGCCTAAATAAATCATTAACGTAAATGTTGTCTTGTATACTTGACATGCTGTCAAGCTTACTTCAAAACATGTGTTCTCGATTCATTGCTTACATACTCTTTGGTTCTTTCGGTAAAGTCACGTAGATAGAAAAAAAATCACGACGTTTCGATCGCAACACAAGCAATCGTCTTCAGGTGAAAAAATACAGCTGGTGAACTGCTGAGGCAGGAGAAATATACACTTACATGTTGCAGTTATCCATATTTAAATAACAACAGATGGGTGAAACTTGTAATGCAACAATGGTGATTAGAAAATAATGGTGTGTATAAGATGTACTACTGTGTGTGCTGTGAAGATAAATATGAACATTTCACGTTTGATGCGGAAGATATCTTAGCACAAAATATGTCTCAGTTGTGAATTCAAGTTGGGGATCCCCTTCGTCTAAAGTTTAAACCATATCTCCTTATTCCCCGTGTGTTGCTTTCGGCGCTGCTCAGTCATAGCGCATTACTATAAAGTATGGCTGGGACAATTCGTCAATGACATCTATGGATTGAGTAATATATAATCAATAACTTGTTATTATCAATTACTCACGCAACGGCCGCCTGATTATGTCGGTGACGTCATCAAACCCCGCCCATTACCTCCCGTCCAGCAGCACGTGTGGGAACAGAGGTGAGTTTATTTTTTTTGTCTCCAACTAATTTCGTGTTTTGCAATAGATGAGCAATCAAACCGATAATAGGTTATCAATTATTGTTTCAAATAATGGGATATCCCAGCCCTACTTTAATGTGCTTTACAGATTAAGTGGCGTAGCCTGTTTGTCATAGACCCTGCTGTGAAGAATAACATGGGGCCTGTTTGCCAGCAGTTAGCAACATCGCCGTCCACCCCTCTCTGGGGGGCCACTCGAGCCCATGGGGCCCTAGCACTCTAGAGAATTTCGCGACTGTTATAGACCCGTTATAACAGATCCCACGGCACCCTCCATCTGTTGAATCTCTGTGTTCCAGATAAAATTGTACATTAACTGAACATATCAAATGCCCTGCCTTCTTATACGTGGCAAATTAATAAAATAAAAATGTCTACCATCGCTAAAATGATATGTATGCATCGCAGTGGAACTAAGATATACGTACAATAATGGGTAAAAACAATCTAATTAGATGGTGATGACATTCCACATATATTTAGTTTGGTCTTAATATGACACCGCTTGCAGTTCTGGTCATAGCATCCAACAAAGGTGATTAAATTCTGTTCATTTAATTAATCTTATTTAAAATCAGTTGAGAGCCTGGTTGAGATGGAAAAAAAATCTCTTTTGAGATATTGTATTCTCATGAACTAAAGATTGACAAGCTATTAATAGCAGGGATCATATCTATTTTTCCAACTGCAATAGGGACATTTTCCAATGAGATTTAACCTACGATTAAATTATCATCGGCCATGATATATGCTTTGCTGGATGGAGACCTCCCCGAGTCATCACTATCCCACGAAGTCATGATCCATCCCACTCTGCAAGGAGGCTGATCACATCCCTCTATCTCCTCGGTGGTCTTTCTCTCGCCAGTCCTAATTTGAATCAGATATAGACTGCATATGTAATGTGTGTACATATATGATAGAGATGCGTTACAATATTTTTAATTATCCTGAACATTTCAAAAGAGGACCTAGATATGAATTTCGGATGATCCGATTTATTTTTTCAAATTGATCTGAAAATATAATGTCGGAGGAAGCGGTGTCACACTTTTCTTACCTGAAGTGGTGACGCGTGCTATTGGGCGACAGTCATTTTTGTTTCATGAAGACAAGTTAAGTTATTACAAAATGTAAATGATTAGAACATCTGAAAAAAATATCCAGAATTGTACTTAATAATCGGAAATCCAAAAATATTCTAAACTTGAAAGTCATCTCCAACACATACATACGCACACACATATATATATATGTTAAATGTGTGATGTCCAGTTTATCTGGCACTGCTGGAGAGAGGCTGTGGGTTTAAGCAAAGGCCCTGTTCTTGTAAAGCTCTCTAATGATACAGCTGTCACACAACACACTCATTATCCCCCTCCCCCTCTCCGTTAGTGAACTGGAGAGAGGGGATGCGGAGGATGAGCCCTTGGTTGGCACCCCCGTCTCTCTCTCTAATGTGCTAAAACAAAGGGCTGTTTAACCCTTTCCACAATCGGCGCCTTTACGAGATATTTTCCTTTATAGTACATTTCATATATTGCCTAAAAATCCGATGATTAAAAAAACTTCAAACGGTCACCATTTCAATAAGTTTTATCTAAAAAAATATTTCAGAACATATTTCTTAACTCATTTTAGGGGAATATACATTTGTATACATAACGCTTTAACAAATATTCCCGGAGGGCATCGCAAAGCCTCGCTGTTGCTGCAAATCACAGGCAGCGAATACGACGCGAACGAACAAACGTGGCTCCAGACGGATGTGTAGAGGTCCGTACAAAGACAAATACAATAATGAATAACAGAATATTCAGAACTCGAATGAAACGAAACATAAACGCGCGTGGCGTAGGTACCCTCTATAATTGGTACTTTGCTGGTTGTTGATTGTGCATATTTTGGTAAACTGAGATGATTGTGGGGAGGTAGCATTGGACCATCTGGGGCTATCCCAGCATGGTGGAGTTTGGCTGTTCTGTTAAGCAAACGGTTAAAAGCCTTTGTAATGATAATGCCACGTAAGATCAGCATGATGAGGAGGACTTTAAGTGCATTAACTCTCTCATCATCTGTGGCATTTAAAAATGAAACCAAGGTTGTGTGCATCCACACGCTCATATGTGTGTGTCTGTGTGTGATATACACATCACTGCATATGTTTCTGTAACCTGCACTCGTAGTAAATATTGCTATCTCCTGTAATAATCATAACTTTAAATGAAATAAAATTCATTTCCACAGATGAAAACAAGGTTGTATGTGTGTGCATGCATGGGTGTGTATATGTTATAAACTCATTTAATACAAAAATAAAGCATGGAAAGTGTTATTAACATCAGGTGCTCATACTTGATATGTAAAAGTATTGTCCAATAATAATGCGATCTGCTTGCAAATCTAAAAGCAGTCGGAAAGATTAGAGCAAGCTTGCTTCCATTTTGTTTAATTCAAATAAGCTGTCATTGTAAGGGTTAATGGGCAAAAAACTTTTTTTTCCTATTTTCTTTGATTATCCTGATTATTATACACATCATTTATATGCTAATTCAAGTCAAAAGAGCCAAGCAAAAAAACGAAGCATCCACTCATATTTCAATGTGCCGGCCGTGGAAAACAATTTTGCATAAAAAAAATGGTGATCCAAAACAGAACATAATTTCCTGACCATTAAGTACTGCCTCTCAATAATGTAAATAAATATAAATAAATACTACTACCGACCAGCCATTTGACGCGCAGCACTGCGCTGTAGTCGAACATCGTGACAGAGAGCCGAATCAGCGTTTACGTTCTGCTTTATTTTTAATGTACACAAATATGCATTTCATGAAGATTCCACATGTATTTAACGGTCATTTTGTACAGAAGTGCTCACTTTTCGTGATAAATGCAAATAGTTAGAAATGCGGTTTTATATTAATGGTGTTATTTATGTGTTTTTGTTGGCCAACCAAATACGTAATATTATTGCTTATATTCTTAGATATATACATTTCGTTGTAATATGCTAATACATTTGTTTTTACACATTTTTTTTATTGTTTGTAAGACACGTCTCCTGCGCACATGTGAACTGAACATTCTTCTTAATAAAAATGTTAACACCTAAAATCAACAGAAAGTGTATTATTGAAATACGTATTTCCTCAAGAAATAACGTTTCCATTTTTATGAAAAGTCAATATGATTACTCAACAGAAACATTCCGATAACACCACATTTACATGTTTGATCAGTATTGGAAGGGTGGCACGGTGGTTTAGAGACTGTGTTATGAACCTGATAACCTGAGTTAATATCCGAACTATGGCGAGTAATATCTGAACAAGTCCAGCTCGCCTACCCGCTGACGCCCCTCCACAAACCCACTACCAATGCACTCAGAGTGGTGAAGTTTGGTCAAACAACTCCCGTGTCCAAAACCGTGTGGGGGAAGCCTTCGTGCAGTAGTGGATTGACAAATAGTTTATATAAAACATTTAAAAATCCAGAATTATTAATCACTGGCTAAATAAAAGAAGTGGTTAATGTGTACATGAAACTAAACTACGTTATTTTGACTGACATTTTACTGAAATATCGGCCAATATTCTCTATCCCACAAAAATGTCTGTTACTGTATTGCATTTTCCCTTTATCATATTCTGTATATCTAAACATATTCCACGAGGCTGCATCCTGCAAGATGAATCTCTCTCATTGAGCACTTACTGAGGCTGCACACAAGGAGAGTGATCTGGCCAACACAGTGTCTCTCATCCATCGTTTTCTCTCAACAAGTGGCATAATGGTCGAGGCACTCGATTTAGGCTGAGCTGACCTAAGGGGAGATTTAGGCCAGATGCAGATACCAATTTCCACTGATGCTACGTATGTTAATCAAACTATTCCAAAGTGAAGCAATGTGTATAACTTGACTACAGTATTGTATGATGTTTAAATATTTGTATATATGATTTTGGTCATGACACACATCACATACGTTTTTTTTATGATTGTGTGATTGCGTGCGTGTGCTTTGTTTTCACTAAAACAAAGCTTAACCCTTGACTCAATTAAGCAACTGTCGTGTAATTTGTTAAACGAGTACAGTCGTTTGTATGGTGAACTGGATGCTCCTTTCAGCTTTGACACAGGGCAAAGGGCCTCTCTGCCTCATCCTTCGGGAGGCTTACCCACTGCGGTTCGTTTACATCAATTTCTAAATAGGTTCCAAACACTGGTGGATGCACTTTCTACGCAGTCATCACAGCCCTCTAGCATGAGCTTGTTTAAAGCGAAGGGGGCATACCAAAACTAAGGGCGAGGAGGGGGCTGAGTCAATATACTAAACAAACTTTTAAAAATGCTAAACAAAATTAGTAATTATATGATATGCATCATGTATTCTTCATAGCAGTCGCCTCCTATGTATATGATGGAAGTGTGAAGAAAACCACCCCATCATGTTAGAAATTACCAACATTGGTCACATGTATAAGAAGCATCAGAAACTTGGACAAAGCTAAGTGAATTTTTTTCAAAAAAAATGTTTATTCACTTTATTTTGTATTATGTTTTCTATCTACGTGACTTTACCGACAGAACCAAAGAATATGAATTCCTGCAGTGACGAAAGTTTTAAGTCAAACTTGAACACAAGCTAATAGAATGTACAAAGAAGCCTGGAGAGTTGCACGCGTTGGATTAAGCTCAGAAACAGAGAGAGGAGCACGTGTATTAGAGAAGATGGACCCGTTAGAGTCACATATTGACTGGGCAGAATATGCCATGGCGAGAAGAGACAACAGCTGGAGACTAACACATCTTATCAGCAGCGTGTGGACCGTTATCTTGCATGTATGAAGTTACATTCATTCCAGTCTTCACCAATGATTGTACATAGAGCCACGATTGTATTAGTTACTTGGTGGCCTGGTCATCAATACTCTTTGTTCAACATCAAGTTTGTCAATGCCATACACGTGCATGACATTTTAAATGTCAAAAATGCAAATATAATAATAGCACTGCTGGATTACAATATATATTTATATTGTGCATTTGTGATATTTGCTTTATTTTGCATATATATACATTTGGTGTGAAATACGTTACGTGGATATTTTAACGTAACGAATGCATCCATAACATTGCATAACAATTCACAGAGATAACCTAATGCCTAGGCAGGTTGAGATGGAGCTGCTCAGTTGTATGAAAACTCAACAGCAATAACCCAAGAGCTCTTCTGGCAGGTGGATAAAATGGGAAAATTAACTTCAAAGGTATCCAGTCACTTTAGCTTTACCGACCAAAAAATGGTTATAACTATTTCCTGAAATGTGCAGTGCACAAATTTTTATCGTGCACTTCCCTTCCCACATTTGTATGGATAAGTATTGTGATAATGCTCTCTGCTTTTATTTTCATAGAAACATACATCATTACGTCTCTAAAGTAAAAACTAATGTTTGATGCACTCCAGTGTCACAGTTTCCACAGGCTAGACTCAGTGCTTACATTTCAATCGACATAATAACATAAACATGTACAAAGGCATAGCAAAGTGGAACTTCAACTATGGTTATGCAGCTTTTATCCCACTTACAATTGTGCATAATTTTTCCTTGCTACAATTTCACTGTGTCCAATATTAGGAAATGTTTTGTCTTGGCCAGCCAATGCAATTACAATTGTTTCATTTTCCAGTAATACATATCGCAAAGAGAATTCTGACACAGTGCAACAGTTAGAACACTCTTCTCGCAATACAGAGGTTGCCGGTTCGTTTCAATCTCCCGCCTCTGTCGACCCAAAAAGCTATCGGTCACTGGTGGTGGGCTAAAGTGTGGGTACTCCAATCTCTTTAAACAGGGCCAGCCAGCCTGAAAGATTCGGGCAATTACCTTCTAGAGGGGCTCTATAATGCATCTTCTAGTGGAGGCCTTTCTGTCAGCAGTGGTATGAACAAGTAATTTCAAGGCTAAATGTGTATATCCAATCCTTTGTATATATTGCATGAGGAGTTTGGAATTTAAATGCTTGAAAACAGATTACCCTGTGTTCTAAAATCAATGACTAAGTCGTCTGGTTTTCCAATGCCAAGTTTCGTCAGTCTACGACTTAGGGCTGCTTATATGGTCTATCCATAATTAAAGTGTTTGATTTCTATATTCTGTATGCAATACATAGACAGTATTTAATGGCTGCAGTTAATTATAATATTTTAACTTACTCGATTAGTGACTTGCAAGTATAGAAACAAATCGCATTTAGAATACTGCGATTATCTATTCTAACACAGTATAGTACTGGTTTTTATATTCATATTTGGATGTTTGTGATATAGAGTACACATCCCCTATTGCAGTATATTCAAATGTGTTTACGTAATTAATATTCTGTATTCACATCCATGTCACTATAATGTATTTGATCAAATATATCAGTACGATATGGTCCTACTGCATTTACGTGTCACGCAGAGAAACATGTGAGCAGTACGGCTTCCCACCGTGCTACTCGGACAAGGAGTGACGAAGCTACAAGGAGGTCTCAGCATCGACTCTGTGGTCATAAATGGCTCCTCTGCTTCGTGTGGGCTCTCTGATGCTTGGTCACAACAGAGAAATTGGCAGCTTCGAGACGTAATAGCAGGGGTTTGGAGAGTGTTCATTTCTAGTAAATAGACATGACGTGGGGGTTAACTAATGCCAGTATCGTATATTTATTTCCCTATGAATACAAGAGAAACAGGTTACATATAGACCTTTGTTACATCTTCAAAGATCATGAGTCTGACAAAAGGAAGGTTACTACAGCAATTGTATTCTCATATATATACTCATTTGCAGTATATTGGCGTTCGTGAATATTTCAATAATTATGGCAATGGTCAGGGCTGCCGTGCGGATAAATGATTGGATCAGCTCAAACTTAAAGATGAGAGCACCACAGCATAATACACTTGCCAAATGCTCTCATGGCCAGACAAAGGCCTGCGCCTATCTCATTTCCTGCTAGGGACTTACAAAAGGACCATCTTTAGTAAAAATGGATGACAGTAACAATACACTATCCGAGATAGCGAATCCTTGGAAACACATGTGCTATTGCAAATACACATGGTTGACTGAGTACATAACGAAGTGCAATCAGAACACTTCACCGTTAAATTTACATCTAAATAGATTAAAACATATCGCGTAAACCTGAGCGGGGAAATATAACTAAAAAAATCCCCATCAACTATTCCAGTTTTAAACAAAAATCAAGATGTGTTAAATCATCTCTTCTTTGTGCTTTGTGAATACTATTTGCAATCGAGTTTCAATTCAGTTTTCCACAATTAGCTGTTGTGGACAGAGTTAGTAACACAGTGTAATGAGAACACTTCACCATTAACTTCTAAACATAACGGCTAACATGGATGTGTTATCAACGTGTTTGGAAAAGTATATCTTTTCCCACGATTGCAAGGGTCTTTTTTAAATTTTCCTTTCTAGTTTTTGTGCTCTATTACATCATATGCGTTAGAGGCATAGCGACGCACCAATTAATCAGTAAATATCGATTTTTAAAGCTTACAATACATGCATTGAATCGCGTGTGTAACAATATTGTACTTCTTTTTCGTACTTTGCTCAATGTACTCTAATGGGGTTATGAGACACCTGAAGCCGCTAGAGGCCGCTATGTTTACTACGGCGTTACAAAAAAAGAGCTCATCTTTGAATAGAATTATGACTGTGAATGACAATTCATTGAATCACTGAGGAAGGGAGATGTTGTTTTTACTCCAAAGAGCAATACCGGCAAATGAAAACCTCCCTGATCTACACTGCGCACTGCATTTGTGATCACAGCCGCTTGCTTATCACACCTTTTGCATGCGCGTGACAAAGGAAAAGTCACGCGCCTTTATTGTTTGAGTCGGCCTGGTCTGCACAAAACCCACAGTCAGTCTGTTACGCTGCGCTTGAGGCAGCTGCATTTGGTTTCAGGTGGCCTGCTTTACAAAGGCAACGCTCTGCACGGTTTAGCTGCTGATGCTGATGCTGCTGCTGATGCTCATCCTGCAGCTGCTGCTGATGCTGCTGCTGCTGATGATGATGCTGCAGTACTCTCAAACACATTGCAATTCTGCCACTGGCACAATGTCTCATCACACCGTGACAGAAGTGGCACAGACACAGGTCCTGGTGAGCTGCAGGAAGTTGTTGTTGTCTTGGTTCGTTACATGAGGGTTCGTGAACACAAAGCGGCCATCAACAAACAACATTGAAATAAATTAAATTTATTTTCTACCCACGTGACTTTACCGACAGAACCAAAGAGTATGGATCCCTGCAGTCACGAACACGTCAAATCTAGGTTACAATTTAAGGTGTACCGGTAATGGATGCAAGTCAACGTTTCCTAAATTTAACAAGGTTATAGGAACATTCTAAATGACAGCATTGCAGTCATTTCCAGAGGTGAGCATTGCAATAAAATAAATCAAAAGATGAGTATTCTGAACGACAGAATGCCAGTAAATAATGTTGGCACAACGATTTCAACTATTGCACACACAACGTTGGCCCAACCTATGCTTACTGGGGTGGTAGATGAACACAGCATGGAAGGTGTGAAATCTGCCTGGTTGTAAGCAATGTGAACTTATTATAATACTGCACACCGAGAATTAATAAGTACTATACTTTATATCCGGTGTGTGTAACTGGAGAGAAGCGATATGTGAATCACAGAGCAAGGAATACATCTTCAATCGTGCTGGGCGTCAATGGTGTGGTGTAAAAGTTTTACTTGCATAAAAAATAAATCCCAATTAGAGTTTTTTTGGGGTTAGATCACGTAAATATAAATGCGTCGTTAAACCCGCCACCACCCGACACAGCCAATTCGTAAGGGTTGTGACCTAAACAGAACGTGCCAATTCGTACAGCACACCGGTGTGTTGGAGAGTAAACCCACAACATTCACAATTCCAGTACAAATACTATATATAGAAATACAAAAGTATTTTAGTTTCTGTACAAACTGAAATGGCGCTTCTTTAAAATGAGCTAAAACTCAACACACACCTCCATAAAGTGACATTATGAATACCACATTACAACGACAAAATTACTTTGTGTAGTGGAGTTCACCACAGGTTTTAAACGTGAATGTATAATAATGATGATGCTGCTGCTAACACAGCTCACGATTTGCGTTGGTGTCACAGCGCCCCTCTGCGGTGGCCACGCGCAGGTGCGAGACGCGTCTCCACTGCGGGGCTTGACAAGTTGACCTTCACACAGCTGCTCTGATGGGGTCAGCCACAGAGATACCCCAGATAGCCTGTTACATACCATTGGGGCAAGTGCTGATAGCGAGCACATATGAAAGGCCAACACCACGCTCGGCCGCCTTTGTCTCCCGAGTGGCGATGTTTACACACCGCAAACCAGGTACTCGTTTGAGGCCGAGTCGACCTAGGGGAGGCCCAGGACCGGTTCAGATAATCGCCACCGGTGTTAGTGGCCGTGAGCGGGAATCGAACTCGGGTGGCCGGGTTCGTAGCGCAGCTCCACACTACCGCTTTGTATCCACCAGCACCAGCACCACCACCACCAGCACCACCACCAGCACCACCACCAGCACTACCACCAGCACCACCACCAGCACCACCACCACCACCACCAGCACCACCACCACCAGCACCACCACCACCACCAGCACCACCACCACCACCAGCAGCACCACCACCACCAGCACCACCACCAGCACCACCACCACCAGCACCACCACCAGCACCACCAGCACCACCAGCACCACCACCATCACCACCAGCACCACCACCAGCACCACCACCAGCATGGTGTGCTGGAGCTGAGAAGGGGAATTTCACGAAATTGCCTTCACTGGGATATATGAAAACACTGTATCACAGTAAGCCTAACTTTTTATTTTTAATGTGAATTGTGAGAAACCCCAATCATAACAGAGAAAGGCCCATTGTGAACGGTAGTTTCAAGTCAAACATCACCAATTCTCACAATGGCATGGGCCCCACTGAAACTCGCCTCACAATTATCTGTCTCTGTGTGTGGTCATGGCATTTCGTGACATATTTGTATCCATCTGAGAGCCGGTTCGGAGGTCACTCGCCACTGATGTTTGCCATCGCTGTTAATGATGGACGGATGGACGGACGGATCGATGAGCCCTATTCGTAAGCACGTTCAACAACACATTCCTGCGGAGGGAGCTGGTAGGAACGTTGGGTTGCTCGGTCAATGGCCAGGGTCAACGGCGGCGTGGTGTATTCTGCAAATATGCCCGACTGTGAGGGCGGGCACAAGCCGGCGTGAGTGGGTTAAACGTTGAGTTTTATAAGGGCACCACGGGGTGACCAGCCCCCACCCTCCCCACCCAGCCCCTCCCCACCCAGCCCCACCTCTCCCACCCCCCACCCAGCCCCTCCCTCCCCAACCAGCCCCTCCCTGCACGACGGACAGACGGACACAATAATCCCGTGTGGGCTGGTGGAACCAGTGGGTTCCTACCAGTATTGAAGTTTTATAGTTGTAAAGTGTGTATGTTGAACTTCTTTCGCACCGTACGTCGCAAATGTGAAGGCATTGTAGAATATATAAATAGTAATGCAATATTGTTGTAAAGATCTGTGTAGCATCATTGCGTGTGCCATGCGGGGCTTTAAATAGAAATACATTTCCCTTTGGCAATTTAGTAATAAGACAGACTTGGCTACATTCTGTGCTGTTTAGCACTATTCAGCAAACTGCAATTGATCACACTTTATCATGATATGCAGGGTACAGTAACATGCATAAATACCTCCTGAATTCGTCCTCACAGCAAGTGTTTATTGATTGTGTCCGCTGTGTTCAGTATGCTGAGCAATGCCTCCCATCCTCGCGCGCGTGTGCAGGCTGCAGCGGGGGTTGGTGGGCCACGTGTGGATGTTGCGAGGCTGGCCCCTTCCCCGTGGCGTCGGACTGCCATCAGCACGGCAACAGATATCGCCGCTTCCGTCGTCATGGGATCGAGTGTTGTACCCTCGCACGCGCAGGGTTTTTCGGGGTGCTCCAGTCTCGTCATTAGCTGGCGGGTAACGCCTTCATACGTAGAGGACCGCAGAGCTGGGGCAAGCGTTGGCACAGGCTCGTCTGGGGCTTCTCCTCGCGCCTCTCGAGTCGCTCTCTCTCCTGCAGAGCGATCGGATACTCCGAGGTGCATTACAAGTCGATATGCTATTTACACATTCTAATTATTTACCACTCCAAACGTGAAACCAGTCCAATGTGCAGTTGTACAAAGGTAAACACAAACACTCTCAGTGGGATTTCCCTTCGTGTGTTAGTCTCGAAGAGGGGGAAATCTCTGATAGTGTTTGTCATGCCGGTCATCATCATTTGTCTGACAATTGTAGAGCTGGCCACGACTTGCTGATGAATGCCAATATCACAAAACCATTCCAAGTCAGTTTTACTGCACGACTGGCATGTACATACAATACTTCGCAGCAAAGAACATTAGCAATAGCTTCAGAGAAGACTGTTACATGCCCGATGGCAACGATTCGTTAATGGCTAATTACTCGTGCACGTTATTAAGCGGGAACTCTGCTCTAATTACAATCTGATAACGAATTGACTGGGCCGGAACGAAGTTTCGCGGCGTGGATTGGTCCCGTTTTTTGGGGGGGGACCCGGTCCGTGCGGCACCAATCCGCCTACGCGGCGCGGAAACGACGAAGCGCCTCGACATTTTACGTTCAAATTTTAATTCTCAAACCAAAATAATAATTAAAAAACCCACACAAATAAACAATCATATTTACACACACGCAAACACGACGGTCGCCTTGTTCTTCCAAAACAAACGCGGCGTAAAAGATGGAACCACCCGTTGAACGTAACGAGCCGGGCAGCGCCATGTGAGTGCCTCGCCGAACAGATCTAAACGCCGTGAACACGTCCGAGTTCATTCGCGACTTTAATCACATTCTGTTCGCGTCGTGAATGTGTGAGCTGCAGCTGCAGCAGCTTCTATAGTCTGTTGATAGAAGAGCAGCAGCGACGACTCCCGGGTAGTGGTCACCGCACTGCCAGTGCACGAGTGTACAGTAGTGTACAGTGCGGTAGTACAGCAGCGTGCTGGACGATGTCCGTCTTGATTCATGAGGATTGTCGTGACAATCAACAGCGATACAAGATGTTGATCAGCTTTACACTCATTTTTATGTGATTATAGTAACAGCTATACAGGTGTAACTGATAATCGTGGTAAAAAAATACTCATGATTGGTATCTACAACGGTTATACTATAACACAATGTTCTTGATAATAAGTTAAATAACCCGACATTAATAATACATCACAATCGTGGCACGGCACGAGCGGTGAGGATGATGATGATGATGGTGGTGGACACCAGGCGCGAGTAAGAGACACTGAACGCGAGGGGGCCGCCCGGCATCCTCAAAGCCTCGCCTCCTCCTCCTCCTACACGCAGCAGCAGCAGCGGCTGTTGTGCCTCGTCTCCTTAGCCCTGCGACTTGTTTGTGTTGTTTACACCATCACCACTGGCTATGTGTTGCCATGCCCAGCGCAGTGTGTTGCTGCTGACGGTGTTGTTGACTCGCTGTGTTTGTTATCGCTGCGATGCTGGGCGGCCTCAGGAGGCGAGCACTTTCACGGTAACGGCGTCGGGCGGGTTCGGTCGCCAGGCTCCGCGCTGTGTGAGTAGACTCGGTGTGACACACACACAATCACTCATCTAACACACACACACTCACTCATCTAACACACACTCATCTAACACACACACACTCATCTAGCACACACACTCATCTAACACACCACACTCACTCATCTAACACACACTCACTCATCTAACACACACACACTCATCTAACACACACTCATCTAACACACACTCACTCATCTAACACACACTCACTCATCTAACACACACACACTCATCTAACACACACACTCATCTAACACACACACACTCACTCATCTAACACACACACACACTCATCTAACACACACACTCATCTAGCACACACACTCATCTAACACACACTCATCTAACACACACACACTCACTCATCTAACACACACACACTCATCTAACACACACACACTCATCTAGCACACACACTCATCTAACACGCACACACTCACTCATCTAACACACACTCACTCATCTAACACACACACACTCATCTAAACACACCTCAATCTAACACACACTCACTCATCTAACACACACTCACTCATCTACACGACACACACACTCACTCTCTAACACCACAAACATCTCATCTAACAACCACACCATCTAGCACCACACTCAGCTTATACTCACAACACACATCTACCACACACACCACTCATCTAACACAACAACCACACACTCATCTAACACACACTCTCTAACCACACCATCTACACTCACTCATCTCACACACAAACACTCTCTAAACACACTCACTCAGCTAACACACTCATCTAAAACAACACATCTAACACACACACACACTCATCTAACACACACACACTCATCTAACACACTCACTAATCTAACAACACAAACTCATCTAACACACACACACCACGATTCTCTAACACTACACACACAGCTCATCTAACACCACCACACGCAATCTAGCACACCACAACCTCATCTTAACCAGACTCATCTAACACACACACAAATCATCTAACACACAAACACACTCATCTAACACTACACACACTCACATCATCTAACACACACACAAACACATCAAGCTAACACACACACACTCATCTAGCACACACACCATCTTAAACGACTCATCTAACACACTCACACACACTCATCTAACACACACCCATCTAACACACACACTCATCTAACACACACTCATCTAACACACACCCATCTAACACACACTCACTCATCTAACACACTCATCTAACACACACATCTAACACACACATCTAACACACACACACACTCATCTAACACACAACACACTCATCTAACACACACTCATCTAACACACTCATCTAACACAACTCACTCATCTAACACACACACTCATCTTAAACATACTCATCTAACACACTCATCGTGTATAACGCGTTCGCTTGTTTATTATATACGTCTCGAAGTGTGCTGCCTGGGAGGCGCGGTGTCAATACCAGTGAATGAATATGCACGTTGAACTTCTTTCGCACCGTACGTAGCCAGCCGTGCCAATCGGAGGTGTGAACTTGACTGCAATCCCCGCCGCCAGCGCTCTCTCTGGCGTCGTGAAGTCTGGTCAGGGAAGGGGCCATCATCCTGCAGTGGATTGACAACATCATTGTTTACTGTACGCCTGCGACAATCGTACGCCACATGTTACATAACATGACATGGTATATGATGGCATGTTATATAACATTAACATGGTATATCTCGGGGCTGTGTCCATTAGGAAAAGCCGGTTGACCGAAACGTCGATATCTTCCCTCTGGGTGTATAAACAAACCCCGACGTGGCTACTTTATATATTTCCCGTTATTCATCGCGCAAGTGCCGTGGTGCATTGTAATTTAACTGCGTACGACTGTTCCATGTAACAGCCATGTTGTCAGTCCACTGCTGGATGAGGGCCTCCATAGGCCGTGCGGGTTGTGGAGGTTGTTTGGCCATACTTCACCACGCTGGTCAGTGCAAGTTGGCGAAGTCGGGCAGCAAGCAGCACGTTACGTGGGAACATGATGCTGTTGTTCCACGTGTTGCACAATGACACGTGTAAACAGCATAGTGGCATACTTGTACAATGTAGTACAATCACATTGGCAGTATATGTACTTTATTACACATCAACACGCAGACGTAACGGCGTAATCTGTAGGTATACACGCTACTCGATAAAGCGTTGCTATTTGTGCAATTGTACGTTGCAAATCCTGAATTGACACTACACTGTGCACGAACATTTACAGTATGTAAATAACGATACACATACTACGACATGACATGTTCAAATAAATCACGAGGCATGCGTCTGATACCGTCAGACCTCGGCAGCAAAGCGGTTTGAGATTGCATCCTGTTTGGATGAGCAACCATCACTCATAAGACCATCACCCCACGTTGACCAGCAGTGGCTTGATGAAAGAGAAGGGACACGCAGAGTGACTCCCTCCCGCATGAAGCACGCATACATCACATCCTGTACACAGATGTCGCCTGTGCTGTATGCACCATCGGGCAAATCATTGCAGTAGCAGGCTTCAGCTGCGAGGTAATGTGACATTGGACCGGTGTGTTCACGAGTTTAACTGTTTTGTGTACGAAGCTCAGAGAGAGTGAATCGCGTTTGGAAGTGAGCCGAGGTGCTGTCAACATGTCACGTGAAGCGTGGTGGTGTGTTGCTCCGAGTCGAGATACCGGACACCACACTGGCGTTCTGAATGTCACACGGGTTGTACACGATGTCACTGTATTGTACTGTGAGCTGTGAGCCACACAGCGATGCGTATGTGTCAGCTTTAGCGTTGGTAATATTTTGTGTCGATAGTTCAGACGCGTCATTAATGTTGTTGGCCTTTTGGCTTTAATGTCATCGTGACGTATTCACGTATTAGTAAATAAAACCCGATTTACAATGTTATGTACATAGCTGTTTTGTGTGCTATTGAGAAGTGCCTTTTCCTGAAACTTAACCGCATATGTATATTTTTAGGGAATTGTTGACTAGTGTGCTGCGTTGTTTTTTGTGAATTGTTCATAGCTATTGAATGATAAACACGTGTTTAGAGTGTTTGACTGAAAACAACATCCGAGACTTGGCATGCTAATCCAGTGGACAAGATTTATAGACATGTCAGATAGCAAAGCTAAAGCTAAAGCATGGGTTTGTTTTGACAGTTAACGTTTCCAGCAAAGCATTTATGTTCGTGACAAAATACTGCACTCGGCATCAGACTAAGGTGGTAATGGTAAAGCAGAAACTCTGTGTGTCACACAATTGGTATTGTGATCAAGAATGTTTACTCTCTGATGCAATGTGTTATATAGATTTACGTTATGATATCCACATTGAGTATATAGCATTGTATTTCTTAAATTTGTGTTGAAAATAGACAAAAACATTTCTGGTAGACCTGGGGTCAGTTAGATGTACAAGTGTTGCAGCATTGTTAGTTGATGCTACAATTGCATAGATATTGTAATTCATTGTTAAAACAGATGCCAGGTCTGATTGCTGCTGGAGTGGAACTTCTCATAGCCATGATTCCTGTTAGCCTCATTGAGTCCAAATACCCTTCAATACGTGTTCTTTATACGGGAGGAAACAGGAATGCCCAGAGAAATATAACACAGTTCCGTGCATATGGCTTCATGTGCTCACTCTCTGTACTGTCATCTCCGAGCTGTGCCGGTTTGACCCCAGTCACCGCTGATGCTGTTGCTGATTACCCTGTAAAAATGTCCAGAAACAGTTTCAAAATATGCACGCTGAACATTTTTGCACAGATAATAGATCATGTAATGTGTCAAAAATAGGTCCACTGGGTGTAACCGGTATTCATCAATACCGGTTACAATACCAGAGCGATGGTGTTATATCACCCATCTTACTTGCAGATGGAACTATCCATGTGAGATGTGCCAAGTGGATGGGATTATTTTACTAGTAATGATGATTTTCGTGTTTTTTAAACCTGCTTGCTTCAGTGTGATAAAACCTCGAACAGAAAACAGACAGATTTGTTAAAATCTTCAAACATTTGCACTGTCCGCCACCTGAATTGTTCTCTCTAGTGGCGGCCCTTCTGACAGCAGTGGCATGATCAAGCAATTACAAGGCTGCACCTTTAACTTTACTACCTTTACCATTTCAGGTGACGAATGCTGGGATATCAACACCGCGCCTTTTGCCATGCACGTGGGAAAGCACTCTTGCTTCAGTGTGATAAAACCTCGAACAGAAAACAGACAGATTTGTTAAAATCTTCAAACATTTGCACTGTCCGCCACCTGAAATGGCCAGGTGTGCGCTTACGGACATATTGCCTACGCTGGAGAGATAAAGATCCCCACCGGCCATTGGTGTCGTGGGATAAGGTGTCTTCTTCCTTCTTGTCCACCACAAGCGTCCACATGCAAAAAAGAGAGGGCAGCTCGCCCAAGCGGAGTCGCTTGTCAGCAGACAGCGCTGGCACGGGCAGCAACAGCGTCCCCAAGGACAGTGATGCTCTTCGTGAAGAACAGAGAAAAGTTGATGCACAAGTCCGCCCCACATCGGGCAGCATGTACAGGAAGTGTAAGTGTGCTTACCTTACGCTAGCACCGATTGCACAATTTGTAAACAGACTGTTTCAAGACCACGATCCATTTTATATATTCGCAGAATACAAAATGTTTTATAATAGGTTTTTCTCTGAAGTCAAGTTATTAAGGTCCTTAATAATGCTTGGATCGATGCCCACCAGACACATTGCTTGGCACTGCTATGTGCTGGTCAGCAGAGGGCGGTACAGCAAAATGCATTGTTGTACTGCGATTATATGCTGCCAGTCTATGCTCCCTCTGCCTTCACCAACTAGCGCTGACCAAGGTGGTGAAGTATGGTCAAATAATCGATACGATCCATGTCATGCGGGGAGCCCTCATTTAACAATTGCTTGAGTAAAGACCTATGCATGTTTTATTACCATTTCCTGTTTGATTATAATCATATAATTGTTTGTACAATTTAATATGATACATGAATGTTGTTTACGATTGCCATTCCATGACACAAACTTCTAAATCATGACATTTGATTTAAAAAAATGTTTTATTGTGTACATGACAGAAACAAATTTGAGCCCAATTCATGTGTTGGCAGAAAAGCAATTTTCTTATTGTTAAAATGCACAAAACTTGTACTTGTTTTGAAAATTTGGCCATTTTTCACCAACTGTTGGTGTTGGGGTGTTGCCATGATGGAATGGTAAGAACACTGCGCTTGCAATCCAGAGGTCATCAGCTTGCTTCGGTTTCCCGGGATGGCAGTTGAAACAATGGGCACCTTTATTAACACCCTCCCACCCGCCACGGTCAAGTAGCAGGACGTGTGTGATGGGGTAAAATGTGGGTGCTCCCACTTCGTGCAAGATTGGACAGCGTCCTTATCTCTTCCCTCCATTTGAGGCCCTTCCACTAGCAGCAGCATGAGCAAGTAAATGCAGTGTTGCGCCTTGACCTCACGTGTCGTGCCAACACTACACGTGGAATCGTTGCTGGTCCTCGTGTTCTCACAGGGAGTCACTGCCGGTGGTGGAAAGGCATGGAGGACAGGAGCAGTGATGCGAGCGTGTTGGGCCTCCGCAACCACATGGCCTTCAGTGTGATGACCTACAACATCCTGTCGCAGAGATTGCTGGAGGACAATGCCTACCTGTACCGCCACTGTAGCCGCAGCGTGCTGGAATGGGCCTACCGCTTCCCCAACCTGATCCAGGAGATCGAACGGTTCAATGCAGATGTACGTTGACATCGTGCAATACAAACAATGTGGATTTGTATAGTGTCTTCGTGTGACCGCGAGCTCAAGATCCCATTATTTTTTTCTCTTGAAAAAGAGATGGACAGTCATAGTCATAGGCAGGGCAGATTGTCTTGAGATTGGGCTTTAACAGAGACAGAAAGTCAACAGTACAGATGGCTGGGGAAGGCAGGCCATGGGAGAACAAGCAGTAACTCTAGAAACTGCCCCTCCTGGAGCAGCCTCATTCATGTCATTATTTTATTAATTTTATCAAAGAGCACTGATATCATTTTGCATTAGTTCCTTGGCAGCTGTAGTATTCCATATCATTTTACAATGCCACTACATTGTTGTGATGATTTCTTTAGTGGGGTTCCTATTTTGGCTGCACGACTTTTGTTGCTTAAATATAATTTATTTGGTGTTCGAGACCTTTACTTTTTACTTACTTTTGTTTGATGACCTTTTATGTGTTTACCATGACTAGTCAATATGTGATATGAACGATTAGTTTTATTCCAATTATTAGAACTTCCAATTTAACTATAAACTTACAACTGAATATGGGACTTTGATATCATTTATAAATGGAAAGCATTAATATTGTCTTTTTCAGCGCTAGAAAAATATAATATTTATAATTGTAGTCTTGCAGACAATTTTGAGTAGGTCGTTTGTAAAGATTTGAATGAACATGTAATTGGAATTTGGAGCTCACATTGTTGCTGCAAGTATAATTGACTCCAGATATAATTGCAGAAGGGCATTTTCAGCTGTCAATGTTTAATCTAGTGGACCAAAGTACAGGCTCCTCCCTTGGGTGTTGACATACATTCTTGCAATGTTTGCACGTGCATTAACTATGCCAAGAGAAAAACAACATGTTTAATCGTGGATTTGCAGAGTAAGCCTTGGCAGCATAAGTCAATGGTTCAATATCGCCACTGCATGCTTTAATCTGTTTGTAAAACTGTTAGACGAGTTACACTTTTCTTGTGAAACGAATTACTAACTTAGTTACATTAATAAAAACATATCATCGCCATCATACTTGATCTTTTAACTAGGTAAGGACTTGTTTCGACTAAAAGTCTTGTTTCTAGGAGGGACCCAGGTTACAGATGCAATACAGGAATGATGATTACTAGGACATTTTGAATATATACCAAAAAAATTGGACTGAAATTAAAATGTAGCTCACAAATACACTAAATATTAACATGGAAAAGGCAAACGATAAAACTAGGCTGAGTAAAAAAATGATCAGTAGCAATTGGACTCAAACCTTCAAATCACGGTGTCCGGTCCTTCATAGAAGGCCGATTTTGATGGAATGGCCATTGGTGTTGTTGAATGAGGGATGCCACATTGTTTCAGGTTATTAGCAGCATCATTCGTGAGTTAACATCCTACAAATCTGGTATCAATGCTTAGCACATTATACATCAACGTAGGCTATGTCATTTACATTTAACTGGACAAAATACCATGTTGAATATTGTGATTAAAATATTAAATTAAAAATATTTTAGCAAATGTAACTTTATTGTGATTGCTGGTTTAATCAGTGAATGAAAAAACACTCAAATGATGTTAAAATATAAATCTACTTAGACAGCCTCCACACGTGTGTTTGGTGAGTTGTATTGTAACATGCAACTCGTTGTTGATTGCAGGTACTGTGTCTGCAGGAGGTGCAAAAGGACCATTACATCGACCAGTTGAAGCCTCGTCTCATCAGACTGGGTATGGAGCAGGGCCGGTGCAAGGGAGATGTTAGGGTTGGCCCCACCCCATCAAATGTCCAATTGGCCCTCCCAAGCTCACTATCCTTAGTGGTATCAACTTGTAATTGTTTTTATTTAACCAGGTAAGGCCCATTGAGCTATGAAGCTCTTTTTCAGAAGCAACTTGGCCACGAATGATTTATAGCAGCAAAATACTGTAAACACATGTTGATTATAAATGTGGATGGAAAAACCGGAGGATCTGGAGAAAAATCCACCAGACCACGGGGAGAACATACAAACGGAAAATATACAGACTTCAGGGTTGCGATCGAACCCACGACCTCCTGCATACCAGGCGAGGTAGTTAACATCTCACTATCACGGCGCGAATACAGTATATCACTATCGACCGTCCTCCCATCCAATAGGAACTGGAGCCAGGCCTGGTATTCAAGGGAATATGGTATGGAGTTTATTCAAACTTATTTCCTATTGAGAAGAACGATAGTAGCTATGTGACTTTATTTAAAATTAAGACACATGGGCCACCCTTCGACTGTAGCAGAATGAATTTCGGGATTTACTTGCACCTGACTGCAAGAGTCCAATGTACCAACTTTGTCTTGACACTGAAAAAATTATGAAACGTAATTTGTAGTGAGAATGCATGATGTTGAGTAGTATTCAAATTAATAGTATATTTTGAAATGCATTTTTTTTGGAATGCAGCATTGCACAGAAATATCACAAGAGTTGCCCCCATCCACATTATTCTACAACTCATTAAGTCAAAGCCGCAAAGGGAAACATGTGGGTGTGCGTGATGGAGAGCTTCACCAAGGCTGTGCAAGCTTCTTCGTTCAAAGTCCACAGTCTTATTGGCCGATTTGTTGTATTTTCACTGCATTGCCACACAGGCTACAGCTGCCACTACAAGATGCGCACGGGCGATAAGAACGATGGCTGCGCCATCTGCTTCAAGAGGTCGCGCTTCTCCCTGCGCTCGTGGCACGCGGTGGAGTACTACCGGCCCGGGGTGTCGCTCATGGACCGGGACAACGTGGGCACCATCGCCGTGCTGCAGCCGCTGCCCCAAGAGGTCGAACGCCCGCTAGCGCCGCACCCCACGAGATGCGCTTCGAGCCCAGAGAACGCACTCGTTCACACTGCGGGTGTATTCACCATGAAGTACGTGCCGTCTGCTTCACAGCGGCCGTTAAAGATCCCGTCGTGACGCTATGCATGAGCCGGCATCACAGTTTGAAGATTAGTTCAAAATCGCTTAATTGGGAAGCCACAGTAATATTGTCCCCTACTGGCCCGCTAGTTGACCAGTGCTGCGTTGTTCACCTTCTGCCTCACAGAGACGGCTGCCGCCGGGGTCCCCTGCCACGTGGTTTCTTGAGATGTGCTGGAGATGAGAGATGCGCTGTATTAATATTAAGTGTTCATGATAACGATGACACGTTCCATCTAATTAACTAATCTGCGTGTGTTTGGTGTCTCATACTGCTCAACTACATATATATTCAATAGAACAAAACCTTTGTGAACACTGCTGTTGCCACGGTAACTCTGCTGTACAACTGTATTGTCTGCAAATGACCCTTGTGTCAACATTTCATAATAAAATTAACTTGTTTCCTATTCTATGAGGATGTGCAGAAAAGTAAAGTTACAATGTTGACAGTCCTTTTCTAGACTCCAGGAAATGTAATGGATCCCAGTCGTATCACTGTTATGTGTGGTTAATGATAATTTCACGAATGTTATTGTTTTTGTTGACTAGGGTACAAGTTCGGCACCCTATACACAATTCCCCCCGAGTGTCTGCATTGCCAACACACATCTCCTCTTCAATCCCAAGAGGGGGGACATCAAGGTACATTAATATAGTTTTTGGTGTCTTAACGTTGTTATTTTCATAGTTGAATAACCAACGATTTGTTTGTTTAATGTTAAGGTCCTCAACATTGCTATTATTACAGGGTAATCCATTTATAAATACGACACTGATTTCTCAAGAGTCAAAGTGATTTCCTGGTCAAATGAATGTACGTGTGTATGTTGAACTTCTTTCGCGCCGTACGTAGCCAACCTTGCTAATCAGAGGTGCGGGGGAAGGACAACAATTAAACACAGACAACAAACTAAATACAGTCGACAAACTAGACACAATGATGACCATTGAGGCAGCGTTCATCTATTACAGCCCTGAGTCAGTGGTGGAAACTCAGCATCCAGTTGGCAGGGACAAGTCCTGTGGACTTTACCCACAAAGTTTTACTCATTCTGTTGACCCCAGAGAGATGGACTAAATCAACCCCCAGCCGGGTGGATTGGTGAAGTGGAGCCAAGGAGCTGTTCGGATATCACTCGCCACTCATGTTACCCGTGACCTGGAATCCAACTGGAGGACAATGTACCTTGACATTGGAAGTTATTCAGTTTCGTAAACAAATGTGTTCATGACCGTCACGTAATTATTTTCATTATATAACATTCAGGCTTTTTTTTTAATATATAAACACATTAAGTTAATATTACTGTTTATAGTGTTCAAGAAAAAATGCTATCATTGTTGGCCGTCTGTCAAGGATGGCCTTCAGTAGTTCTCAGCGTGATGTCTGTCTTGCATCTTCGAAGCAGATGCCGCAATGTCCAGCAAGGCGGAAATAATTAATAATCTAAATAATCAGGAAGCCAAATCTGTTTATTTATTTTCATGTGTACTCCAGCATTTTTAGCTTGTAATGGCCTTTTTGTTTGTTTCCTTGGTTCCTGCGCGTCTCGTGTAATGGTCTGCAGCTTGCCCAACTGGCCCTGCTACTCGCCGAGATTGACAAAGTGTCGGACGGCGGTCGTTTGCCGGTGCTGCTGTGCGGAGACTTCAACAGCGTGCCCGGCTCACCGCTGTACCACTTCCTACGCCACGGATACCTCCACTACCACGGCCTGCCTGCCTGGAAGGCGAGGCCCTGCATCTGCTGCACTTTTGTGTCTCATGTTGACATCGTCATCATAATCGTCATCTGTCCCCTCCGTCTGCTCGCTAGTGACGAAGAGGCCAAATTGGGTTCTCGTCTTCTTCAATCTCCATCCGTTGTCTTCATCTATCCGCCTGGTTTTCTGTCTTCTCCTACTCCTGTATCCTTTCACTTTTCTGTCGCATCGCCAATTACGGGATCTTGTCCGGGCTTATTCTCGTGATGTGTGCCAGGTACTGGAGCCTTTTTTCCTTCAATTTACTCGAATAATGTTTAGTTGTATCTGTGTCGTTCATACTAATTACTTCTCACTATCCCTGGGGAACCACAGACAAGCTGGAAGGCAGCCAGGTGGAGAGTTGGTGTCAACAATTGCCCAAGCTCTCTATGTATTAAGAGGATTTCAGCAAATTAATGAGTGCTTATACACTTTGTTGAACAAGGTAATTTTGTTATATCATAATTTTCTATCTCTGCAGTCTTGAAACTGCATGAGTCTTGTATTCCAGCCATGTGCTGTGTACACTTTTAATGTGAGGAGCGGTTTCTAAAGAGCGGAACTCATTCTCTATTTGTAGTGTTAATTTTTTTTTCATGTTTTTGCATTTACATAACAGTGAGATATTAACTACCTCGCCTCGTATACAGAAGCTTGTGGGTTTGATCGCGACCCTGACGCCTGCTGTATATTTTGAGTTTGCATGTCTCCCTGTGGTTGCATGGATATTTATTTCGGTCCTCCGGTTTTTCCCTCCACATTTATAAATATGCATTTCGAGTATTTGGCTGATGTAAATTTCCACGTGATCAGCCACATTTCATTGGGCTATCATTTGTGGCCAGGTTGTTTCTGAAAAATAGCTATATAGCTTAGTAGGCCTTACCTGGTAAAATAAAAATAAATGTTTTGTTTAGAATCATGTATGTTCGTCTAAGTTTCTCAACCATTAAATTGCAAAGAGAAATGAAATTTATTGTACAAGTCAATGAGAGTACCGGGCAGTCCTTGCCAATGGGTGCAGCCTAAATGTAATTGGCCACAACAGCAAAGGAGGGAGTGACAAGACCCCACGTGTAGTCATTTGCAGCACCTCTGATCAGTCCACATCTGAAGCGATTGTTGAGCTTTACCGACAGATGGCGTGAAAGGTCAAAACCAGTTGGTTGGACTGCTGGGTCGGTCGCGAAGTGCACAGTGGCTATGCCTGAGCTTGTTCTTGCTACTCGGTATGCTGCCTGAAAATGACATTGAGGTTCTTTAGAGGAATTGTCCAAGCAGAGGGCCTGAAGCTAAAACAGTGGCTCGGTGGATTGAACACACACTCTTTGATTCTTTCGGTAAAGTCAATTAGGTGGGGAAAAAAATTTGAAAATATATATATATAAATAACTATTATAATTTTTTCACCTACGTGACTTTACCAAAAGAACCAAAGAGTATGGATCCTTGCAGTCATGAAAACTTCTAATCTAGAATGGATTGAGCACACTTTTAAACGTGTGGCTTGTCTTGCACATCAAGGATTCTGCAAGGCGAATTGTCGCCTGGTGTCAGAACGGGCGATGTTGGACAGAACGGGCAGCCAGGCCAGGTTCGTTTGGTCTCATTCTACCTCTTGTTATATGCATAGTTTCATTTGCAGCTGAGCATCCACAAGTGGTGTTTGGGAAGAGCTGAGGGACACCGGGGAGCATTGCTGAGTCAAACCCAGAGCTCCGTAGCATCCGCATATTCCCAAAGATCTATGGAAAGTAGTACGTTAGGAGTAAGTCGAAGAGGTAGCTTAAGGAATGTATATATACGGAAAACAAGTCGCCGATATGGTTGTGATAGAACAAGAAATGAGAACAAGAGATGAGAGACAAAATCAACTACAGAGTCGATGTCGAGAGTGGGCAAAGAAGCAGAATTCAAAACGCTTGAAGGCCACTACTGGACAGCAGCGATGAAAGAAAGGAATTCAGATGATCCAGTTATTATTGACTGCATAATTGCATTGCACTCTCATGCCTATGGATTGCACTCTCATACTCACAGGCCCTTCGGATTGCACCCGTTGGGTTGCACTCCCTCGTCGAGGAGGCCACTCTTCTCCTTTTCTACAGTTACATGCTAATCCCTCACATTAACATAGCCACTTCTTTCTTACAGTTACATGCTAATCTCTCACATTAACATCACTAGCCCCGGCCACTTCTTTATGACCCTTGAGCTACACCCATTTCAAACCTTTTAAAACAGTCTGCCTCAGCAGCAGACCATGCTTTCCCAACTGATGACGGACGCTTGTGTTGCGCCCGAAACGTCGTGATCTATTTTATTTTATACCTACGTGACTTTACCGAAAGAATCATCGAGTATGGATTCCTGCAGTCACGAAAGCTTCAAATCAAGATTGCATAATTACCATTTAAAGAACTCGAGCTATTAAGGTTTGGTTCAAGGCGTGTCTGTCTTGAATAATAATGTACAGCCCAATGAAGGGTTCCCCGTAGGAGTTGTGAAACCATACTTAGGCTGCTGCTCATTGTGGGGCAGTCGAGAGAGGGCACCCAAGACCGGCTCATATCTCCGATAATGTCATCCATGGCTGGTAATCGAATTTGGATCGCCGGGTTCACAGTGTAGACGAAACCACTGCCCGACTGCTTCACCTCCTATCGCGAAGGCTGCACAGAATTGTAGAGCAAACTCAACGTCTGTGCTAAGTGGAGCGATGGTGTGTGTGTGTGTGTGCGCAGGTGTCAGGGCAGCAGGAGGTGTACCAGACAAATCATCGTCTGCTGCAAGCCCCGCTTTGGCCTCAAGCACTCGGCGTGTCTCCGTTCTGCCAGTACATGGAGGTGAGCAAACCTCAAGCAGCCCAACAAGCCAAGCCGCTCCAGCCGCCAGAGTCGGCACAACGACCGTCACCGCCGGCCAGCTTGGGTACCACAGCCGCCACTGCGCTGCAAGAGCGGGCAGCAGGTACAGAAAACAACTCCTCACGCTCACCCACTACACGCCTGGAGGTAGCGTTTGGCTTCTAACGATGCACCAATCAATTGATTAAAACGGATTCTTACGCTCACGACATGTGCATTAGGATACATGTTTTTGGTAATGCCGAGTTTAAATGTTATGTAAATTAATGCTAATGTTCACGTGACAAACCTTACTGATTGGCTCTGTCAGCTAGTGGCGATTTTAACGACAAGTTTATATTTACGCGATCTAACCCACAAGAAAACCTTTACTATAGAATTGAATGTCAATGTTACATTTAAGCTAGATGCAAACTAATGTATTGTTGAATCAAGTTACGACCACAGTATTGTGACAATTCATAACATTTCTGTCGGGGTAAATCGTTACATACTGAGCTATTCTCGTTTTAATTGGGGATAACCAACTGCACATATTGTCAGAGCAAGTGGTGAACGTGTAAATCAACGGCCTACCCCCAGGTGCAATTGTGGAGTGAATAATGTCTGACTGACGCTATTTGTGGGGCATGCTGCATTGTGCTTGAATATTATGTAACTTCATTATTTATCAAAATCAAGATATTTAAGTATCGTTTAGAGAGCTCTCAAGCAAAAACTTCATGATAATCACTGATAGAGATTGGTTATAGTTATTTTCCTGAAGTAAATGTTCGGCAAAATAACTTCACAATTCTGGAAATTCGCTATATGAAGCTGGTTGTAATCACCAGCGAAACCTCGTACTCAATTGTAAATGTTGTGGTTTAACTCGTCATCACACCGATGTACTGAACTTATCGCCAATTGTCACGTTTTGTTGACGTGAATTGGCTGTGTCGGGTGGTGGGTCAACGGCACATTTATATTTACGTGATCTAACCCAGAAACCTTCTGAATGAACATGTGTTTTTGCTTTCACGGTACATTGCTACAGCTCCGGCTGTAGCCAGCAACCAACTAACGGCAGCACCTTCAGGGAACGCCCCATGTGGACATTATCCCTCATCCGAAGGCGGATCACGTTATCAGACTTACTCCAGGTACGCTGGCACGTATTACACAGCGACTTGCTCTTGTGAGAATGACACTATCATTATTTACTGTGCGCTTGAATCCAGAATTCAAGGTGATTGAAGGAAATAGCTTGAACTACCAAACCATCGTGTTACGTTCTTTGGGGTTATTCCTTTCCGCAGCGTTGATTTGGGGCTAATTGAGTCGATTGTGTTGTTTTTGTTGGAATGAGCAGTGGTACTGTTTGTCCGATAGAGGGAGTGCCTAGCTTTCATGCACATACCTTGCGCGGAAATTTTCACAGCATGACCAGTTCCGAACAGCTGTTAAAGCCGACTGACGTCACACTGCAGCCCATCACAACATTGGTGCAATGACATCCCCACAAATAGAATGTGGAATGCCATGCATATAAATTGCCACATCACATTGTTTTTGTTACCAATTTTCTTTCATTTAGGGGATTGTTGCATCTGTGATTATGTCTGAGGAACGTGTGCTCATGAGAAATGCTATTAAATGTGGGCGGCACTGCAGTGTGCGTGCATTATTTACTATCCCAGCGTAATGGGAGAAGGTGTTCCTGGATGTCATGAGCACAGATGGTGGTGGGGTCGTCATACCAGCCTTGGATGCGTAACTTGAACCCTAATGGGGCCCATCAAACTCCCTAGGCTATAAGACATGGCAACAGATGACACTCCCATTTTTTCAAATTATTCTCGAGGGGTGCCACTGAGCTCTGGTATTGTTTAGCTTTTAGTCATTCTGACAGCTTTGTCAGTCAGCTGAATGAAACTTACGGGATTTTTACCATATGTCCCTGACTGCCAGTGTGGTTTCCCATGAAATGAAACTTGATTGTAGATTTGACATTGAATATGCTCAACAGAGCGGTAACGTTTTTGACATTTGACGCGTTTCAAATTATCAACTGTAAAAGGGGGGCGGATCATTGAAAAAAGGCAATATTGTATATTAATATGCACGTTCATTATTCTATGGTGTGGTTATACAACATTTTGAAAGTCATATTTATAACTTATATAATTTTATTCGAGAATCGTTTTAGTTATTAATAAAATAATAAAATATATAAGCTATGTGCAATTAAACCTCATGGTGATAATATGTATTTTATCAAATTGAAATTTAATGTAGGTGCATAAGGCTATACAATGTATCTAACATCTTTAATAACAATAATCTATTTCCTAACAACTTCAGTAACAAAAAATATGTTACCTGTTTGCTTTTGAACGTATATAACATCACAATCGTAATTGCATAACGTGACATTACTTTATATTAACGTGTGGGTGTACAATAAATGGCCATTGTATCCATCGCTGTCTTCCTTTGCCCACCGAATTTCACTTCTCCCTCCCTTGCCGACCCCAAGCCCTTTCCCTAAGGCGATCCAGCACAGGATGAGCTTCAACTCCGTCTACTCACACTTCGTCCCAGAGGAAAACCTAATGGAGGCGACCATCTGTACATCCACAACAGGAGTCACAGTGGATTACATTTTTTACACATGTCCGAGTCCATCACCCTTCGAAGGCAAGTGCTCTTCACTGGATGCTGAGGTTTCGTTAGGCACAGTAATGAAGAAACCAATGTATTGATATCTTAATATCTCGCAAATTTGCCGACCCGATGATACGTGCCATCCCTCCCGGTTAGCACGTTTGGCTACGTACGGTGCGAAAGAAGTTCAACATACACACATCTCGAAGTCTTAGTGTTTTGATGGCTGGTGCCCCCTCTGAGTTTCCAGGATGTGGCTCCTCCACACTGGGTGGCCCTTCTGTTGTGCTGCTCCCCATCTGTGGAGTGCCTGGCCCAGTGTTGTTCGCAATTCAAAGACACCGGCGGTGTTTAAACCCCACCTCAAGACACATTTTTTTCTCTGGCTTTTGGTTCTCTAAATTACCTCCAACACTCAGTCTTCCCCGCCCTTGGGCAATTATTTATTTTTGTTATGTACAGCACTTTGAGCACCTTGTAGAATGGTGCTTTATGGTATTAAATATTAATATTAATGTAACCATTTCTGTATAAAAGCTAAGCCATTACATTGGCCTCAATCTTACCCTTTTGCAAGCCAAAAGGCTTGCTATGGTGCTCTTGTTAATCCTGGGACACAGTTTCTGTTTGAGTATCATTGTCCCTTTGTTGCAAGATGCCCATCCAGGGCCTGGGTGTGTCTTAACCCATATCCATTTTCTTATTATAATACCTTTGTATGAGATACACTGCTTTCAACAGACTAACAGTTCTTTATATGAATAGGGGTCCATGTGGCAGTGTGATATTACAGCTTTAGCTCTTGTGATATACGATTTATTCCACAAATCCTCCATGCTCATTTTTATAATTCTGTTTTCAACGTTGTGCTTACAAGATTATTGAATGCTGCCATGGCGTGGTGGTTAGTACATGAGAATTGCAATCCAGAGGTCACCGGTTCAATTGCGTCTCCTGGCACAGCAGTATAAGTGTGTACGCAGCAGTCGATTGGCAGGTCACGTCGAGTTGGTGTAAAGTGTGGGTACAGGTCACCTCTTCCAAGAAGCGTGGAAGAATAGACCCAAAATATCCTCGAGTGGAATCTTTACACCGCTAGTGACATGAGCAAGACATTTCTAACATTCTGCTATTTGTTCTGCCAGTGCTCCACTTTAATTTTAATAATTTTGTTTAATGTCACTCCTATGAGATGTAGAATACTGCTCATAGCATGTGAAGTTCTGTGGAAGTAAAATGTAAAGCTAGAAGGAGAACTGCATTTACTGCTGTACAGCTTCGACAAACTAAACACAACCAAAAGCAGTTCTTAATAAATTTGTTTTTAAGCTAGGTTTAATTGTGCTTAGCTCCAGTGGCTTCCTAATATTGGAAGGAAGTGGCGTTCCAGACGGCGGAAGAAGCGCCTCTGTAAGCGCGCGATGATGCGGTGACCACTGCCTGTTTGATGCTTGAGCAGTGTGTGTTGTGGCGTGCGCAATGTGACGTGTGCAGGCCGGCCCTGGAGGGAGGCAGGCAGCAGGTGCCCGGGGTTTGGCTGGCGGCTGAGGCCTATTGCACGCCTCACCCTGCTCACGTTGCCGCAGATCTGGCAGCACAAGGGCCTCCCCAATGAGGCGGCGCCCTCCGACCACCTGCCCCTTCTCGCCAAATTTGTCCCTCGAGTTCTAACCCCCCTCACCGCCCGCCAGCTGCTATTAATATTGATTGCTGGAGAAATATCTTGGGCAAGAATGGGCATGCCCACTACGATGTATGAGGCTCATCTGGACGTCGTTTTTAACTCCGGTCGACGTCTAACACTCCTCTTACCCCATTTCCACTGGCATATCCGAGCCGAGCCAGCGCGGGGCCCTCGCGGTATGGGTGGTTTTCCACTGGCTTTCGGTGACCTGAGCAAGAACCAAACAATGCTACGCTGAGCATCGCAAGACATGTGACTTGGGGCCAAGCAGGGTCAGCGGCGGACTCTATCGATGCCTTTTTTTGCACATAACAACTCAAGGCAGACCGTCGCCTCATCTTCTACGTGCATCTCCACTCGCTCCGTGTGTGTGATGTCAGCTGCACGGCTTTGCTTCTGGAGTGGAAACACAAATCGGTGCCTCCTGAGTCACGCTGGGCTGGCTCGGTGTGGCCATTGTGCGGTTGTCCAGTGGAAAAAAGCAAGCAACATTCACAGTGGAATGTTCTACCTCACTGTTTGCCATTCAAGTTTTGCTCACAGTGTCTCTGCAATGGCCAAATTATGAGCTTAATCAGTGCCCCTCTCCCCACGGCCAAATTCAAACCGAGCTTATGTGAAGCCTCCACCATACTTTGCTGTTCACTCCCTGGCTGCATGAACATCGCTATTTGTTTTGCTTTCTGGAAAACTTAGAGGTGGAAAGCAAAAGCCATGGAATGTTTTAAATGCACATAATTTTCAACAAAACGGCCATACCTAGCAACACGATTTGTTTCAAATATGAAATGGCACTTAAACATAATGAAAAAGATAATTTTCTATATAAAAAAACAAGAATCCTATTCATCAATGTTTCCTGATTAAGTTCATACTTAAGAAATACTTTCCTTTTACTTTCCGTTGTCTGTGCTTGCATTGCATTTTAAGTTGTTCACCGTACTGTTCACGTCTCCCCCGGTGAGCAGTGTGCAGTATTGCCACAAGTGCTTAGCTGTTCATAAAACACAGTGAATACAAAGCCACAGTTTATACACCCTGCATTAACACAGACTTAAAGCATTTCACTGAAAGGTCAGAGTAGAGAACAAGATGGCTGTAAAGTCAGTGTTGTGAGTGTACCTCCTACACTCCTTGGAAAACACAGTTTGTCCTCTACATAAGAACACTGAACCATGACTTAAAATCTATTGGACGATAACTGTAACGGTTCTGTCCCATGGGAATTCTACCTCCTACAGTACAGGATAATGTAGTTCCTTGCAAATTAAAAAGAGAGTTCTGTGTATTAGAAGTTAGCAGCACGCTCCATATCACAAAACCAATTTATGTGATGTGGTACAGCTTTGCAGAATTGTAAATGGAAAGCTTGATTATAATGTACTACACAACACATTTTTGGGGGCTTAGGTTGGATTCAAACCAGTGAATCATATGTATGTGTGTTGAACTTCCTTCACACCAACAAACGAAAGACATAAAGCAAACTAAACTCTCGGCAAGCATGTTTAATTTCGATTAAATTAATGGGCCAATTATCTATGACACTACAAATAGACTTTGGCTTAGCAATCACTATTTCCCACCCTTCCCATGCACCAGAGTTTGTGTGGGAGGGCATGGGAATCGCTGTCACGTACGACTGGCTTTACAAGCACTCCCATGTCTTCTGTGCCGACCAAAGCCTATCACAAGGTAGTTCATTATTACACAGATATTAAAAAGCAACCTTTGGGAACACATGGGTGTGGGTAGCTGGCTGGACTTATTGTCCTATGTGACTGAACAATACAGGATTTCTGCAGAAGCATCGTTGAGTACATGCCTCTAAAGATTTGCTATCGGATGAACACGAAATGAGGAATTGTATTCCACTTAAAATGCGATTGTTCTTAAAGGGGGTGTCTGTGCTTCTTATTGGATTAATTGTGCATGTCTGGTTTCCAAATGGAATAGCTCATGCAGATGTAACATGGCAGAAACATCCAGTTATATAGTAATGCCTTGGCATTGCAATTGTTATAGCTCAGAGTTATTACACTGTGGGGTAATCACACTCACTCCGAGTGCTAATTGTGACATTATTCCACTCTTATAATCCTCTTGACTTGTATTGATCAACATACTCAATTCCAAGAGACTTACTAGATGCATAGTTGGAGTTTAAAACTTCAGGGTTTGTTTTGTGGGAAATGGTTTAGAAGGCTCGGTGTGAGATGTGCTAATGGAAGTAGCGTTTCTGTTCTGCTTTAATTCCAAGCAGCTATCTGTGTTTGATATTTATCCAAAATTCATTTGTTCATTTGCTTGAGTTGGGGGGTGAGGGGGTTTCCTTGGAACATAACAGGAGTGTGTAACATTGGTCACACATCTTGGCATGATTCACTGCTATTTGTGTCTGTAATATTTAACGTTTAGCAAGGAATCAATCTTTAAATAGTGAAAATGTCTATACAAATATTAGGATAGAAGCCACGCAATTTGGCAGCTAATCACCATTAAATATCTTTTGTAGCCAATTAAGGAGACTCGTATAACAATGTATGGAGTTACATCTTGACTTAAAGCTTTCGTGACTGCATTAATTCATATTCTTTGGGTTGTTTTCTACGTGACTTTACCGAAAACCCCAAAGAATATGTATTGAGTTACCATGGTTATTAGGGGTCCTGATTTTGTTATGTGGCCATATTTCCAAAACACCAGCTATTTGGCTCTAAAGGTTTTCTTTTCAAATGAACGAGAATGTGTTTTTGACAGTAAGTGGAGTAAACAATCTTAAAGTGGAATGTATCTAAATGTAGATGCGCTGCAAGTAGAACCAGCAGGTGTGAGTCAGGGTCACGGCAGAAAACCCATTGAGTAATTTTTTTAAAGTTGACTATGTCAGGTGTGTAACATATGGAGGAGAGGAACATTGTGGTTGTTTATATGTATATATGTGTTAGCAATGCAACTGACTGACAAATTGGTGACATGTTTATATAAGAAGAGCAATAGCTTAGTTATTTTGAAAGTTATTTTTGTCTTTACATTCTTAAAGTGCGCGTTCAAGCGATGTATGGAACACAGTCAAGTCCCATTGCCACGACAATTTCCAATCCCAAATTGCATTTTTACTTTGTAAACAGGTAAACCTCTTAACAGGTCATAGAAATAAAACCTCGTCCTTATGTCTTGGCAAACTGATAAGGCACATTGGTGAGTGTTTCAAATTTTATAAATAATCTCACAACCTCATGTTGTTTGGCGATTGTCTGGCAGTGGTGCACGAATGGCACGAATGTATTGAGTTTTGTTGTTTATACTGCAATTAGCCTGCTAGTGTCGCTAATCTCAGCATTTCTACTCTCCCTACAAAAAAGTAACACGCAGTGTAATAAGGTGGAGTTTCTTCAAGGGTCGTTGACAATGTCTGGCCACTCCACCGTAGTTATGGCATCTTGACGTGAACAGCATTTTGGCGTGTGAGGACAACATTGTGAATCTGTGCACCACAAGGTGCAGATGCGTTAAAGAACAATAGCAACAGGTAGATGCAATATAGCCTTTAAGGGTCAGTTTATGGCCTATTTAATTTGGTTTAGGATGTTTTTTTTATTACACTAGTTCAATGTGAACTGGTGCTACGGTTTTTTATGTTGTCTTTGTTAGGAATGATGTATTGTTTGAGTGGGGCAATTTTAAAGTTCAAAACCCGAGTTAATTATACATCTGTATTAGTCTCTGAATATCACTGCAAGTCACTCTTCACTGGACAATTATTTAAAAGATGTACAGGCAGTTAACTTGGAAGTAGCTCTATGAGTGATTTTCATAAGTGTATAGGGTGACGTAGTTTAGTTTCTGAAAACGCTAAATTAGCATTGTGAAGTGGGGTAAAACAGTTGCAAACTAATCTTCTGTACAGTACATGCCATACATCATTGAATTCATTCTTTGGTTTGTGAGATAAATGTCACAAGTTATTGAAAAGAAGCATATCACGTGCCTAAATCACCCCAGGTATATGCTACGTGGGTTTGAAATTAGGTTTAAAGGCACAGAGGGAGATCAGAGAGAAAAAGCTGCCAGCCTGTGCTCTCTGATGCCTGACGTCTTTAAAGCCCTCCTGGTGCTCTGTATATGCCACGTCTGCCCGTTCTCGGAGACTTTTAACTTGTGAGGACATCTCCACCCTCATATTCCATCGTTGGTTCAAACCCACACGAATGAATGCGGTTCTGGCTCCAGTGTGTTATAACAGTTGCAACATGCATAGATAATTGTCGTGAGTGCTGTGTAGATTAAGGAAACAATATTGACCGTTAAAGTTTACATTTAATGTTCCAGGAGCTTTAACAGGTTTCACAATGTTGTATTTCTAATACTTGTATGCCAGTGAGCAGATGTAATGGACATACTATCGTCTAATGTATTGCACATTTACCGTTCATTCTTTAACAAGTTGAGACTTTTAAATTACTTCTGTGCATGTTGATTTGTGCCTCATTTTTATTAAACTTGTTGCTGTTTAAATAAAAAGGCAAAGTTAAGTATACGTTATTCTTCATTGACGAGCTTAACGGACTTGTATTTCTACCAACTCATCCCAAATCTAATACTGTATTATCTCCATGTATAGCCACTGAAATTATTGGATTAACCATTTGTTACATAAAGCGCATCTGAAGAAATGTACTTATGCATTGCCAAGGTAACTAGTTCCAAATAAGAGTCATGGATGCCCTAACGATTTAACTTAAAATGTAGAGTTGTAGCCAGTACAATGGGTTCGGCCACGTCATAGTTTTATGCCACCCGATATGATTGTCACATTTACAAAGATGATGTTTATACGTGCCCACATTAATTGTAATTCTGACCCAATGAAGCTGCTCGCCGTGGCAGAATGCAACAATAACATGGCAACGCTTCTCTCTTAAACTGCCTTGAGCTTCATGTAATGCACGTGGATATCAAATAGCTATCCTTTGAGTCATACATATGTTGAAGATAGATGGCTCTATGGGAGCAAAACACAGTGGTATATCTTATTATTTTAATCGTTTATTGATTCACACGTAAAAGTTGTAGATTTGACAGAAGTCATGCATGTTACAAACCAGCACACAATTACCTTTTGTCGTCTGAAATCCATGAATTCCCTTCTTCAGTCTCCCCAAAGAGATCACATGAACTTGTAAATAATTTTCAAATTTATATTACATATCGTTTATTACAAAAATGGAAACCAAATAACCATTCGTAGTTTTATGATTCCAAATTCACTCCAGTCTGCCATTGATGTTGAACAGGGGTTAAATTAAGATTAATGATCTTGTTCTTATGGGTTAATCTTCACGTAAACGACGACTGTCCTGAACTTGACAGGCTCATCAGGTGTGCCCCACTTTTACAAACTATGATGTTTTTGTTTTAAGATGTGGGATATTTCCCTGTACAACTCGGCCACCAATGTGACGATGGATTAAAACTGCGCCGCTTAGAAGGGGACGGCATCCATCGGGCAACGTCACGTGAAGAATCTGTAAAATATGGGCAGAACTTTATAAAGAAGTATCGAGTACTAAACTCAGGATAATGCGTACTCAACAGCAATAACACAGGCCACGTGATGGCAGGGAGCTGGTGTCGTCAAATGTAATTGTAACAGAACAACAATACACAATGTGTTTAAAAAAACAATTATTATAATACACAATGTGTTTATTTTGACGAGACGCTTTGTTCTAATTCACGATGATCTTGGTCATCCCGAGTAATAATCTCACGTCTTTATTTTAGCACCCTTGGACTAAAATAGCTTTAACACGATTATCCAACATTGCTAAAACAAGACCGTGTAACGCCGCAAACAGTTCAACAAAACAAGAGCGATCCACCCCTGGTGTGTACGGTGCATCTCAAGTTTGTTGTTTCAACCATTCTGAATTGTGAGCCGTCGGCTTGCACTTCCAAAACCAAGTTATTCAAGCAAACATTTCCTCTATTGTCTTCACTACAAATGTCCAAACCGTTCATGATTTATGGAGTTGAATAAACCACGGCAATGAGAGTTGACGGGAAGCATGTAGGTGGGGCATCTTGAAAGAAATAGACATTGGTATTCACAGTCGGATTTAATAAATATCACATTGATGCCGTTTTACGTAATGTTATAACGAATTAGTATGTGCTTTCGTTGAATGTAAAACAAAATCGTAAATTTTAAAATAAAACATTTTGTAGCGACACATTATTTTTATGTCATTTAGATCGTCCAGGAAAGCCTCCACTGAGTGTCAAGAGTGAGAAGATTGCGATATCTCAGTCTAAAGTCGTTCCTCAGTCGGCCGCAAGGTTTCAATCTTCCAATAAAGTGTGCTTCCTGCAAGATAATACTAACAATCTGCTGTTGGTGTGTATTGTAATGGTACTGGTAATCAAGTTGTCGAGGCCATACGTACGTTACGTTTTCTAACCCCCAGTGGAATTTAATAATGGACTTATACCCGCGTAAGATGTGGCTTTATTCTTGTATTATTGAAGCTTTAAATATACAGCATCCAACTGTAGAAGACTTACGTAAAAAAAAGTGTTCAATATGTAAAAATAGCAAACAATATGAAATGGCCACCAAATTGCAGTTTTATAAAGATATGAAACTAATGCTAAGCTAATGCTCGCTAAAACAATACTACATTTGGACAAATCCCAGGCTATATGCTCATGAAGTGATCCACGTGTCAACATTAAAATATTTTGATTTCAGCATCGTCTCCTCGTCAACAAATCTGCTCAGCTGAGCCTGTAAATGTCGAACATTGCTCATGCGTCGAATGACCTTAAGCCGGGGGTGGGGAGCCTTCTCCTGAGGGCCCGACATAATTTTCGAATACTTTTTGTTGGCCACACATTCCCTAACGATACACTTTGGTTACTCGGCAAGTCCAAAATGTCCCCCTCGAGTACCCGATTAGTGCAGCAAAGATGCTTGTGGCGCCGGATCAATGGCGTCAACAGGCCGGAGGTTCCCCTGCCCTAAACAATGACATTATACAGCATTTCAGAATAGGCTTCAAATGTCAAGAGCAGATGTTAGCTGCTGTGCGATTTTTAAAATACCACTGCATATCTGAGACGTACCCTTCCTACGGTTTGTCCATAACAATTATGAAAACAATAAAAACAAGTGTCATTCAAAGTCTAAATCTGCAACGATATTTATACATAAGCATCACTACAAACACAATCTAAGTTTACTAATATCACTGTTGGCCTCTGCTGCAAATACGAGAGGATGAGCGATCACTTATAGTGCAAAATATGGTTCTTGTTATAAAGCTTATGCACGTTTTGGGTAGCAGGTGTAAGACACCCAAATGTGACGATGTTGTTATTGCTTCGCTTAGGTTAAAAAGCAATTACCATCAAGTGGAAAGGTGGAACACAAAATGTGACTGCACAGGACAACAACACGAGTTGGCAAACAGTTTGCGTGAAATACTGAGAAGGAATCGTTCTCAAGACGGTCTTCCCTGCAGCGTCTCTGCGGAAAACCCATTGGGAGGGGGAGCGGAGGGGGTGGTTCAGTTACCAGGACAATGTGTTAACGGACCTTTGGAATAAAACAAAATTTGAGACTTTATAAAATTGGGAGTGAATAGGAAACATTGTTGATATGCCAACACCACTCTTCAATCCAAGTCCTTACGAGCAGCCTGGATAACGTGACACTCGTTTGAAAATTATCCAACGCCTAATGAGTTTCGACGATGGAAAAGTGACGCAGCCCAACGATTTCTAATTGACATGCCGAATAGAAATTCTAGCAACTGAAATGAGAACAGTCTGCAGCTACACTGCTCGGACAAGACGAAGTGGAGTCGTGGCGACTCCTTGGACGTCATTCGCGCGTTGAGGAAAGGGGATTGATTTGTGCTGCGGTAAATAGACAATTCAGCATTAAATGTTGATAATCATAATCGTGTTGCTTTTTTCTGCCAAGTATTGAAATAAATTGCCCTTCTACCAGAACGAAAAATCAATCCGCTCATCACAACTGTGACAGAAGGCAAATGTTCTCGCGATGGAGTGTTGAAAAGAAGATATTGTCTTTTGCTGTTGTCTGAAACATGTCATTTACAATAGTTTTTTTTTTTAAAGCTGCACACTCAGTCATTGTACGAGGTCCAGGAAAGTCTACGGTGTGTTCTCTTAAACGTTACCATTCCTTCATCAAAATGGAACGCCATCTCCCCCCGTTTGCTGTGTAAATATTCACATATAGTACGAGATGCAAACCAAACCACTACGGTCGAGTGCAACAGAGCCTCCAGGACACATACCAGTGGTTGTCTAAATATGGGAACTACCCGCCTTCATTCATGCTTTGTGCCTTCATACTCCAGGGACAGCTGCGGCTCGTAACAGAGACGCAACAGATGGCGTCTCTCCACGACAACCCTCGCCCACCAACAAAAAGTGGATTTATCTCTGCCTTTTATAGCCCCGTGTTGTGATCACTGGATAATAATTCTAATTAGTCGATCCGCTGGTCACATGTGGTGGGGTAGATTGTGGATACTCCCAACTGTTCGAAGACGTCTGGAAAAGACAAGGTCCAATAGAGGAGCTCTCTAAAGCTCTCTCGAGTGGAGGCTCTTCTGCTAGCAGTGGAGTGGACAAGCAATTGCGGGGCTGCACTTTTATCTTCATAACACGCTTGCCTCCAACCATTGCGAGACACCACGACTGGGACGTGTTACCATTTACTCTCAAACGCAGTCGTGCACAACAACGCTGCGTGGCCCTGCTTCATGATGGATATATCACAAGTAACAACACTGCCATCTCAATCTCTCAGTCACAGCAGTGGACAGAAATGTATCTTTAATAAGTATGCTTGATAATGTAACCGTCTGATTAAGGCCATAATGTTAAAGCACGGCTGGTGGTTATGTCTAGGTATGAGGCAGTATTTGAAACACAAGCTCTGCTGTGTTTACTTTAAATAAAATGCAATAACTGTAAAACAGCCCCTGCTATATAAAAACGTGTGTCCGTCTTCAGGATGTTAATGAGCAAACTGACACTTGTGGGATTCTACACTAAAACTATATTAAAAAGTAAACTTAAACGCAACGGAATATATTGTGCTATTTGTTTCTTTAGTGTTTGTAACTTTTTTTTGCCACGTGTTTGTGTTCAGTGATAAGTTGGATTTCATTATCCATGGAATCGCGCCCATTTAAGAATGTGCGTCATGATTAATGTTCGCTCACACACACACAAAGCTCCTTTACAATGTGCTTGCATGAATTTTACATTTAGCCAGTGGCCCTTTCATTCTTCTCTCTATACAAAAAAAAACCCGTCCAATTTAATTCAAAGCGTGTCCCTGAGAACCAATGTCTAGGTATCGATGCTACTTAAATGAGAGATTTATGTTTGCCATTTGGCGAGAAGATTTTGGACAGCGAAATACCAAATCCTGGCCTGAACTATTCTGACTAATGCTCTATAACCGCAGCCCTAATCCCTGCAAAGCAAAAGTGGTTGTATGGCATTCCTCCAAGAATAAAATAAATTAAGTCTATGGGAAAAAAAACGCAAGTGGTCAGCTGTTCCTCATATTCAATACATGGGAGTTGCAAACCTTATACAGCAGTCTAAAAACAATAATCGCTACAACAGGCAGCACTGTTTGTGAGGTCAGCTGCCCACACAGCCCAAGCACACGTCTTGAGTTCCCATCTCAGTCCACGTGAGCGCCTCCTCGATGGAGGGAGTTCACGATGCCGGGTAGGAAAAGGGGGCACAGCGCTTGGCTGGGCAAGCTGCATCGGAGTGAGCAGTCTCCACTTCCGTAGCGCTGCCGTGGGCCGGAGCGGTAGCGGCTCAGTGGGCAGCGCTGTCAACCCGGGTGGCCGTGTTGCGACTCACATTCACGGCCAATCATTCACGAGTGATGTCAGAAGCCATTCCTACCCATCGCAACGCACGCTTTGAACGGTCAAAACAAAATAACGACATAAAACCGTGACCAACGTGGTGCAAGGGAGGGGACGGGGGTTAATCCGTCAGTGGTTTAAGAATGGCTGTAATTTTAATGCTGTTTTTTTTTTATAATAATGGTTATCAGAGGATAAAAGCCTGGTGGCATCACTCATAGCATTTCCTACAACACAGGCCGTTGTTTAGTGGGGAGGCCTGCCTATTATCCTCGTTCAGAGTTAAGTACATTTTCTCATCCAAGAGGCGACAAGTTCTATTTCTTATAACCGCTGTCAGTGCCCGTAAGATTGTCTGAATCGTGGACCCTACTGTACGCAATTGTAGTTTTCCCACATCTAATGCAGATAAGAATAAGCTATTGAAAACAACTATTCTAAGGAAGTAAAAAGTTGCCTTGTTACATCTACATGGGGATTACAAAGTTTAGATTGCTTCTGTCCCTCAGTACTTTTAAAGTATCAAATCGCACTTCGTATCAAAACAACATGCACGTGGGACCACGTCCCTTTTTGGTTCAAATTCATTCTCATGAGAGATGGATTTAAATAAACCTCTTTTATCTGTTTAAAAACACATTATAGTAAATTGGAAAGAAAAAAAACCCCATCTACTTTTGATTATCCCTAGCCGAGCACACAATACCACAATCTAACTTCTGCTTTCTGCCTTAAAATTCCCCCCACGGAGCTATCGCCCGTGTCAAGTTGTCTCCAAAGAAACTGGTGTCCACGCGCGAGGCAGGCTGCGACACCCCACCCTGCTGCAAACTCAGCTTCCGCGCAGTGAAGGGAATCCCAGGTAAAGACGTTTAAAAAAAAAGAAACGGAGCCACATCGATCAGGGCTTGATATCCGCCGCGTTAAGTAGCGTCCACTGTGCGAGGAGTTTGCAGCCGGGAGGGTTCGGCGACGAAGGGAGAGGCGCCCTCCAAGCTCCTGCTGCGGATCATCGCCGCTTCGCTGGGTCACACTCGGATCTGGTAGCCGCTCTCGGTGAGGGTGACCGGCAATGCAGACTTCCTCCCTCCGGGCGTGCACCTGTTACACAATGATAGACACGGATGGACCTTTTATTCCAAATTCGTACGAGTAAGACTGTGCATTTTTTACAAGTAAAATGATATAAAAGTGACTTCCTGCTGAAGTGAGTGTGAGATGGTGGCCCAGAGCTTGGTGGTGTAAATTCCACATTCCGATGAAAGTGGACAAACTCTCCATGAAACAGCTGTTTGTTTTTAATGCTTTCCAACTAAAATCAAAAGCGCCAATGCATTCTCTCTCTCCGTTTATCCGTAAAAAAACGCATGGGCTCACAATAACTCTCATGAAGATCACCCAACACGAATACAATTTCTGAATGAGGTTGCGTGTTGCTATCATGACGTAAAACCCAAGCAAATGTATTTTCGGGTTACCTAAAAGTCTCCACTAAAGAAACAGCCCTAGCGACAATGGGGCAAGCCTTGTCGGCCACGGCAGTGACGTCACGCGCTCGCCTCCCCAGGACGTCATTGCGTGCCACTTTACGTCACCCACGTCACAAATCACTCTCCGTGTGACGTCACCGCTCATTAAATCTTGTACCGCCGAGAACAAACGGTGTGTTTGAAAGCGTCACAGTATCCACGTGCCTGCCACGATTTATTTTGTTTAAATACCGCGCTATTTGGATGAGATTGATTAGACTCTAACATGTTTATTTTCCATGCATATTTCTGGAATGTAGTTGTCATGCATTGTAACGTTTAAAATTATGAAATAACAATTCAGCTGTCGACAGCTCTGCCAAACCCCTGTGGTGTGGGAGCCGACTTGCAGAGTGTGCTCCCGCAGATTTCTAAGCTCTTTCTCATCAGGGATTCCCACAGGCAAGCCTGAGAGAGGGACCAGGGCAGCGTGAGGGGAGTGAGCGCGAGAGCAGTCTGCAGGAAAGCAGAGACAAACACGGTCCCTGCTGCAGCCGTTATTGCTCTGCCATGTGAAACCACCAACAAAGACAAAGCAATTGAGGGCTGCTTGTCGACGGACGACTCTTAGTCGCAGCTAGACGAGCAAGACCGCTGCGCTGCAGTCAGCTGCTTGATGCGCGTAGCCACTGAGATTGTTGCGCAAGAGAGTAAATAGGAGAAAAGACAAAAAAAGCCTGCTTTGTTAAAACTCAACTCGAGAGAGCAGAATCTATGCCTCATTATGACAAGCTGATGATTAACAATATTAATTTGACTTAGAGAGCATTCTGGTAATCATGAAGAATTAACACGTATTTGGCCCTCCAGTTGAGTCAATTGATTCCAGAATTTCCTGCCCATTCGTAAAACATAAAGTGTTTCTGCAAATTACGTTTATTAAGAATTAAGTTGTATTTTAGTAATTATGGTGTGAAATATGATCACAAAAAAAACATCCCTTAAGACAGTTATTTATTTAAGATGCAGAGGCATTAGTGACGTGACTCAAAATTAAATATAATTTCTGTTTAATTAATTCCATTGGTATGCCAATTATATTCCAAATTAGCGATTGGCATCAGGTCACAAGATGAATAGATTTGCATTCAGAACTCTTGCAGTAAGCAGTTCATCATGCTGTGTCAGAGAATGGCTTCGGGAATGACTCTCTGAGCTGGGCAGAGTAATTCAAAATAAGTCAATAACAATCATTCAGAGCTGGTGTCAATCCACTGCTGGATGGAGGCCACCCCACACCATGTTGGTTATGAAGGTCGTTTGACCGTGAGATGTCGTCCGCCTCTGATGTTGAGCTGCTCGCTGAGGCAGGGGCATTGAAATCGGGTCGCTGGATTCATAACGCAACTGTGGTGCTCACCACTGCACCAAGTGAAAACACGAATTGAACATCATATTGTTGATGCAGTCATTGGTAAACAGGCTGAGGCCATCAAATAACTAGACTTGAGATTTTAGTTTAATTCAGGGCAGCTGCCTGGATGTAAACTTAGCGCCTCAGCGGTGCTGGCTCAGTGTTCGGACCACTCAGCCGCTTCTACATTAGATCATTAATTTAGTTATGAAAATAACTCAGGATGGTATGGTTTAGTCGTTAACAGGCAACGCAAACTCGTAACGTCATATGAGCCACAGAGCACATGGTCCCAGAACCAATTAAAAGGTGCAAAGCAAGCTTCAGAAATTCAGTAACAAGATACTAAGTAGTGACCCTGAGAGCCTCGAGGTTAACCTCAGTCTCTTGGGCTTTCCACGTCCGCATTTCGAATCCCCCACATTGAAATGTAAAAATAGGTCTAGCAGCTGAGCACGGTGGCTCGTGTCAGCTTCTTGAGCTGGTATGTACATCTCAAGTCAAGTGTTCAGCTCTCTGCTGATGCTCCGCCTTCTGGCAGGAGGCGACTGTCCACAGAACCCGCTTCGTAATGATTATTGAGAGTGGTAGCTGAGTGATTCATAGGTCTAAAGCCAGAGTGAAAATGTCTACCTGCGACTAAAGAAGTCGGATACCAAAAACAAGCTAAAACGAAAACCGATGCAATGGAAATCGACCAATGGAAATCGACAGATAGAATATGGAAAAGATCAGATGGTAACACACATCAGACAGAGGCTTGGCACAATGGGATATAACAATGACAAGAGTTGAGAAGATCTAGGATGAGATGGGTGGTGGTGGTAGTAGGGTAGGAGGGTGTGTGGGTGGTGGTGGTGTTGGGCTAGGAGGGTGTGTGGGTGGTGGTGGTGGTGTTGGGCTAGGAGGGTGGTGGTGGTGGTGGTGTTGGTAGGCTAGGAGGGTGTGTGGTGGTGGTGGTGGTGTTCACTCACAGTCCATCGTCTCGTCTGGGCCTGCCGAGCGCGCTGCTCAGCCCTCGGTGCGGGGACACCGACTTGCCCCGGCGACGATCCCTCGGTGGAGACGGAACCCCAAAGAGACTCTTACGCAGCTGGGAAGGCGGAGTAAACATGTGGAACACACGATGCAAACACGTCGAACACGCAACACAGACATGTCAAACACACGACTCAGACACTAAAAACACGCCACGCAGACACGTGGAACACGCAACACAGACACCTCAAACACATGATGCAGACATGTCGAACACATGACGCCGGTGCAAGGGGAATACATGGTAATCATATGCAAACAGACAGACAATGGATTGCCTCAACATTTGCTGCTTGGCATTTTTGATGAGGTCAGACAGTTGATTACTCCCACTCTGGCCGCGTAGGGTGTAGCCACTTTTCTGAACACTCCTTTAAATCTCCCTTGGCAACATTTCTTCATTTATGAACTGCCTCTGGCAGGAGACTAAGTGATTATGTGGATTCACCTCGTTACGATGATATAATTGTAATTTGAAGCCTTTTGTCAAGCTACCGCCGTGACGATTTTTTTACCACACTTAACCACGCCGGCTCGTGCGGGTTGGTGACGGAGAGGCCTGGGGACCGGTCCAAATATCTCTCGCCACCGATGTTAACGGTGGGCAGCAATCAAATTGAGGCAATGCGATTCCTAGCGCAGCGCCCCAATCACCGCTCCACCGCTTTATTTGGAGCTACCAATGACAGACGTGGCCTGGACACGGCTCGGTCGGGAGAGCGGCACGCTTCCAGGGCACAATCAACTCCATTGTGTCAAACGGGTTCCATTTAAAATGGGCGCAAGGGGATGCCCTCTGGCCTCGGCCCGCTGCCCTCGTACTTTGCAGCGGATGTCCCTGCTGTGGCGCTCCAAGCGGCTGCGCGTCTCGGCCGCGCTCGTCCGCAGCGTGTTGAGCGTCAGGTGGTCCCACGCGATGGTCTCGAAGCTCTGCGAGTCGTGCGGCACCGACAGGCCCACCTTGATGCGCGTCACCGTGTGCAGGTAGCCCCGGTACGCCTCCTGCAGCGGCCGCGTGAAGGAAGTTCAACACGCGTAAATTAGGCGATGAAACACATTTGTCGTTGGCCGAGGTAGAATGGGAGTGAAGACATAGAAGGCGTTGTCCATTTCTAATGCTCTTTAAAGCGATCGGTTGACTTGTTTGCCGCTGACGAGCGAGGAGGAGCTACTTATAGAGCCGTAGCAGTCGGGCGTCGACACGGCTTGATCGACGGTCCTTCGAACCCACGCGGTACGTCCTGTGGCGAGGCGCTGCCCCAACCTTTCTGTTTACGCGTCCATCGCGCACGGGCCACTCCAGCGAGAGAGACGCACCTGGAAGTCGGCGATGAGGTCGTAGAGCGAGCGGAACGTGAGCGGCTTGTGCATGAGGTCGGGCCGCCGGCTCATGCCCAGCGAGCCGAAGCGGCCGTTGTGGTAGACGCCCAGCACCACGTGGCGGAACGTCCGCCCGCCGAACTGAGACTTGAAGCTGAGGGGGAAGCGCTCCACGCCCGGGATCCCATTGGTCAAGTGTCTGTCAAGTTCCACGAGGGGGTTAAGGGTCACCGTCGCTCACTAAATGCCACGCTTACCGCAATATCATTTTTCACGATACGATACCGTGCCGTTCCTATCAAATTTGTATAAATATGCTACTGTACGGTGTTGCATCATACCATGTGGTATTGTACTGTATCGTTTTTCAAGGCACTATCAGTTTTCGACGATTATTATAATAATAGTGTCCTATAATCTTGTAATTATATTTGTATTTTTTATTGCATTGTTTGGTGCTTTGCTATACTTTCTGTACGATTAAAGATTACTCTAAACATTCACTCACTGCAGTTTACTCATTAAAAGCCTGCCAAAACTGTTTTAATTATTGCTACTTTACAATCAATGCTACTCAGATATTCTGTCAGTGACACAAGTAGTGAAATGAACGACCAAAATAATGACGTCATACAACTGCCATGCCATCAACAATGTATGAACAACAATCATCAGCATGGTTGTAGGTTACAACACGGACGATACGATCATCATGGACCTCATACCGTACAAAGTTTAGTATGAATAGTGTCGCCTTACCGCTGTAAGCCGACTCCAATTAGCACGGTGAGCCACGTACGGTGCGAAAGAAGTTCAACATCCACACATAAATACGTAGTGCCCCGCAAAACCCACATTGACCAACACACGCCCCAACCTACACACCTATCCTCAGCCCAGGTACGTGTACAGCGCTTTAGTAAATCTACTGCTGGATGAGGTCCTCCCCACGCCAAGGGGGCCCTGGAGGTTATTTGAGCGTAAGTCCCCACGCTGGGTCTGTGCGAGTCGGTGCTGGAGGTTCCCAGGACTGGTTCAGACAGCACTTGCCACCGGTGTTAGCCCAGCTCAGAAATGTAACTCAGCTCGCTGGGTTCACAGTGCCAGTGGGCCAACCACTGCCCCGCAGCTCCAAGTCTTATGTCCTTAAGTTATTTAAATTAATCGTCTTTGAAATAAATAAACATATACCATGTGATTCCCCGGGAATACACAGCCAGAAGCTATAAAAACGGCTTTAAAAAAAAACTTTAAAATTGTGAGTAATATCGTAACAATATAAGTGTCTTTTCCATGCAAACGTCACATCTATTGTAAAAAAAACATGGTTTTGGATTATATTATCATAAAACCAACTTCCTACAGGACAACATTGGAAAAGTGTTACATAAATGGTTCACACGCTCGTAAATTGATGTTCATTTCCCAACGGATAAATCTGTGAGCGGAAAAAGCAATGCCAACCATGCATGCTATGGGTGTGCCTGCTATTCAAGGGCAATGGTAAACATTAGCCTAACAATGCAAATAAGTACTTGATTACATTTATTGGAATTTTGTGAGTGGCTGTGTAAACAGACCAGTCCACACGCTCTCCCTGCTTCTGTTGGTTGTGACCGTGCATTGTTCGGCACCATGTCTGACGTTTCGCTCCACATGGTGGGAGATTCTTTAGGAATTGAATTTCAGTTCTTGAAGCTCCCAGCGCATGGAGTAAAACGTTGGACACCATGTCGAACAACATGCAGAACATCCCGGGAACACATCGGAGAGCCATGCAGCACAAATGCAAAAACCGATGCAGTCGGCCGTTTACTCGTGTACTGGTTTTCTTTAGAGCAGTAAACATTGCCTGGAATCTTCTCCAGGTGGTCTCCAGAACCCGGAGGCACATTTCTTGTGGTGTTGTTGCAAATTCTCAGAAGTGGTATCGTATAATAGACAAGGTAATCTATATTAATATATAAATAATATACACTTACTTTTCACACCGATGGTTGTACAGTATAGTAACGCATCGCACGTTACTGAGCATCCTCTGTGTAGGTATTGTACCACGTTGCGATCCACCAAAAATGCTTCGAATGAAGTCCTTTATATTTAGGTTCCGGTTTTGAGGAACACACAATGGGAGTAAACCGGGGTATGCCTCGATTGGCATTCAATTGTTTGAGTTCTGACTCCACGCTTCCGAGTTCTCCACAGAACAATGAGTTGGATTCGTGATATACGCGCGCTATAAGTTGTTTATTATTATTACCGTGAGATTCCAAAAAATAATTATTTAGAAGTAACATTGTACGCTAATGAGTTTTTGCTTGGCTCATCCCTGTAGATTCCACTCTAGAAATACAGCGCTGCCGCAAAGTCCAAACGTGAGCAGCATGAATGTAACTCTTTAAGCCGTGCGGAGTTGCTGCTCGTCACAGATTTAGTGCTCAAGAAAGGCTGTCTGGAGTCACAGCCACGCAGCAGACAGAAATTAGAGGCACACACTTAGCAAACATGCCCTGGGGGGTATGAGAATGTGGCAGAGTGTAATATGCAGGGAATAAAAATATACAAGACTCTGCAATTCAGAAAAATCTGCTGATATAATTGAGTGGCTTTACTCTCAAACTTAAAATGCCTTTTTCTGTATATCGAGTATTTTGTTTTTATAGATTGTCAATCCACTCAAGAGCCGAAGGCCACTCAATGCTATCTTGCTGTATCAGGGGGGCTGACTGCCCATCATCACCACGCTGGCGGGCGAGGCGAGTGAGGGTGAGGCTCAGGACCGGTTCAGAGATAATTTGTCACGAGACACAGACGGGACTCAAAGTCAAGGCCAATGCGCTCAATACCAGGGACATTACCTTGGGGCAATACGTCCAATGTGGACATCCTCTTGGTTAGAACAACAATGGAGAAACGACTCTTTATGTGTTCTACATTGTAACACTCGTATTACATAGCCTTATCCAACTTATGACATAAGGTCGATAATGTCTATTCCATGTAATGACACCATTACATGGCAACAGAATGATTCACATTATTTAATTAACTTCAGTGGCATCTAACAGCTACCTAGCAGCCGTGCCGCACATCCCGAGATAGTAATCCCTCAGCCCAGTGGGCACCGCGTGTTGAACTTATCTCGCACAATACGGAGCCAACCACGCCAATCAGAGGCGAGTTGTCAACATTAAACTCAAACCCATGAGTTCAATACTACCCAAATATACGTGGTTGTGTTTGCGACGAAATCACCCACAATTCACTCCATCTCGTCATGTCTTGCAGGCTCAGCAGGAGTGAGCCTGGATAGCGCGAGCACTTCGTGACCACCACGCACAGAAGAACAAGGCTCATAGGCTGCTGCGCAAGCTACAATGTCCCAGAGGCCAGTGCACAATAATCCATGGACAAATAGAACTTAGCTCATGACCACTGCACTCCCTGCATTCACCAGCCAGCACTGACCATGGTACAATACTTTACACGACTCACACGGCATGGGGAACCCCTCATCCAGCAGTGGATTGGCAAATGGACCATGCACGTACGTGTACGATGTCATTTTTAATTGATATGTATACAGTATATATAAAATCAAGACTCTCTTGACCGCGAAGGAAAATCAGACTCGATCTGTGAGGTTTATACAGCTTGGGAATTGTAGCACGGAGCTCGCAGGCGCCTCTCGGGGCTTGCTCTGTCCGCGACTTGATTTTAATTGACAATGAGACACATAAATGGACTGACTTTTTGTATTTTATCTCGACAACACAGTGTGTCTAATTGGATTATTTCTGCAGGATTAATACAAAAAACTTAACATACTGTACAGTCTCCCAAGAACGTCCTCGTGATAAGTTAATTTATAAATTATGAGCAGATAACGACCATGCAGTAGTAGTAGTGAGATCCATTGAGTAGTGCGAGTGATGTAGCAGGAAGATAAGTTGTTTGGGGGACTGGCTTGCTGTCTCAAAAAGGGTGGGCAGACACAATATTGGAATTCACCGCACTCCTTCCTGGCGTGGAGACAGCCAGCTGGCTGAAACGCCGAGACATTTACTTGCTCTCAGGGACTGGAACAAGCCCCCGCTATGATATGTGTACATCTCTGATGCATCGTTTAGCTTCACTGAAGCAGCAACTTCATTCCGTCGTTTTGTTATCGCCACTACTAGCACGCTAAAGTATGATCCACATTAAGTTATTGGAGTGGTAGTGGGTAGCATGCTGCACCATGAACCTGACGACACGAGTTCTAAACTATTTATTATTTTACCAGGTAAGGCCCATTGTGCTACATAGCTCTTTTTCAGAAGCGACCTGGCCACAAATGATAACTCAACGAAGTGGCTTATCACGTGTAAGTGTATATCAGACAAATACTCTAAACGCACGTTTCTAAATGTGGAGGGAAAAACCGGAGGACCTGGAGAAAAATCCACGCGACCACGGGGAGAACATGCAAACTGCAAATATACAGGCATCAGGATCGGGATCGAACCCACGACCTCCTGCATACCAGGCGAGGGAGTTAACATATTCTTGGGTCTTTCGATTAAAGTCACGTAGATAGGTTCAAAGAAAATAAAAAATAACAAAAAACTATGACGTTTGGATCGCAACACAAGCGGTCGTCTTCAGGAAAACTACTGGAGCTTTGTTGATAAGCCAGTGGGCTTGCAAAGTACTTTCGTCTTAAAGAAATCAATTTCGTGAGCCCACTGCATTCAAACAATGATCAGCCACGACCAAGGTATTGGTCCTACTGTGTTTCAGATCTGCCTCATGTTCACGAACACTGTCCGAAACATGTCGCTTAGTTTCCCCAATGTAACTACTGCCGCAGACACAGCTTAGTTTGTAGACGCCGGGGTATTGCATGTCAGGGATATTATCCTAACAGATGGGATCAGATCACGAATTTTATGTACTGTGTTAAATCGAACCTGGATCTTGTGTTTGCTCATGATTTTGGAAATATTTTTAGTGACTCCTGCTATGTATGGCAAGGTGATGGTTTTGATTGGGTCCTCAGATGGTTCTTTCCCAACGGTTGGGGTGATAGCTTTGTTATTCTTTGTTATTTTCTTTGAACCTATCTACGTGACTTTACCGAAAGACCCAAGAATATGAATTCCTGCAGTCACGAAAGCTTTAAGTCAAGGAGTTAACATCTCTTCGCCACGAGTTCGAACACGAGTTCGAACACGAGTGGCGCGAGATATCTCAACTGGAGCTGCCCTCCCCACCTTCCACCATCGTGGTGAAGTGTGGTAAAAACACACACAAACGACACGGCGTGGGGAAGCTTTCGTTCAACGGTGGATTATAATGGCTGGAATTTATTTTCATGTTAATATTTGTAAAAACTCTTTGTATAAACTGTAGGCATAAGATATAAATAGTAGCTACTCAACAACTCCTTAACCACCTTCATGGAGGCCTCTTTTATTGCACATGACTCAAGAGCACAGATGGCTCATTTAACCGCGGACAAAGGAGCCATAATTCAAAGAGCAGTTGATACAATTATCCCAGCCAGGGAAAGAGCAGTGGAATATCGTAAGCCAGTTTCCAAGACGGGAAAAATGTCACAGATTAGTGAATTTATATTTACATAGATCTAACCTAATTGTGTGTTCATCAGACAGTGGCTGGCTATTTGGAATTCTTGCTATCATTGCTGTAGAATTGTTGATCTTGCGAGGAGGGCCAACGTGCAGTAGTTAAAGGATGAAATGAACATCAACTTAGTGTGATAGGAATGCAGAGCACATGCTGATTTGTCAATATTCAGGAAATAAAGTTTTAGAGGCAAAACAACACTTTTCATTAGAACAATATCCCTCTACCAGCTGAGTGTTCATTCATATTAACACTGCAAGCCTGTAGAGGATTTGTTTTCAACCACAGATGTATTTAACAATCGCAAAAAAACAATAAATAATGATCTAACTCTCCAAACAACATAGATTATGCAAAGTTTTTTTTTTTAGCAGGAAAAGCAAAACTGAATTATTAGTTATTTTTCAGAGGCAACCTGGCCATGCACGATATCCCACTGAAGTGGCTTATCATGACATGCAGGAATGTATGGTAGCAGCCAAATAATCTCAACACGTTTTTCGAAATGCGGAGGGTAAAAACAGAGGAACCCAGAGAAAAATCCACACCACGGGGAGAAAGAACATGCAGACTCCAAATATACAGCAGGCATCAGGGTTGGGATCGAACCCACGATGTCCTCCACACCAGGAGAGGGAGTTAACATCTCCTCGTCCCAGTGGATCCTACGACGGGAAATATAACAAGCGGGCATTTGTGGAAAAGCAACATCGTGGAAAAAAATCTAATAAAGCAGTCCCCCACCCTTAATGGTGTATGACACTCAAATGTCTCATTTAGCCTGGCCGAATAACAATTAGGGAAGATCTGTGGTGCAGTGGCGAGCGCACTCGGCCATGAGCCCCGCCACCTGAGTTTGATTCCCGCTTTGGCCCAGACAACTAGAAGTATAATAAGAATGATAAAAGATGACAAAAAACAGCATCGCAAAATGATGCAGCTCTTAGTTTTCACGATTCACTGGATCTGAAGGTAATTAGGTTGAGATGTGTAAGGAAATGTAATCTAAAGAGAAAACATCAATGGCTTATAATCTAAACCATCCCTATTAAATCTCACCGTTTACAAATAATGGTGCCCTTGATAACTTGCACCTCCTTCGGAACGTTAACATGTTTATGATGGCGTAATGAGTGAGAATAAAATATAAATGTGTGTGTGTGCACTCTCAGCTGTATATTATCATAATTTCACAGCCTTTGCTGTGTATACAAAGTACAGTACTGCTGCTGTAATTAAGCTCGAAAGTCTTCAAACTGGTGCTTGCTTGATGGCACTGCATGCTTGGCAGGGAGCGTAATTGAACGAGAAGAATCCATGTCAGGAAACAGCGGTTCCTTATCAAGGTGCCGTATTGCCCTCCCTTGTCACACAGGCAGCACGTGATCACGCTGCCACTCCCGCACGGCGCACCTCTCACTCGCTCTGCAATCTTTATTGTTCTGCAGATTCTAAGCCTGTTCTCGACGAGCCAACGTAACGTCGCAAAGGAATTAGTGTCTGAAAAATGGCTTTTCAAACGCCATGAATGTTCTGAACGGTACAGAGCGTCTCCAGGAGACATCATGCGCCCGTGGTAAAGGCATCATTTCAGTTCCCACTGGGCATGAACGTGCACTTTTATTTCTTGCAGTTGCCGATTGCCTCTAGAATGGTGATGTCATATTAAATATCCCTACACTAATACTCTTATCAAGGATAAACCTCTAATTGGCTTTCCAAAGGTTTAATCGTGTACCTATGTTGAGCTTCTTCCACATCGTGCGTAGCCAACTGCGTGAATAGAAGGTGCGGGGGAACGACAACAAACTAAACACAAAACGCAGTTATCAAGAAATTCGTTTTCAATCTATATCTAAAAGTGCATAGCTCCAGTGGCTTCCTAATATGGGAAGAGCGTTCCTGACGCCCGCAGAAGCGCATCTGAGAACGTGCGACGCAGTGACCGTCTTTGTTCGATGGCCAGCCAAAAGCCACTGCGAGGATGGGGGAGTTTCAAGTGAATTCCGCTGCTGGATGAAGGCCTCCCCAGGCCGACTCCACCTAGCGCAAGCACACCACGAGCCGACCAGCGTCGCTCCACCTCCGCGGCGGACGTCCTCTCGGCCGCATGCCCTCGCTTCGCTGCCACCAAATCGCGGCTCTCATCCACCAGCCACCATCCGCTCGAGCGGCGCGTCATGCCCAAGCTCGCTCGCTCTCCCAACAGTCAAACTGATGCCTTTCACCTGCATGCTCTCCGATTCATGTGTTCCTTTTTATGCCTCGCAGTATAATGCCATGCATGCACCTCTGCACACTTTTTTGCAGGATGTCCAGCTTTTGTTATAATTTAGTGAATGCCCAGATTTCCAATCCACATGTCCTAGCGGTTCCCATGAACCGACAAAACGCTTTCTTCTTTCGGCACATTGCAAAGTTGCTTTTCGTTATCGAGTTCCGCTTTCCAAAAGCACTCCGACCTGCTCTCATCCATCTCTGAATACCGTCTCTATGATCACGGGCCTTCTCTAACGACCGTTCTTGGCACATACACTCTGCTGTATTTTCTACCCGACAGATGTCTCCAATTGTTGAACCAACGTGTCGTATGCTCCACCCAGTGTATACTAGCCACCCCATATAAGAATAGGTTGTATCCTTTCTGGCAATAAAACAGGTGTGTTAAGATGTTAAAACACCAAACGGAAACCTTTTGCAAGGAATCATGTCACTGCATTAACCACATCTACTTGTGCTGAACATGCAAACAAAAAACACGCTCTGGTAGTAGATGATGATGCATTGTCTTTGAAACTGTTTGGTCCACACCAGAGACGGTTTCTTTTGAGCCTCGTCTCAAACAGTGTCAGACCAGAGGACGCCAAAAGGCGTACAGCCCCAAAACAATGCCACTGTCAGAGTAATGAGAGCTCGGGGTTAGCAGCTACATCATGGGACCTCCTTTTGTTTGTATTTTCACCACAAGTATTGTGGTTAATGCAGACATGACTCCTTGCAAAAAGGCTTCAGTTTGGTGTTATAACATCTTGACACAGCTGTTTTGTTGCCAGAAAGGGTAAAGCTATTCTTATATTTTGATATTGGCAAGGGAGTGTAATTGTATATTTATGAGTGTACAATGGCTTTAACATCCATTATTTATCCAGAAATCTACACTCAGGTGTTTTCTGATTATAATGTGTGTAGTGAGCACCCTGCCACTACATATGTATGGCAAAGCACCAGGCTATAAAATATTGTTTTAGCAAATAGTGCCATAGTTCAAATCATGTTTATTCATGTGATTGTAAGTAGTACTCAATATTAAACAATTATAAAAGTTTAAAGTTAGCTATGCCGAAGTAATCTTAAAAAATTTGTAGCCAAGAAAATAAATAAAAATGTATCCCCGAAGCAGAGCTACAAAGTGTCTGCTATTGAGTTGTTATGACAAAAAGACGTTCACTACATTAGCAACACGCATGGATTACATGCTCTTGAGATTACATTCAGACATAAAACGTCTCACTATATCATCACGTGAAATGTGTGGTAATTTTATAAACAGTCAAACATTGTCCTGGTTCAATAAAGCCAGAGGGCCCCAGTCACAAGTCTATTTTCACCGTTATTCCAGCAGCGTCTCAATGGCACCGTCACGGCATGAAACAGCCATTGTCTCTTGAACTTCTCTCGCACCGTACGTGGCCAGCCGTGCTCAGCAGAGGTGCAACTCGTGCCACAAATGCAACATCCACAAATCACAAAACCCAACACATTTCTCAATAACGCTGTTGCCTTAAGTGAAAACAGCATATACATGCAACAGGAGACTTGCATTAACATTATTTAGATAAGTTTAGTGCTATAAATGTCCAAATGATGAACCACTTTGTTGAGTGATCATTTGTGGCGAGGTTGCTTCTGAAAAATAAGTTCATACCTGAGTGAGCTTTGCCTGGTAGGATGGGGATGGTTTAGTTTTATTAATTTGTGTTTTAATAATTTATTTACCTTTCTTGTACTTTGCACTATTATCATGTTTTTGTATTTTTTGCTGTTGTGACGATCCTACCCGCCCCTACCGGATATGTGAAAGAGAGCCACATAGCTCATCGGATTCCTCCAGAATAAATATTCTGATTCTGACTTTTCAGGGCAACGGCTTTTCTTCTCGGCGCACCAAAGTGCTTGTGCCCCGCTTCCAATGGAGTAGGTAGCACCGAATCATTGGTTTAAATGGCTCGGAGCTCAAGGCGAGCAGGCTTCGGTGAGCGCAGCGTCAGGGCGACCGCTCTCGAGCGGCGAGCGCCGAGAGCGTGCGGCGGCCCATTCTGGAACTTTGTTGCGGTATTTCCGCACTACGGTTTTTGAAGGTTTTTTCGTGGTGCGCTAATCTTTTGAGAGAGCTGCAAAATGATAGCCATGCACGCACACAACCAGGGTGACTGATGATGAAAACAAATAAGATGTGAATAAAATAAGCAATGCTTTTGGTGATTATGTTATGGCAATGACATCAAACAGCTCTGTTCTGCCTTTCGAATTCGAGGTGAAAGAATGTGGAGCCACGTGAGCTCTCTTGCTAATCTGAAACAGACCCTGCAACACTCTTCATGTGAAGTGCTCTTCCCAATAACATCTGGCAATTCAGCAGCGTTTGCTCCACAGTTCTGACTGCTGATGAGACCAGGTCGAAACCAGCCCCAGAGTCTGCTTCCTTAAACACATTCTGCTTGACAATACTGGTATAGAAAGTCACAAGGCTGATGGACTAAAACATTACACTTCTATTTGTATGAGAAGTATTTTTTGTTATCCTTCTCCCCCCTGGCGGTGGCACGTGCCCCCCACCCCTCCCAATGATCTGATCGAAATCCCTAATTTCGATCGGATCATTGGGGTTTATTAGTAATAAATCGGCCTTTTGCGACCCCCACTGCCACTGCGTAGCATATTATGACGTGCCAGGGACTCAATGAGATGATAGGACAATAGTCCGAGTCCATAATTGGCAATAAGTAGTGGCAAAGCAGTTATAAGTGACTCACAGAATTGTGCGCAGTTGTGTATACAGTACACGACTTCCCTGAAGGCATCAACACCTTCAGCGAGCGCGATGCCGATCACACACGGTTCGAATTCGACCCTCAATAGATGGCTGCACCATCGCCGCACACGCGTCGAATAAAAAGCAAGGGACAGGTCCTTACTTACTAACAACTCCTATCATTTTTCATCGCTGGAGGGGTTGCCCCCCTTCTACCTGAAAATCCTGGCTCCGCTATTCTTCTCCCGCACCTCCAATTAACAGTTAGCGACGTATGGTGCGAAAGAAGTTCAACTTACATACATACAAGACACAGAACATATCTCTGCTTATGTATTCTGTACGCTGGATTTAAGATGACCGGATATGTAGTCACGCCACCTTTGTTGTTCATCTAAAGCACCCTGGATGCCACATGATGGGTTGGCCACGTTAGTGGAATGTAAAGTTTTCTTAAACGGTTAAATCTAGGATTTACAGTGCAGCACCTGCTTGCTGACCAAGTGCGTCACGCCAAGTGGCTTAAAGTCATTCATTCCCTTTATCGCTCTAAACTGTCAAGCCAAGGGTCACGGTGCAGGCCTCTCTGTCACTCGACTAAAGGAACTTGGAAGCTGCTGAACATATTAAAAAATATGCAAGCGGAACTCCATTCAGTCTCCATATATGAATAAAAAAATATTTTTTGCCCATTTTTCCATCAGCTTTTTTGTGTTGAAGGTGCCGTAGTTGAGATGGGAATGCCCTTGCTAATAACATGTGGTAACCTAGCAGTATTTTCTTTAATAAGCCTGACTGATGATGAGATCCGGGTCAAAACCGGTCAACAGTTTGCTTGCTTTAAACATTTCTGCTGGATATTGGTCTGGAGAGCTAATAGGCTGATGGACTAATTGTTGTATTTATTATAATTATTATTACATGCAAAGAGAAAGTATGTCTCTCTATATTGTGAATACTTTCACCAAAAATGCTCCACAGCAACGGATGAGTTTATGAAGAACACGGCACCTACAATAGACTGTAGAACACATTCACCTGCCTAGTGAAACCAGACGGTAAACAATGGCAATTAATACTTGAAACTTCGCGTGATAATGTGCACCTTCAATTAATTCTGCTTTGCCTCCTTCATCAAACGAGTGTTTCTGAACACGTTTCTGAAATATTTTTTGCTAAAAGATACGTAGAGTACTGTACACACACATTGCCACATGCCGACACTCGCTGAAAAACCTCTGCATTCATAATAACAATTAGTATTGCCATCGCATCACACGCCACCAAGCAGAGGGAGGGTCACCCCAGACACATTGGGTGCACGTCAAGGATACATTCCCAGTATGACGGCTTCCAGACACTTGATGGGAAGAGATTCTTGCACCATCTCACGAGCGGAATCCATAAGCCTGTTGGGAGGCAGACGTTCATTAATCCACTGTGTCAAACGATTGGAGGGTTGGCATCGATACAGCTCTAAGTGAAAACAGACATGGGATAGCTTGGAAAGGCCTGGGGGTTTTTTTTTGCTCCATGCAATGAGCAAATTCAGTGTTATTATGTGGCCCCTAAATTATTATTAATACGACACTTTTTACCCTGGAAAGCCTAACGACTCTGTTTCAGGATACTGCCACAATTTTTGCAGAAGGGGACCCTAGCTGTTATGTTTATTCCAATTCAGTAGTTTATTGGGGTAATTTTGGTATTATTGTTGTTGGTAAATTTGTACCACGATATCGGCACACAATGGCCTCCTCTTGCGAATCGTGTCATGGGATCTTTAACGTCCGCTGTGAAGCAGACGCCGCATATGTTTACGGTTGACAGAACCACAGTACGAGTCAAGGAGGCCGCTAGATTCGAACCGCGGACCTCTGGTGACATGAATAATGAAGCTCTCATCAACATGACACAGTGCCTCATGAGTGGGTTTCCTCCGATATATGCCGTTTGTGTTACTTTCTGCACACTGCTCGACTTTGTAATTCTCTCCCATCATCTTTCCTCCAAGTTCTGTAAACCTTGCTCAACTCAAGAAATGTATTAACTCATGTATATTACGTCGTTAACTCATGTATATTACACCTTCAGGAATGGTTTACTGTTTGCTGCCTTGGTATTTGGGGCCTCTGAGCATTTGCTCAGTAATCATAATTGAATATTGATTAAATATATATGCATTTACACTGAACTGTTATAATGTATTGCTGGTTATTTAAACTGTGAATCACGAGATAATATTCCTGTTATGCATATACACAAACAAGTCAAGTGAATGGCCTGACAGTGTGGGGTATTAAACTTTTGCGTGTGATATATTCCATGATGATATAAGCACGTGTGAAACGGTTGCACAAGGCATGCATCCACATTAGTTTCCATGTGGAAAAAATGACAACCGTTATATGACTGGACTGAAAGTCTGAAGCCCGTGGTTATGCCTTATAACCACGACTGTTCAGACAAAGGCATCTTATCACTCAACTTGTGGTGCGTCAGAAATGAGAATTCTTGCATGTGGCTCATATTGGTGATGTGAGTCACTGCAAATATCGAGGTTCTCAGAGGGCAAGGCATGTGCCGTCTAAAACACGTGTTGTTCGCAACCTGAACATGACACTCCTGAATAAATAACACGTTTAATAAATGCTTCCTTGAATTCTACACAAGCGTATTAACCCTCTATAAACGTTGCAGATGCCATTGTGCAGCTAGAATTTCCGGGTTTTATAATTGTGTATATCATCATCAGGCATGTTCGATCCACTCCTGAAAGCCTACCCAAGTTGTCACCATCCGTCAGAGTCTCGTGGCTATGATTCATTATGACAATTAGAAATACGCCTGCCTACCCAGAAAAATCTCACCGAATCTCACGTGAACATTTTTTCTGGAGGGTCCTGCCAAGTTTTTTTAAGTATGGGGCGAGCATTGCTCCATATATATATATTCCCTTTGAGTAATTTGGTGCAACAATCTATCTCGCTTCTGCACACAATGCGGTGTCACCGTTCCATCTCTCATATTCTCGGTCGTGTTCCCTACGACGGCTGCTGCCACTCCATCGTTCGTCTCGGCCATCGGCCAATCATCCCGTCTCCTCGTGTTGTGTCCTGCCCGAGCCGGCTTGCTTTTCTTCAGGGTCAAGACGACGTCTCTACATTCTGTTCTGTCTCTCTCAGAAACCTGCGACGCTCAGCACCTCTTTGCGCACTTTTCAGCTATTGTTCCCTTTTCTTTGTCACTGAACCACGTTTTCCATCCATTTATCCTGAGCAGGTTTTACGCGGAATGATTCGGAATGATCTTCCTTAGGTACAATGCTATGTTGCTGCTTATCGTCGAAAAGCACTCAAACTGGCTCTCGCTCATCACTTTATTTCATCACATTTATCCTGCTTGCCCAAGGCGCACCATACTATGATGTGTTACAGTCACATCCATTCCCAAATCTTCGTTTGTTTAGAAAATTTGAAATGATACAAATCATTCACGGAGATAGAGATTGCAAGAAGAAAGTAGCAAAATACATTCTCAGAAGAGGAGTCACGCAAGGAGACACGCTCTTGCCACAGTTATTCACAGCGATATTAGATGTTTTCTGAAAATTGGATTGGAGAAAAAAAAAAGAGTATATATATTAATGGTGAAGATGTTAAACTGTATCATACTTGATGGTGACATTGTCAGGATAACAACCAGTGGAAATTAATGTCAGCAAATGATTGAGAAACTTTGCAAAGGCTTCAAAGTGTTCCTCAAGATAAATAGCATGCACAGTACCGTATAAATACACACAGGACAGTTTATATTTTAACAATAGTTTAGTGCATTTTAAGTAAGGAGTGTTATTTTGTATGATACGTTAATTTTGTTTTAATCCAAAACGAGACAGAGTGAACACGGTTACTTACCCAACCAACTGGCCTGCTTTTGCGAATCTCAAAGAACTGAGTCCCAGTGTGATTATATCTGTGTCAAGAACACGCTTAGGAAGATAACAAGCAGCCAACAGCGCTGCGGACAGACGGAAGCCGACGTTGTAAAATATGCACACGACTTGAGAGCCAAAAGCTCCAGGTTCAAAAACGATATTTCATACTCCTTTATATATTGGCACCGATATCATTAGAAACATCGCCGATGTTGTAATTGTATCATACACCGATGTGTACTTTATGTGTAAAGAGCTTCGCATAGAAATACTGTGGCATCGAGCTTATTAGTTTGTACTAACGAACAACAACAAATTTTAGATATGAACTTCTACATCATAATTACACTTGTGGTTTAAGGTTGCATGCAGCTGAATGCAAAAGATCCACATTTCATAGAGATTTTCTGACATTGATCCAAAATGCAAACGCAACTCTCGTGGAAATACTCTGCTCTGTCGACCCGCCCAGAGATAAGGGCACGAGTGGCCCCATTCCCATGGTCCCTTCGAGGGGCTGGAAGTCTGTGGCAGACGGGCCACAATTTTCACCAGAGCACATGACGCACATAAGCCTGCACTGTCATGCAAATCCCCAATGCCGCAGTGTCCCACTGTTGTGTGGACACAACGGACAGATTGTGCCTTGCGGATGTCCGTGAATGGATCCAATACATCGCGATGTATGCACTCTATAGCTACTGTAGTTGACACAAAGGTGTCATCCGCGATGAAATGTAATTAGATAGTGGTGGAGCGATGACTGCACGACTGCCATGAACACGGAGACGTGCTAACATCAGTGGCGAGTGAAGTCTTAAATGGTCACGGCCCCGCTCCGCTCCCCCTCTCAACACCCTCTACCAAGCCGCACCGACCAACATTGGGGAAGTATGGCCAAACAATCCCCTTAACTGACACAGGTGTGGGGGGCCTTCATCCAGTAGGGGATTGACAAAGGAATTCACGTGAGATGTATTCTTCGACAAGACAGTAGTTTGAAAGGAAGGCGAGGGTGACTGCGAGGGTTGGGTGGTACATGCAGCGTACGCCTCTCCAGTATTTGGCTGCTGCTATAAAGTGACACTCGACAAGCCCCTTCGTCGACGTGTCGTTTGTGGCCAACTCGCTTCTGACGAAGAGCTCGACAGCTCAGTTGGTGTTACCTGGTGAAATAAAGCATTGGTTCGTTTTATATTCTTGGTTCTTTCGGTAAAGTCACGGTAAAGTCACGTATATATGAATTCCTGCAGTCACAGGAAGTTTTAAGTCTGGTTAATTTTTTGAAACTCTGAAGTCGTCCTCAACAGACGTTGGGGAACACATGGGGCTCAGGTCTCGGTGCGACGTGTCGCCGACACCGTGGCAGACACGTGCAGGTTTGGAGGGATGAGACTCGTCCAGGAGAATAAAAATCAAACGACCGAGTTCAAACTGACGAGTAATTGTGATTCTTTAATACATTCACTTCTTTCGCACCGTACGGTAGCCAACCGTGCTAATAACTTGTTATCAGTGCATGCATCATGATGGATTGCCGATTTCCGTTTCACCAATCCCAATTTTAAGATGTCACGTGTAACTGCGTCACTATCACTTTCATCGTCTTTTTTATTTTCAACGATAGCAGATGACCAATCAAGAGTTGTTATCGAATTGAGGTAAATTCACAACTGACTATAGCGAATTCGATTCCAATTAGAAAGCGGATGTTTTGAAAAGAACCCACAGAATGGATTGAGAAAGATACACTGGCACAGAGCATGCCCATATGGTCGTGTTGCAATTGCAACGTCGAACGCTGCACACGCCACTGCTCTATATGAGGACATTTGAAGCTGCAGTCCCTTCTAGGGGCGAGCTTACTTAAGGTCTACTCAAGCAGTCAACACTTTCACAGCGCTCAACTGTTTACGATCATTCTAGAATGGGCCGGTCGCTCCGATGCATAAGGCACGGAGCTGTGCACGCACGTTACATGCGCGGATCATCGTGACGTCGAGCACACATTTCGTTCAAGACAGTAAGTTTTTTTTTATTCCACGTTCCACTTGCGAGCTCAGGCAGGCACCTCTAGTACATATTGGATCGATTCTCTTTTCCTGTGAGGGCAAAATTAATTGGAAACTCAATGGCTACTATATTTTTGTTCCATGAGAGCACTCGGATTGAATTGTCCTGGCTCCTTTCACTGTAACATGACACGTCTGCGGGAACGGCTCTGTCAGCAGAAACGTTACTTTGTAACCAATTTGAGTTGACAATGGAAAGAATGGCCGAATTAACACTTGGCAGAGCGTCTACGCTGCGTAGCACAGTACAGTCGTTGTAATTCACATGCTAAACTGTTTCCTCAGCGTACTGGCAGCAATCGTCGGATTTCAGGCTCTGCGCAACTTTCAGCCACATCCAATTATTTTAACTTGACTATCCTCATCGTGTTCTATGCAAAGACTGTTCCTGCCATAGAAATGCGGAGTTGGCAGCACTGATTCAGGGCCACCAACAAATGAACGGTGCAAAACATGACGGCTGAAGTCCACGTCGTGTGAAGTTGGAGCGAGCAGACAATTTGTCAGGCCGGTTTAAAGATTTGTGTTATTTCACCAAGTCCATTTTCGTACTGCTCTAAGCAGTGCACACAAAACCCATTACAGTGTCGCATCCTTTTGCATTGACATGGAAAGGGTTTCACGGTCTTAAACATTGAAAAAAGAATCTGCAAACATTCGATATGCACTCACCATGAGTGTTTGCAAATTGCAGTGGTGATTTTAAAGTTTCGTTTCACAATTCAGTCTACGACCGAATAACCATGAATATGCCCTATCCAACGTTGCATTGTACTTCAACGCTCCAACAACTATGCTCCCCACCTTCACTAACCGGCATTGACCAGCGTGGTGAAATATGGTCAAATAGTGCCTCTGACCTGCATCGCTTGGGGAGGCCCTCATCCAGCAGTGAATCAGTAAAAGGGACTGTACATGTATACATCATAACTTTGGAAAGAGTCACTATAAATGTCCTCTACTCTGCAAACAAATTTGTGACGCGCAGTATGTTTTTGCTATTTGTTTATTCAGTGTGAAAGTGGTCATATACAAACACATATTTCTTATGCCCATTCATTCTATGCGGTCAAGTGAGCTGGTCAAAATGTTTTAAAGGATAGGATAGGGCACCTAACAGGTTACACCTTTCTCATTTAAACTGTATTGAAAGCATTATCATTATGAAAATAAATAAGTAAAATAAGTTACTTTCAAAATCAGTTTGTAAGCAGCCTGCTATGTGGATTACTGACCACATCGCAAGGATCGTGAAAGGGGGCAACAACATCCGGCAGTGGCTTGATCATGGCTGATGAAGAATGGACGAGTAGTTTTATGTTAGAGGTCACCGCATTATCTTGAACAATAAAGTATGAGGTGTTTGTACATTAAATTAAACCTTAATTTTGGAGCTTTCGTGACTGCAGGAATTATTCTTTGGTTCTTTCGGTAAAGTCACGTAAAAAGATAAAATAATAAATTAAATAATAGCTATTCTTTTATTTATTATTTTATCTTTATACGTGACTTTACCGAAAGAACCAAAGAATTAAATTAAACGTTCCTTCAGCAAAACTCTCCTACGTGTAGGGATCACAAGAAAGAAGACAAAGTAGTTGGTGCGTGAGTTGTGTAAGGATACTGTAGTTCCCGCATGTAGGTCTGCACAGCCAGCAGGCGCTCAGGGATCGGCATCGACGGTCGAAATGTCGGCACAGCTGGAACTGGAGGCTGGAAACAAAGAGGGGAGAGAGGGGGGAGAGAGGGGGGAATACAAAAACGGGTCAACACACTCAGACGCACTCTAACGGCCGGAATTCACAAGACTCCCAAGGGCACAGAAGCAGTTTAAAAAAAGCAAGCAGGCTTCACTTCATAAGACTCGTCACCAAGTCCTTGAATAAGGCAAACTCCAAAATGGCCCAGGTCAGCTCTGAAGGGCAGAGTGCAGGGTGATAGAGTAACAACAACACCCTTTCTCAGAGACACCCAAACAACCATCACCACGATGGATACTCCAGCAACTCAAACATCACAACGGGGTCAAGGATGCAAACTGTGTGGTGCAGGTGAGATCTTTATTAGTGTGTTTATCTCAAGTTGTGTTACGGCTTGCACTAATATTGTAATATAACGTCCCTGCCTTGTTTCATACCCAATGTGTAATATGATTTCAAGTAAGAGAAAAACACAAGCAGAACTGTATTCTTTGTTCTTTCGGTAAAGTCACGTAGAAGGGAAATAATAAAATAATAAAATAAAACATTATACAAATTCTCACGACGTCTCGGCCAGAACGCAAGCAGCCGTCCTCATTGCGTTGTGGCCGAAACGTCGTGAGAATTTTTAATGTTTAATTTTTATTATTTTATTATTTCCCTTCTACGTGACTTTTACCGAAAGAACCAAGAATATGAATCCCTGCAGTCACGAAAGCTTTCAATCGAAAAGCAGAACTGTGTTCTGTGTCTCCACATGTAAAACAGGTACTTTATTTTAACAGCCTATTGATTTTTTCAGACCAATATTTTAAAGCAGCATTTATTTAAGCAAGAAATCTCTGCACTGGTTTAGACAGTCTGGATCTCATCAGTAGAGTCAGTCTTGTGAAACAAAGATGGCAGAGTTACATTACTTAAAAGGTTCTTCGGTTTATAAACCAATTAAAAACAACTCAAAAAGTACCACAATCTATAAACTCATTAACTGTATTTGCCATGAAACACTGTTCAAATTACGTCATCATATTGTTTGGTTATTTCAGTTAAGTCACGTAGATAGAAAAAATAAGAAAAATAAAAGATATGTCATCATATATGTCCAAATACCAACTATGTGGGGAAACGTTGCCATGGTACCGTGGTCATGCTCACTGGACCTGCAAACCAGAGGTCACCGGTTCAATGTAAACAGTGGGAAGTGTTCTTAAATTCCCCCTTGCCTGGTCCACCTACCACAGGGGTGGGCGACCTGCGGCTCTGTAAGGACTGCTGCTTCGCGACGTTGTTCATCAAGGGCCACCACAGTCTCGTATTCACTACATGCATCGCGGCTCTTCAAGTATCGAGTTATTTTTTACCGAATTCGAAAAACTTGTCTCTTCTTGTTATGTTGGTTGCCGAATACCGACCTAGCAGCAGTCCACATGATCAAGAAATTGCAGGTCTGCATCTTTACCTTTAACCTTTCCCAACCAAACATATGGGATTTGTTTGAAAATAACCTAATAATTATAAAAGCAGGATTTGGCCAATCAATTCCCGCAGACACACAAGCACATGCATACAAACTACTTTCCGGACCAAAAAAAGAAATCGATATTACACTCAAGTGCACTTGAAAAGTGTGCTCCTTAATCGTAATTAATTATCAACAATGACCTGTAAGAAGCTCATGGGGAATAAGACAGGACTTTTTTATTTTACAAAAAAATGCTGGGAGGAATAATTGTCCTGTGGCAGGCGAAGTGTAGGCACTCCCATCTCTTCCAAGATGTCTGTTCAACATGGAAGAGTAGGCCAAATACCTCTAGAAGTGCTCTCATGATCTAGATCTGATAACGGCCCTTCTGCCAGCAGTGGTGTATATTTATACTGGAGGAATCCGAAGAGCTATAAGAGCTTTTTCGGAGATGTCTACGAGTTTTTCACAGATGTCCACAGCAAGCAATTGCGGGGCCGACACCGTTTTCCCTTTTATAGGCAGAGGAATGTTTTCTGCTCCTATGGCTCCCTCGTGTTTGTCACAAACACAGCGAACGGTGCTTTTGAAAGCAGAGAGTTCATATAAGGTGGCTGTGAAAAAAGTATCACCCAACTGTAACCGATTACTTTTTCATTATCTGTCAAAACAAATCCTGGCCTGAACTAGCTCCCGAAATGGTGTGTTTTGTTAAGTTTGTTAAGTGGTGCGTTTTGTTAAATTCAAAGTTCTCTAAGGTATTTTAAGATACTGCCTAGATAAGTGCTGCGGCTATAAATGAATACAGAATTTTAATAGTATATTCCACCCATGATCAAATCACCCAGAATCTAGGTGCTAGGTGGATTATTACGTGACAGGATCATGAGAGATGGTGACATCGTGGGGAGGCCGTCATCCAGCAGTGGACTGACCATCGCTGATGATGATGATATTAGACACACAATGTCCAGCAGTCTGGTTTTAAAGGCTGCTCACATTGTGCTCACGAGATAGAGAATATAAACAGTGGTCATTTTCTTCTGTATAGCGTAACACATTCAATCTGAGGCACAACTGGAGAAAACATACGAGGATGCTATAATCACAGGATACGAATTCGGTAAAGAATCTCAAATTCATCACCGTAATTTAGTGAGAGAGGAATTCATGGGACGCAATTACAGCAATGCAATAATAAAAAAATCGAACAAAAGCTGTTAAGTGCACGTGGAGAGATGCATGCGTGGAACTACACTGAATGACAGGAAGAGGAACACACGGATCAGGGAACAAACACAAGAGACATCATGTTTACTAAGGAACATGGTGTTGGGCAGGAGGAAAACAATGCCGAGAAATGACGGCCAATGGACAAAGCTGGAAGTGGAATGAAAGCCAAAGGACGGAATGTACCCACGGGGACGGCCACTGTGAAACAACGATACACTCACATGCAGGGTAAATATGGATCATGGCATCGCAGGAGGCCTTCATCCAGCAGTGGATAAACAATGGTTGATGGCTTTACCCTTTCTGGCGAGTATACAGCTGTCAAGATGTTCAAACACCGAATCGACACCTATTACAAGACATCAAGTCTGCATTACTACACATATGTATGGTCAAACGTGCAAACAAGGCATACATTATAAAACACAATTTTGTGCGGTTAATGCAGACATAATGCCTTGTAATATGTGTCGGTTTGGTATTTTTTTGCATCATCTTGATACTGGCAAAAAGGGTTCCATAGAACGGTTGATGATTAAATACTCGAAAATCGTATTAAGTCACAGCATGTAAACCGGTACAAGCGATGCACGCAACATTAATCAAGACCTGCCAAACGGGTAGGCCTCCGACTCCAAGAGCTCTTCTCGTGCTTTCCAAATGTGTCCCACTCGACTTGAATGTCACACTTTGTAGTGACCACGATTTGGTCAACCGAAGTGAATGGCGAGGAAGCAGCATTAGTTTGACCCAGCGTCTACTGCATAAATCACAGATATTTGAAATCATAGGGATAGTTTATAATTATCACTTGGATAATTATAAATGTCTTTGAACCTATCTACGTGACTTTACCGAAAGACCCAAGGATATGAATTCCTGCAGTCACGAAAGCTTTAAGTCAAGATTTAATGTCGGTATGCATAAATACATACATTATGCACTCACAGTTCGAAAATATCTACACAGAATGGAGTAAACAGGTATTCCTCGATTTACAAACGAGGGATGTGTTCTTTAAAAAAACGCTTAAAGTGAACTTTTATAAATCGGAATGGATTTCGAATGGATTTTCCCAGTAATTTAACACAAAAAATGTGAGATTTGTTTCGGACAGTCATTCCAACTCTACTCCTAACCTAAAAATATACCCCGACTCTATCGCTTTTCACGAAACAAAAATAAAGAGCATAAACATGAAAAGTTTTCAATAATAATTAATAAAAAAACTTCAAATAATTAACCTTTTCAGAGAACTCACCAACAGATCTGCTGCATGTTGGAATGAATGGCAAGGTGATGTGTAGGTGTCACTGTTGCATTGTGGGACACGGTGACGTTATCGCGGATGGATGACGACGCAGCCTCCCAGATGGTGCTTCTTGTTAGATTTTTTGCCGCTTGAAATTTCGATAACACGGAAATTAGATTTTGTTGATGGAAAAGTGCCCATAATTTGTGACTTGCATTCACGCGACATTTCGACAACGTTTGTAAATCGAGACATATCTGTACATCTCATTACATTTGGTACAGATATATTGTTTTACTGTTTTGCTGCTTGGCATCTATCATCGAGAGTTGTCAGCTATAGTTTGTGCTTTTAAATTACCCGTGTAAGACAACATGCACTCTACCATATCTACAGCGGGAAGCAACACATCACGACCAAGTTAATTGCTTTGTCAGCATGTGAATTGCGATGCCGTTTGGCAGAACTCCACAACACATTTTTACACCTGCCCTTCCAAGCGGATGGCTGGTTTGCTGGAAACTAGATACCAACACATACAAGAGCCCAGCAATTCCGACATTACGTCAGCCTTATGGCACACTGTTGCACACAACCCCAGGAGAGTGGAACACATTTAAATGGATAGGGGAGCCGTGATGCTGAGAAAGCCATGTGTTTAGGCAGCCGTACACAGCGAAATGAGCCAACGAGAAAAAGCCTTCACTGCAATTGCTATTGAACAATGAAAACATACATGTTGGTCTAAAATATCTATCCGGATGTTTATACACATTCGGGCCCGTTAATGATAACACGTACTTACAATCATTCTACAGCCCCTTCGTCGACCCACTGGTGAAGGCCTGCCCACGCCCTGTGGTTTGTGGGGGTTATTTGACCATACTTCACCACGCTGGCCAGTGGGGGTCGGTGAAGAAATAATTATACGAAAATTCCAACAACAAAAAATTGTGCCAAGAACGTCCATCTGTTACTTGGACAAGTGAAAGACCATACCAAGATTTACGGTACATCACATTAATTCTCTGACACCTTCTAAACCGCGTACATACTAAATCTTGACTTAAAGCTTTCGTGACTGCAGGATCTTTCGGTAAAGTCACGTAAATAGTTCTAGATTTGAAGCTTTCGTGACTGCAAGGATTCATATTCTTAGGTTTTTTTTTTCGGTAAAGTCACGTAGGTAAAAACATCAAAATTAATGAAAATAAAATAAAATAAAACAAAAAACTACGACGATTCGATCTCAACACAAGCGGTCGTCATCAGGAAAAGGGGGGTTATAGCTCCTAAAGACAACCGCTTATAAAGGTTTGAAATGGAAGTGTGAGCCCACTGCATTAAAACAATGATCAGCCACGGCAGAGGTATTGGTCCTACCGTGCTTCAGATCTGCCTCATGTTCACGAATATGGTCGGAGACATGTCGCTTAGTTTCCCCAATGTAACTACTGCCGCAGACACAGCTTAGTTTGTAGACGCCAGGGTATTGCATGTCAGGGATCACATCCTTCACAAATGGGATCAGATCACGATTTTTATGTGCTGTGTTATATTGAACCTGGATCTTGTGTTTGTTCCTTCTAAGAAGAAGGTACTTTGCAAACCCACTGGCTATTACAAAGATACAATTTCAACAGAGAAGATGGGTACAAACTGAGCAATCATTGGAAGGAGGTTATTAACCAGTTTAAGTCATAACTGGCTGTGATGTTCCCAGCCTACCACCTTCCGATGTTAGTTGTTATTTTCGGCTCTCTGATTTTCTACATTAACAGATTAAATGTCTCACTAACACAGCTACACACTCTAACACAGCTACCTCCCTAGCCATCCTCGAGGCTGCTGCTTCACGATCTACCATCAACATGCCAATCTCTCACATCAACATGCTAATCTCTCACATCAACATGCTCATCTCTCACATTAACACATGCTCATCTCTCACATCAACACGCTCATCTCTCACATCAACATGCTCATCTCTCACATCAACATGCTCATCTCTTACATTAACATGCTCATCTCTCACATCAACATGCTCATCTCTCACATCAACATGCTCATCTCTTACATTAACATGCTCATCTCTCACATCAACATGCTCATCTCTTACATTAACTCGCCGTGGAGGATGCTCGGCGATCTTGCATTGACATGCTCATTTTTGCCTGGCAGCCCTTTGATTGGTGGAAAGCCCACCACCGCCGCGGCTCGCTGCCCACCACTTGCATTGGCTGCTGACATGTGGGATATGCCCATTTCAAACCTTTATAAGCAGTTGTCTTTAGAAGCTAACCCCCCTTTTCCTGATGACGACCGCTTGTGTTGCGATCGAAACGTCGTAGTTTTTTGTTATTTTCTTTAAACCTATCTACGTGACTTTACCGAAAGACCCAAATAATACGCAAACATACTGCATGTAAGTTGGTTTAGTCTTGAATCAGAAATCCCACAACAATGACCTATCGGGCCGTAAATCACAAATCAAGGCTAATACATTCGCATATTTCCGTGCGTTCTTTGCGTGCAGCACATTGTATATACATCGTTAAATAGCACGAGATTGTGAATGAAGTTGGGATGGAATGTCGACCATTTTAGTGAAAACCATGTTCAACAACAAAGAGAAATGGGTGGGAATGCCCCTCTGTTACCATGCACAATTCTGCACGACTAAATTTATACCAGGGCCCCCCCATTTTGTGAAGCGTTGTTGACAAAAATGTGTTGAGTTTTGGGTTATCTGTTCATACAGCAAGCCCTGTTGGTGGGACGGCACGTGCCGAAGCGAAAACACAAGGGACAATGACCGGATGCAGTCTCTCTGATGTGGCACGTAACCTGCCACTGCATTTGTAAACATCGCAGGGGATGCACTGTACCGAATTGCAACCTACTTTTTTGGCAACGCTTATTTTTGTTTTGCCGGATGCCGCAGGTTCATCACCTAAGATAATTCGCACATTCATATCTGCAGTATTTCACCAAACCCTAGTGCTCAGCCATGCTTATGCACTGATACAGTGGATGTGAAAGAGGGTGATCACAACCAAACACCAAGTAGGTGCCTAATGCGACTAAATATAAACCCCATGGCTAATTCGAGCTCTGTCTCTTCCAGACAAGCTAAATCTAAACTGCACGATATAAGCCACATACAATGTTAAATTTATCCCATTTAACTGGGGCATGTTATACAGCAACACGGCCGTGACATAAAACAGCACACACCAAGTCAAACATTCTATTATAAAAACAACCCTGAACATAGTCCACTACAATCATCATCATCAGCCATGATCAATCCACAACTGGTGGATGAATGCCTCCCCAAGCCATTGCCAGTTCTCTCGATCCTGGGATTAGGTGCATCGGTCATACTTCACCACGATGGTCAATGCGGGCTGCTATGGGTGCCCCTATTAGGCAAAGTATTTAGCTCCCCAAGTCTACAAGTCTCTCTCTCTCAAGCTGTTGCACTGCATCAAGGCTGCGCTCAGGCAAAGAGGTAAAATGAGCCACTCACACGGACACCGCCACGCAGGTGAGCCGTGCACACTCCACCACCACCACCACACAGGTGAGACGACACACACTGACACCACCACCACCACACAGGTGAGACGTGCACACTCCACCACCACCACACAGGTGAGACGACACACACTGACACCACCACCACCACACAGGTGAGACGTGCACACTCCACCACCACCACCACCACCACCACACAGGTGAGACGACACACACTGACACCACCACCACCACCACCACACAGGTGAGACGTGCACACTCCACCACCACCACCACAGGTGAGACGTGCACACTGACACCACCACCACCACCACACAGGTGAGACGTGCACACTCCACCACCACCACCACACAGGTGAGACGTGCACACTCCACCACCACCACCACACAGGTGAGACGACACACACTGACACCACCACCACCACACAGGTGAGACGTGCACACACCACCACCACACAGGTGAGACGTGCACACACCACCACCACCACACAGGTGAAACGTGCACACACTGACACCGTTATACAGGTGAGACGACACACACTGACACCACCACTACCACCACCACAGGTGAGACGTGCACACACCACCACCACCACCACACAGGTGAGACGTGCACACTCCAACACCACCACACAGGTGAGACGTGCACACTCCACCACCACCACCACACAGGTGAGACGACACACACTGACACCACCACCACCACAGGTGAGACGTGCACACCGCACCACCACCACCACACAGGTGAGACGTGCACACACTGACACCACCACCACCACACAGGTGAGACGTGCACACTCCACCACCACCACCACTCAGGTGAGACGTGCACACTGCACCACCACCACCACTCAGGTGAGACGTGCACACTGCACCACCACCACACAGGTGAGACGTGCACACCGCACCACCACACAGGTGAGACGACACACACTGACACCACCACCACCACAGGTGAGACGACACACACTGACACCACCACCACCACCACACAGGTGAGACACACACTGACACCACCACCACCACCAGGCAGGTGAGCCACACACACTCACTCCACAGGCACCACTTGCACCTGCGCCAGGGCGGCCTCTCCGCGGATGCCGCGCCCGGCGTCTCCGCCCGCGGGGTGCGCGCCCGCCACGTGGCGCCACAGGCGCTCCCACGTCGCCTCGTCCAGCGGGAAGCCGCCGCGGTTCACGTAGAAGCTGCACGGGCCGCTCTCCCCGCCGCTCTCCCCCTGCTGCTGCTGCTGCTGCTGCCCGGGGTGGCGGTGGTGCCCATTGGAGGCGGTGGCGCCGCTCTCTCGCCGGCGGCCGCCGCCCGCGGAGCGCTCCGACCCGGCCGAGACGAGCCCCGAGGCCCCCGGGGAGACGGCCACGCTGGCCGCAGAGCGGGCCCGGCGGAGACCCCCGGCCTGGCCGGCCTCGGTGGCCGGGGGCATCGCTTAGCGCACGGCGGGGGGGCAGTGGGGTGGAGGTGGAGGGGAGAGGAGGTGGAGGAGGTGCGAGGAGGAGGAGGTGGAGGAGGTCACGAGAGCGGCAGCAAGGGCTACAAGGCGGCGGGCATCGACCCAGGTGGGCGAGGGAGACGTCTCCAGCCCATGGCCACCCCGGGGACGCTGATGCTGCTGCTGCTGTTGTTGCTGATGCTGCCTGTCGCCTCTCGATTGCTGCTTCTGCTGCTGCCGCTGCTGCTGCTTCTTCCTTTGTTCGTCTGCCGCTGCTGCCGCGGCTCCCGCGGCGAGGGCTGAACCCGCCGGAGGCAGCAGCCCGAGGCGGAGGAGGAGGCAGCAGCAGCAGACGCGGCGATGTCGCTGCTGCTGCAGCCGCACAGCGGGGACTGCCCGCGAGAGCCGGCGGACCGTGACACGGTCTGGCAGGCCCAGCTCGGTGTGTTACCACGTAGACGCGCCACAACGTAGACGCGTTATTATAATAATGATGATGATGAGTAGTATTATTATTATTAATAATAATGATGAGTAGTAGTAATATTGTCGCCGGTTCGTCGATTCTCGTGATCTCTCCTGCCCGGCTGTGCCCGGCAGCGTTCTCTGCGAGGTCTCGCTGCTGTCACCGCCGCTCAACGGTCCTCCATGCACCCTGTGAGATGTTCACATGGCGCACGCACGGTGCAAGACAGCAACAACAACGTTGTGTATAACAAGACAACAACCACAATGTTGTGTATAACAAGACAACAACAACAATGTTGTTGTGTATAACAACAACCGCGTTGCGAGTGGGTGAACCACCCAGCAGCAGGCACCGTTATATGGGATGCGCATGCGCCCTTGCAGCCAATCGGCAGCGAAGCCACGCCCCCCATGCTCTAGCCACGCCCCCATACTCTAGCCACGCCCCCCCCCATGATCTAGCCACGCCCCCCATGCTCTAGCCACGCCCCCCCATGTTCTAGCCACGCCCCCATGCTCTAGCCACGCCCCCATGCTCTAGCCACGCCCCTCCATGCTCTAGCCACGCCCCCATGCTATAGCCACGCCCCCCATGCTCTAGCCACGCCCCTCCATGCTCTAGCCACGCCCCCATGCGCTAGCCACGCCCCCATGCTCTAGCCACGCCCCTCCATGCTCTAGCCACGCCCATCCATGCTCTAGCCACGCCCGCATGCTCTAGCCACGCCCCCATGCTCTAGCCACGCCCCCCATGCTCTAGCCACGCCCCTCCATGCTCTAGCCACGCCCCCATGCTCTAGCCACGCCCCCCATGCTCTAGCCACGCCAAATAGCGGTCCCCTGGGCAGACTATAGGCGACCTGCTCTAGAAAATAAACACAGCAGCCAGCGAGCCCCTCAGTCGCCTCGGCCCTGCCCTGGAGCCTGAGTGCTGGCCGCGAGGGAGAGAGAGGGGGCACGTTGGATGTGCAACTGCTCGTTCACTTTAAATGCAACCCCCCCCCCCCCGGCAAGCTTTGGCAATCCCACGTGAGCAGCAGTGCTGGGAGACCGGCGAAAGTGACAGAGGCGATGGATCGAACTGTGAGTCAGTGGTGAGTTGTGAGTCAGCGGTGAGTCAGTGGTGAGTTGTGAGTCAGTGGTGAGTTGTGAGTCAGTGGTGAGTCAGTGGTGAGTCAGTGGTGAGTTGTGAGTCAGTGGTGAGCTGTGAGTCAGTGGTGAGTTGTGAATCAGTGGTGAGGCAGTGGTGAGTCAGTGGTGAGTTGTGAGTCAGTGGTGAGTCAGTGGTGAGTTGTGAGTCAGTGGTCAGTAGTGAGTTGTGAATCAGTGGTGAGTCAGTGGTGAGTCAGTGGTGAGTTGTGAGTCAGTGGTGAGCTGTGAGTCAGTGGTGAGTCAGTGGTGAGTCAGTGGTGAGTTGTGAGTCAGTGGTGAGCTGTGAGTCAGTGGTGAGTTGTGAGTCAGTGGTCAGTAGTGAGTTGTGAATCAGTTGTGAGTCAGTGGTGAGCTGTGAGTCAGTGGTGAGTCAGTGGTGAGTCAGTGGTGAGTTGTGAGTCAGTGGTGAGCTGTGAGTCAGTGGTGAGTCAGTGGTGAGTCAGTGGTGAGTCAGCGGTGAGCTGCACACAAGCAGATACGGAGTTTGTTGCCGTGCATTGACCTGGGATGACACCGGAGTTCGGCAGCATCTGGATCAACTCAACTGCCCTATTTAGGGAAGCAAAGCTGACTTTAATCTGGTTTATCCCGAACAGCCCTGGTCAGCTCACCCCAGCTCGAAGGTGTCCCATTTTGTGGTCGAAAACACAATACGCATTGAGAAGCCTCATGTTTTAATGTTGCGAATTGGAACATCTGTACACCTCTTGAGAATCACTTAAATCAGAACTGACCGTCTCGGCAGGCGGACCGCTACGGTTGCTTGCGAGCTCAGAAGCTACCACACCGACATCGCCGCACTGATTCAGACGTGTTTTTAGCGAAAAGTTCAAATGACCCAGGGAAGTGCGAAGGTCAACTTTCTTTTGGAAAGGTCACGTGCAAGACGAGTCGCGCAAAGCAAGGATTGGTCCTGCCACCCAAAATATTCCGAAGTTTCGACTCGCCGTGACTTTGTGAGGAGCACATTACGTGGGTCAACATCATCATCTCAAGGGGGAGTCACGGCTTCGGTGCCTTTCGTACCAACAATGACCGACCCTGTTGAAGTCGAGGAGCAATTCTACTCCAGGCTGCATGATGTGATCCAGTTGAAGCCAAAGTAGTCATTGAGGACAATTTTTCAATACCCGGCCGTGAAGATTTTACGCGGCGTGGCTTACTCGGCGAGCCGCTGTCATCAGCGATGGCTCGCCGTTACTGACATCCCCTGCTGAGTAGCAACTAGAAACCATTTACACAGTTACTAAAACGTGTTCATACTCCAGCCGTCAGAATGAACCCACACATACCAACCAGTGAGTAACAATGCCACAAGCCTATCAAACACGTGGGTCTGAACCCCCTTAGAACTCACTGGCCGGCTGGGAGGTGTCCAAGCGCACATCTTGAATCTTGTAACAATTAAAATTATCAATATCTGGTGTGTGATTAATGAACAGAGTAATTCGTATAAACATCGAAGAGAAGCAACGTATAATTGTGTTAAAGGCATAAATGAGCAATGTTAATAATATGTATAATTAAGTATGAGTACGATACAGCGATACGAAAGCCAACGGGACAGCTGTTCCAGTAGGGGGCTCCCACAGCACATGTTGTAAGACATCGAGGGTGGGCCAACTACACTCGAGGTGCCCTTTAATAACGTCTGGTTTAGAAAAAAAACAGTAGTGTTAGTTTAGCGTGGTCGACTGCTGGTGAGCGCCAAGATATTGAGTATTTTGAAATGAGTCCACAGTTTGTTGGCTTCAGCAAAGCCCATCAATGAAATCTGCTCGTGTGGATCGTTACATTACAACACCGTGAAAGGAGGATCTCATCCAGCGGTCGATTGATCGTAGCTGATGGTGATGATATAGTCATTAATCGTATAAAGATAAAAGAGATACCAAGCGCAATATTAGCTTAAATGAACCGCACGCTCTTATCTAAAGACTGCATTGGCTCAGAAGATGAGCGCTGCTGCTACGCCACAATGGAGGCGTAGACGACGTCGTGATCCTGGCTGGTTGGAGCTTCTCTGCGCGCGTCTGCGCCCACGATCACCGCGGCATATGTCACTTCGCCATCGTCCACCTGCAAGACGGAGAAACACGTTCGGAATCAGTACAAACAAATCGACTCCATCCACACCACTGCACTGTGCTGGGATTGCCACCAGTGGCTCAGGGCGATTGACAACAGCTGCGGACTAACTGAAAGCTCATTTCAGCAGGAAATAACTTTTTATTTTTTAGCATCCACATTTTTACCTTTCCATCTATAAAAAGTATCTAAATTAGGGCTCACCTTTGTAAGCTTGTTTGCCCAGCAAGACTATGTGTACGTGCATCCTGCATTGTTCTCGCAATAGGGGGCGATGTTGCTGCCGTGTCTGTAATTTTCAGGTAATTTTTCATCATTGGGATGGCTGTTGAACTTCTTTTTCACCGTACGTAGCCAACCATGTTTGGCCAATACCAGTTACATTGTTTTTGCTTTTTACTTTGGGAGGAAACCATGCAGAACAGGGATTACATACAAATTCCTCGCAAAGGTGCACGAGTTGGGTATTGAACCTAAAGAGTGCTTACTGTGAGGCACGAGTGTTACCACATCGCCCTGCCTCCCCGCTGATGTCTGGCATGTGTGCGTAGACGTCAAATCACTCAGATGTATAAATGAATCATGTCACATCTGTGGAGACAATTTCACAGTATACCATAGAATAAATTAATTGCAATGTGGCCCACAGCTTAAACACCCTCCTTGTATGGCAACATCAATGGAAGAGCTAGGGCAATGGTTCCTAACCTCTTTTGGTTCACCGTCAAAACATATGTTCATGGGCCAGCGAATGTGGTGCTTTGTGGAGAAGTAAAACAACGCAATAATTCCGCAGACCACAGCTACCATGCACTTGCAAACCACCGGCGGTCTGCATGCGACAGACGGGAAACCACAGGCGCTGAGCAGCGCTTCGCAACTGGCGTGCCGCGGCGCACAGTGGTCTGCCGCGGCAAGGCCACGTGGCATTCCACAAGCGAGGCCAGACGAACTCCCCTCCGTGCCGTTCAGTGGCCCATCCAGTCCCCCCACCCCCATCTAATTCCTCTCTGCAGTAACGGCGCACGGCCGCCAGCACCCCCCCCCCCCCCCCCTGCTGCATTGCCACACACACGCCCGGACATCGCGAGAACCGATCAAGCTCAAATGTGCGCCGTGGGATAATAAACAAGGTTGCGAAATCAGTGGCCTAGAGGATTTTGAGAAATAAAACGACTACGTGATGAGTCAAGTCTCTTTGTTTTGGTACAAACTCTTAATGAGTTTAACACGTTGCAGGCTCTCGCGACCAATATCATCCATAATACAGGTTTTTTGTTTGTTTAGATCGCGTAAATAGAATTACTGGCGAAACGTCGTGCTCAGATTGTAAATGTCGTGGCTTGGCTCTCCAACACACTGTACTAGTATATTACACTATACACTACACTATACACTAGTGCTGTACTAGTATATTACACTATACACTACACTATACACTAGTGCTGTACTAGTATATTACACTATACACTACACTATACACTAGTGCTGTACTAGTATATTACACTATACACTACACTATACACTAGTGCTGTACTAGTGACGAATTGGCACGTTCTGTTTACATGACAACCCTTACTAGTTGGCTGTGTCGGGTGGTGGCGGGTTTAACAACACATTTATATATTTACGCCAACTAACCTCAAAAACCTCTATGATGGATGTTATTGGTCGCGAAAGCCTGCTACGTGTTAAACTGAGGGCAACGTGGTTATGCTGAAGCTGCGCAATCAGTTGAGAACCGTGGTCATGAGAACACCCAGTTTGTGGCATTTTTGACATAAACTTTTTTGTTTAATGCTACAACATTGAGCTACAGGGAATGGTATAATTGAAGTCACAGCCATACGCATATTTCAGCAATTGCGCAACTTCCTCGCCCTCGCAAATAAACGAAGTGGGATTCTGAGCTTTATTAAAGGCACATGTCGTTTGGATAATTATGCCATCATACATATTTAAATTGCAGTCGCTTAACTTTTCAGAATTATTTTCATAGTAATAAAGGAGGAGAATGTGATACATTTGGCATTTATCGTAGCTTTAGAGGTACTACTGCATTCGACGCTTCTGCATCGCGACCTTCCCCATCGCGGTTTCGATATACCGCGGGGTCAGCATAAGACATTAAATGGGAATTTTTTGTGAGTTTGTGAAAGCCGCAGACGACACGGGAAGACCAGCAGACGACACACAAAGGTTAGTAACTCATAAATGCATAAAATATATGTACAGTACTGTATAACATTAATGTATTTGATATTTTAATACCATGTATATACACTTTTTTAAAGTAAAAATGTGTAAATCGGGAAGTAATAAAATAATAAAAATAAAATAATTCTCACGACGTTTCGGCCATCCTCAGGTGAAGACCAGATCTGTCGGGGAGACAGTCTCCCCGACAGACCTGGTCTTCACCTGAGGACGGCTGCTTGCGTTGTGGCCGAAACGTCGTGAGAATTATTTTATTTGTTTTATTTTTATTACTTTATTGCTTCCCTTCTACGTGACTTTACCGAAAGAACCAAGAAGATGAATCCCTGCAGTCACGAAAGCTTTAAATCGAAATGTGTAAATAGTTTGCGAAAGGAACTGCGGTTCTCCGCGCTGGCTTGGAGGACGCCAGCGTGTTGACAGGAGCCTGTCACGTGATATCTCGCAGTGATGTCTCGCAGTGATCTTTGTATCTCGCGTTTCTCGTTTCTTTTTGTGCCGTTTTAGTGCCCTAAACTACAAAAAAATTACGCGGTTTCTCTATATCGCGGGGGGCCTGCGCCCCCCAAACCCCCGCGATGTGAGGGTCGACTGTACTTACTTTCAAATGTGTTTTCATATTATTTTTCAATGCTTTTTGGGGGATGTGGCTCCAGTATGTCAACACTTGACAATATTGTTTCATTTCATTTACTTACATTTGGACTTGAGCTCTCACATTGCCCTGCACCAGACTTGTCTGGAAATTAAACCACAATGTTATTTATTGTGCACAATGTAACAGTTAAACATATACATGTATATTACAGTCCTGTATGTGTCTTCATCTAATGTAACTTAACGATTTTAGACTCAACGTTTTCATTCTAAATGCCTCTAGAGTTGTTTCATGGAAGCTGAAGTCATTATCTATTATTGGTTTTTCATGATGACATTTCTACTTGATCATATTCACAGCAATTATTGCCTTTCTCAGTGTCCCATGTTTCTGAACCGTATGTCGTAGCAGGTAGGTAATTTCGGCAATGTTTGTAAACATTATGTTTGAGGTCCATTGATATATTGCTTTTCAGGTTCAATTTTCAATCAATGCATTTCACTTGCTAAGGCGTACAGATGAAAACCATGGTCACTGTCAAAGAATAGGAAAACAGCTAGAGTTGATGCTCATGATAACAATTAAACTGAATATCAATATCACAGTGGGCTCTACAGTACAGTACTTATTATGCAGGGTGGCTGAAGACTGCAGAAACGGCCATGGTATAAATGCACCCATTTGGAGCAAGGCCAGTTGTGCTTATTTTTAAAGTGCTGGGTTTGTATCAAAATTTTACCATTGACTTCCACCTACCAGAACAAGCACGTGTGTTGCTTAAATCAGAACTCTGATGACTAAAACTAAAGCAGAAGTACATCTCACATATATCACAATCATTCGATGAATCATAAAGGTTACACTAACCAGCACTCGTGTTTTCGTATATGTGTTCTTTCGTCAGCTCCTGATTCACTTCCCGGTTGCTCTTCCTGAAATGTATGAATCGTGTAAATCCATCTTGTTCTCTGTAAATAACTCGTTCAACATATACATTCTAATTGCGGTGCACGATGAATAGAGCCTCGATGTCGCTGCACTTATCTCCCCCCATAAGTGGAAGATTAAAAGCAGCCCCCCCCCCACCCTCTGTGCACAGACGAATGACCACCTCGCCGATGAATGTGCCTCCCGCTCATTCGGAGGAGGGAGAAGCCATCCGCAGCCTCACGCCAGAGGGCCCGGACTGGCTAGAGAACTGTGACGTGAACCTTTGACAACTTGCTGCTGCTGCTGCTGCTCCTCTACAATAAGTCTGCTATACTGCAGCAACCCACACCACAGATAAAGAGAACAGTTGAGCGGTTCCATTCACTGTCATTCCACGTGATATAGCAGAGACAGCCTGATGCATTCTCAAGGTTTTATTTTGAACATTGTCATAAAATGTAGCCAAATATAGCCAGCGCGGCATCCACCGCCTAGGATGTACACACACACAGTGTATTTTAATCACTGCCATTTGAATCGCTGTAATCAAACGTATTCGACAGTAAAATTGCATTGATAGTAAAAGTTGACAAATTGATATACGGTTTGATAAAGATGAAGCACTGCATGAATCCATTACAAAACCTACTATCCCTTTAAATCCATAGTATTGTAGAACGTTACATATCTGGCTCGGTGGGGACTGAGGTAGAGGTGGATATGTGGATGGGTCAGATATGTGGTACTCGATAGGTAATGACGGTTACATCATGCAATGTTACTGCTTTGGCTGTGAGTGGTTCATTGACAGGGGCGGATATCCGACATTTTGTACTTTGTAGTTTTTCTTCTCCAAACTTGTGCAATGCAGTCTTGTCAAGTTCAAATTGATTTTCTTTAGGGGCCGATGAGCACGTTTCGCTAGGTACGGTGTGAAGGAAGTTTAACATACAGTACATGCATGAAGAAGTCAAGAGACCTGGGTCACCAAACTCAAGAATGCAAAACAAATCCATTAAGAAAGCAAAATAAATAAAATTCAAAACAAATTAAGTGAATAGAAATTAGAACAAAAAAATACCAGTTTGAAATGAGAAATCGAAAATATTGCACAAACACGTCTGAAGGTTAAATAATACATTCCCTAAAGTGCACATCAACTCAGGCCTATTATATTTAGACAGATACTATTACAATTAATAACCAAGTTGCTGAAACATTAACTTTAGATAAAGGGTCATTATTGTCATAGTAATCCAAGGGCGGTACAAACCTTTGTATTCGCCAGCGCCAGAACGTGATGAGTGCGGAGAGTGCGCACAGAAAGACGATCGCTGCGCTTGCTCCGATGAAAATTGCGCTCGCATTTGTCGGAGCTGGCTCCACGTTGTGAGATGTGCTGTCTTCCCCATGCTGGTTGATCGCTCGGCAGGTGTAGCCTCCGGGGGGCAGCTCCCCACAAATTCTCAGCGTGCTGCTGTAACGATTCGGTCCAGAACCTGCATCATCCGCCACCTCGGCGTTTAATGGGCGTGCAACTTCAGGCGGCACGTTCCACGTAATGTTCGGTTTTGGTTTTCCCTCCACGGTGCACCAGAAGATGGACGAGTTTACAGGATCGGTGACGTCCACTTTTGTCAAATTCCAAACTTGAGGGATGGCTGAATCAGAAAATAAATCAACTTAAAAGCATGCATATTGTGAACTAGCCTTTTGCCCGTAATTCTGAAACTTGAAAGCGAATAGCAGACTGCGACGTGATATATTTATTGCATCCATTCGTGTGCAATTCGTAAGGGCGCGGTGACACAGCTATTTCATGTGAAGGTTATAATCCCTTGTTCATCATGACGTCCTTTTTACTTCTACGTCTCAACAGCGTTACGGAGATCGCGTAACGTGAGGGTTCTGCATGTGTATTGAGGGTTGTGAGTTGACGCCGAGGAGGGGGGGGAGGCGCTTCGCCCCCCCCCCCTCCACGTGGAGTGACGTCACCCGCTAATTAGTATTAATGAGGGGCGGGTCCATGTGGAGGACGTAACCTGTTCATAATTATTAATGAGGGGGGCTGCTCAACGTGGAGTGACGTCACGCGCGTTACACACTGACAATCTTGGGTAAATATAGTAGTACATTTCTGATAATTAAGCATGTAATGAAAATTTTACTTCAATTCATACAATCACAAAAGCATAAAACCGTGCAAATACGAACTTATTTAATAGGTACGCAAATGTTAGCTTTTGGCGAATGCAGCAAATGAGATGTCACAGTCCAGACAGTAATAAGAAGAGAAAAGAAGTCTATGCTGCCATCGAATCGTGACCCACAATCATGCCAAGCAAAATGCATTACAACCCTAAAACACATCGGATCTACTGCATATACACACATATACATATACACACATATACAAAGATAAAAGATCCCCCGTACAGCCTTAACAGACTGTAGGGGCAAGTGCTGTTAGCGAGCACCTATGAAGGCCGGAACGGTACACGAGAGGGGTGGGTGGCCAGCACCACGCCCGACCGCCTTTGTCTCCCCAGTGGCGATGTTTACACACCACACCAGGTACTCATTTCAGGCTGAGTCGACCTAGGGGAGGCCCAGGACCGGTTCAGATAATCGTCACTGGTGTTGGCCGTGAGCGGGAATCGAACCCGGGTCGCTTGGTTCATAGCGCAGCGCGCTAACCGCTACACTATCGCTCCCCAAATACATGCATATACACACATATACAGACATACATACACACACCCGACTGCATCACGCTATAACTATCCACTTTCAACATTGACAACAAAAGATAATTTTTTTAGACTCAACTCACAGTGCACTTCAAGATGGATCGCCTGATGTGTTTCGTACCCATCTTCAATTTCAAACCGACAGTAATAATTGTCGCTATCTGAGTATTTCAGGTCCCGGATTTGGATGGAAGCGGTGCTGCTGTTTTCAGGGTCTCCAACAAGTGAGACGCGGCCGCTGAAGTCGGCGCGCGTCGTATTTGTAGTTCTGTTAAAGATGTAATATGAGGCATTTTCTCTCAAACACATTTGTTTGCTTCCAGATCACTTGAATCTTTTTATCAAAGTTCCTTTTGTTTGGCGGGTAGGTGAAGTTACACAACAGAGTGGCCTCCTTAGTCTTGAGTCCAGTGACTGACTTCGGAACGCAAATGGACCAACTATCAATTTTTTGACAGTCGAACTCAGAGGCAGCCAGACCTTCAAAGATTAATAAAAAAAAAGTATTATATATCTTAATCATAAAAATACATTTTAAACAGTATGTAATATATATTATGCAGCTCTACAGTATAATAATTAAAACTACAGTAGCAATGTAATTGATGTACAGTACTATGGTTACTATACTGACGTGGCAAGTAGCAATTAAAATGTATTATGCTCATAACAAGTGCTTAAAATCGTATGTATTAGAATTGATGGTGTGATTTATGCAATTATAAGTATTTACTAATTGTATGACTGTATCTATTACAGCAAAAGGCGCGAACAAAACTGTAGAAGCGAGACAAAAAACGAGAAACAATACGAAACGAGGCCGTCAATAAAACTGCGAACCCGAATTACATCTGGGGCCACATCTAGGGCCTGAGCACGTGAAATCATCCGCTTGGAATCCGCCAAGCAGTGATTCACGCAGGCTCCAAGAAAATCGTGGTGCAGGTTTTTTTTCTAAACACAATCGGGGTCCTCGTCACCCACTCCGAATGGGTCGAGTGGCATTCTCTTTTCATTCGCAGCCTAACAATGTGGAATCTGGCCTTCCGAAGCTCGCGCAGCATTGAGTCTTCTTGGCCACAGTTATGCCCTCACTCATCTATGCATGCGAAATGTGGACTCCTCTAATTGAACATCTGCACCGGTTAGAACCATTCAGACTGGCCTGCCAAGGATCCATCGTGGGTTTATCCAGGCTGTATCATGGGTTTAACTAGGCTGGATTGTGTGAGGACCTCACAAATCCTTGAAATAATCTGGATGTTGTCCCATCGGTGAGCTTCTCCGGCAGGTAAGGCTGCGTTGGCTGCGGCATGCAGCCCGCATTCCCAGCCACTGCATGTTCACGAGCTTTTGTTTGGCTGGATAGAGGCACTAAACGGGCACGATACGGGCGAGAGAAGAGATGAGCTGATTTGGTACAGGAGGATATGGAGTTGAGTGGACTTGTTGATGACTGACACGAGCGGTGTTAAGGCCGGCCTTTAGGCAGGAGGAGGCTCACAAAGGACGCTACTAGGCAGTTAGAGGTCGTCGCCTTAGAGGTACTCCAGGAAGAGTGGAGGGCAGAGGAGCGACGCTTATAATAACCGAGCGCCGGGCACAGGCAGTGCATCTGCCAGTCATCTCAGTCAACCTATGGCACCTGGGTCTGTCCCGTCACCTCCAGCCAGCAAGCCTTCGATCATTAACGTGCTCTAAAAGTGCATCTAGCCTGGCACAAGCACCGTGGTTACGCCATTCGCCACTGCGTGGCTGCGCCTCTGTACGTGTTATTCAATGTACAGAGGGAAGGTGTTTGTGTTGGATCTTACACATGTTACATTTGTTTTTGTTGAGAGAAAATGTGACCTAATGTTAGCAGTGGCCAGGTATCGAACTTACAGTAGGTCCCCTGCTCCATAGTGTAGTGCGCTAATTACAGCACCACCACTTTACCCCATGGATACAACAATCAATACATTCACTCTGCTATGAGCCTCGCTGAAGGTTTATTTGAAACAGATATCGTTACAGTAAAAGAGTACATTGACATATTGCCGTGTATACATTTTGTGTCGTTTAATTTTATATAAACTGATGCTTTAATAAGAGTAATATTTCTTATATTCTGCAATTTGTTTATGCATGCTCCTAGTATATACAATCAGAATAGAAGATGCATCAAATATAACGCAATACAAATTACAATTTAGTCAACGAGCAAATTTGGTTGACGGATGAACATTTTCCCAACAGCAACCAATGTTTGCCCAACTTTGCATGTTTACAGGGAACGTAGTATTAAAACAAGACACAAGTATTAAAAAGTAAATATGTTTCCACTTACCGAAAAGGGTCAGCATAAAAGTGATTGTGAACAAAAGTTGAATAATAATCATTTTTTCAATAGGAAAGAGTCTCAAAGCTTGCTTCTCATATATAGCCAAACACCGTCTCGAACCCAACGGTGAATAGTATCGTTGCATAATGTGGAACTACCAAGGGGCTCTGTTCATTTATACTCGATACATTCAGGAACTCGTTAAACATCCGGGGATTTACTTCCTGTTTATAAAACTACTATAACACTTCTTTATATGACCAGGTAAGGCTCACTGAGCTACAGTATACAGCTCTTTAGATGATAGCTCAACGCAGTGGCTTATTACGTGGATTTTTACAGCACACAAATACTCAACGCATGTTGCTAATTGTGGAGGGAAAACCGGAGGACGTGGACACCATGCAGACTCCAAATATACAGCAGGCGTCAGGCTTGGGATTGTACCCACGACCTCTTGCATACCAGGCGAGAGAGTTAACATCTCACCACCATGGCATAAATGAGCTCGTATAATAACACCTTTCACGAATTCCTTCACGAAATACACATTTAATAACGTTTTAAACCCTTTTATCTGGCATAAAACTGACACCTTTTTACAAGGGATCATGTTTGCATTAACCACAATACCTGCAGTCGAAATGCTGTTTTTTGTTTGCATTTTGACTGCAGGTATTGTGGTTAATGCAAATACGATCCCTTGTAAAAAGGTGTCAGTTTTGTGCCAGATAAAAGGGTAAAAACCCTATTATTATATTTTGCTACTGGCAAAGGAGGTCTCAAGATAATGAAATACAAATTTTATTAAACCACTAACGGTTGAAGTTTTTGAAAAAATAATGAATGAAGATTAAGTTTGTTTTAAAACTAAAAAGATTTGTTTTTATCAACAACGCAAACAACGTAAGGGGCCATCCATTGAGTAGGCACGCAAAAATCTGTCAAAACTTGACCCCTCCCTGTAGGCACGCGGAATTTTTACACCCCCCCCCCCCACCTGCGTAGGTTCGCCTGACGCACCCCCCCCCCCCCCCCCCACGAATCGTATAGAACGGCCGATATTTAATCGACGCAGAAACGATCAAGGATTAATAATATTAACGTGTTTAAGCAAACAGATTGTCCACTGCCGGACCATCTAACTAATTTGAAGGCCAATGTCGACAATTTATTATCGAGGCTTCACCCTCGCCCCCGTTTCCTATGCGTACATTGTCAGTAGACCCCCCATACGCAAGCGAACGCATTTGGGTTAACCCGCCCTCCCTCCTCCATGCGTACGTACTAAATGGATGGCCCCTAATATATATTTAACGTCATTAGATGAGGTTTAAAATGTCTGGGAAATGTATCTACTCTCCCACCCTGGCCAGAGATCGTGGAAGAGGTGGGGGTGACTGCGGTGCCCCCATGATGCTACTCGTACAACATCGCAATATGAAATACGGTTACTTTTGTTTGTGGGGATTTGGTTTGAGCCTCCATTTGTGGAAATATTTTCCCATGGTGTTTAGATCTTGGTTCAGAGTGGATTCGATGTCGTTGAAAGTGTCTGATTGCGTTGCTAGGGAAAAGTCATCCACATAAAGACATTTTTGCAACCTGCGTGCATCTCGTATAGACAATGAAGAGCATTTGCGCCAATTCTGAACCTTTTGGCAATTCATTGTTGAAGAATCGGGGTGAGCTGGCTTGGTCACCCACATAAACACCCACATACCAGGCCTATTGTTTCCAGGCGAAGAATGGTCCTTGCGAGCTTCAACATCAAGCCCTACATCCAGACTGTGGTGTAGGCCCATCACAAGTCCACGAAGGCTGTGCCGGTCTTGGATTTCTTCTGGATTATGACCTGAATGTGCATTGCAAGAAGCCAAAACTTGGTCACAGCAACTGCGTCCAGGATGGTGCGTCCCAGGAGTGTATAGGTCATGCACAGGAGTGATATCGCCCTATAGCCTTGCCAGATCGTCGGTTGGCTTTACCGGTTTGGGTATTGCAATGGCCATCGCGTCCCGCCATGCTTTTTGGATGCATCCGGTTTTCATGGTTTTGGTATACAGGTTTGCCAGCCATTGGAGTCCCCTAGGGCCGTAGGCGAGTTAGCTGGGAATTCCTCCCTTGAGAGCAGCGGGTGAAGAAGTCATTACCTCTTCCAGTGATGAGCTGTAACGGGGACTAAGTGTTTATACACAAGTGTTGCCTCTACCTCCACGTCTCCATCGTCAGAAGAACCCACTACACACTGGTCTACAGCCAAAATGCTTCCGAAATAAATGTAGTTCAACTTGACTAATTCCGGGTCACTAATAATTAAAATGATGCTTAAAATTGTTGATTGGCTCTAGTTTTCAAGGTATGGTACTGGATCAGTATGTACGACCCTTGACTAGGGAATGGCAGAGAATAAGTGAGTTATAAAGGGAAGGGATCTCAATTTAATCCAGAAATTACTAAAATACATCTTTGACTGGATCTATTACTAAATCCACGACTGGGTTTGGACAGTACTTGCTTTTTTAGCAAAACAATGAATGATGCTATCTGAACCTAGTATTGCATCATACATGATATGAATTTTATCATGTTATTCCTAGAAGACATGGATTATGCAATCATAACTAGGCTTACATCCCTCTGATGAACAAAGTGCCCTATATCAGCTCTAGAAATCTTACAGTGTTGTGCTCTCTTATTTGTCAGTGTTTGATTTTGAAAAGGGACACATTTCTGTTTAGCCAAAGTCAGCAGAGATGCCTCGTACTCGTGTGAACAAAGCAGATAACTTCTGCTATGTTTGTGGTGAAGTGACTTTTGCATCACAAAAGTGCAGTATAACCACGATGGTTAAGAAAGCCTATCACCTTTATTTTGGTTGCAAAATTGGAAATCAGGACTAAATGTGGGTCCCACACAAATGCTGCAACACTTGTGCAACAAATCTTCACCAGTGGTTGAACAGGAAAAGGAAATCTCTGCCTTTTTCAGTATCAATGATTTGGAGAGAGCCAACAGATCATATCAGCAATTGTTACTTCTGCATGGCGCCTCCAGTTGGGAAAGGTTTGTCAAAGAAGAAGTGGACTGTGCATTATCCAAACATTCCATCAGCTGTACGCCCAGTAGCCCACGGAGAAGGACTGTCGGTTCCAGATGCACCAGAACCATTCTCACTTGAGTCAGACGAGTAAGAGGATGAAACCTCTAGTCCTGAACCATCAAGGTCACATGACCAAGATGTTCTCCCATCCTCCTCCTCTGAACCACACCTCATAACACAAGGTGAACTGAAAAACCTTGTCAGGGATTTGGAACTACCCAAGAGTAAGGCAGAGCTGTTGGACTCCAGACTGCAGCAGTGGAATCTCCTGGCAGGTGATGTTAGGGTTTCCATGTTCCGTGACTGTCAAACGCATCTTGTGCCATTCTTCTTCATGGAAGGTGATCTTGTAGCCTGCAACAACATCGATAGCGTGATGGCAGCCCTCAACATCGTTCATGATCGAGATGAGTGGAGACTGTTCATTGATTCATCGAAGATGAGTCTTAAAGCTGTTTTGCTGCACACTGCCAATGTTTTGACATACATTCTAGTTGGTTATGCAGTCCATATGAAGAAAACATATGACAACAGGAAATAACTTTTGAGGTGCATAAACTATGACCAACATCAGTGGCAGCTTTGTGGCGATTTGAAGGTTGTTGCTCTCTTGCTTGGTCTGCAGTCTGGATACACAAAGTACTGCTGCTGTTTTCTCTGCGAATGGGATAGTCGTGCGAGAGATTCCCACTACATCAAGATAGATTGACCGCTCCGGTATTCATTTGGAACCTGGGAGGAAAAGTGTTCAGCATCCACCACTTGTTGAATCAAGGCAGATGTTGTTACCACCCTTACACATCAAGCTAGGTCTGATGAAGAACTTTGTCAAATCCATGGACAAAACACAAGCATCTTCTTGGTTCTTTCGGTAAAGTCACGTAGAAGGGAAGTAATAAAACAATACGTGACTTTATCGAAAGAACCAAGAAGATGAATCCCTGCAGTCACGAAAGCTTTAAATCGAAAAATAAAACACAAGCAACTTTCAAGTACTTCCGTGGAAAATGTCCAAGGTTAAGTGAAGCTAAGATAAAGGAAGGCGTCTTTGTTGGTCCTCAGATTCGTGAACTTCTTCGAGATGATGCATTTGACAGTGCAATGCGTGGCAAGGAAAATACGGCATGGAAGGCCTTCCAGTTAGTGGCAACATTTTCTCGGAAACAACAAAGCAGACAGCTACAGGGAGTTGGTGGAAAACCTCCTCAAGGCATACAAAAGCCTTGGTTGCTACATGCCACTAAAGATACATTTTTTTCACTCTCATCGAGATTGTCTCTCACCGAACTGCGGAGCAGCGAGCGACGAGCGTGGCGAGCGATGTCACCAGGAGATTGCGACGATGGAGAAACGCTCTCAGGGCAAATGAAGCCCATCAATGCTTGCAGACTATGGCTGGACAGCGACAAGAGATGCTCCATTTAATGAATACAAGAGACAAGCCAAGAAGCGCCGAGTAGACTCTGAATAAGGACTAAACTATGTACTTATATAGACATAATCGTTTTTGCCTTTTGTTTCATAATACATTTTATTTAACAAACCCTTTTGCTGATTTGTAAGTGTTACATGAAGAGGACAGGTGACATGTTATCATGTCAAGCAACCGTAAACACGTTAAAAAAAATTTAGGTTAACAATTTATCAGTACCCCTAGTCGCGAGGAGCCCATGTTCAATCCAGCAGTGGATTGAAAAAGCGCCTTGAATATAACTGTGTACGTCACTCGACGTTCGTCCATCATCGCACGGCACATACAGGCATTTTGAGAGCAGTGGCAGAGTGATTAGCGCACCGTGCTATTCATCTGGCGACCTGAGTTAGATTCCTCGCCATGGTTGTCCACACCAGTGATGAGCGACGCCTGATCAGGTCGTTGCCTCCTCTCCATACACCAGCCCACTGACAGTCGGGACGGTCAACTCACAAACAAACACAGCTGCCCTCCAAACATCGTTGCCGAGTGTCGACACTGCAGACGGAGTTAACGTGAACGTCCTGGGGAGCCTCTCCCCTACTCGAGCACACACAGTGGCCATCCTGGAAGAGCTGGGGGCATCCACACTCTGCCCCACCGCACGCTACGTGCCGGTCGACTACTGTGCACGCATTGAAACTGATGTGTGGACACGGACGGGGGATGTGGGGGCGGTGGTGCTGGGGGAGATTTAATGAACTCGCACAACCTCACGGTTTTTCACGTCTCTTTTAGAGCGACCAAACTTTTGTTCCCTAATTTTTCCCCTCGTAAAACTGTGGCCACCGCAACTGCAGCTGCTTGCCACACTTCTCGAATCGCCGGCACGCAGCGTCACGCAGCCGCGTGCTTGTGGCCTCGTGACGTCACAAGCAGCTCATTAGCATAGAGGTCAGGCCGCGTTCCACTCCACCCTCTCGTGCTCACAGAGTGCCCCCCAAGGGGTTTGCGCTGTTCCACACCAAGCAAATGCACCACACTCGGGATGGCGCTCGCGTTCGACAATGCACACGGTTGCAAAGTTCCAGACAACAGTAATGATATCGTGCCGTCTGAATATTCATAGCGCACAGAACGTCGTAACGACAGTGCAAACGATCACAAGTCCCTTAGAATGATGCTGCTTTGTGCTAAGTACAATATTTACGTCTAACGTGTGAAATGTACATCGTGTCAAATGCTGCACAATTTATTATAATTTATACATTTGTGAAATCAGTGTATGCGATGTTAATTAAAGCTGCAGTACAGCCATCATCATCAGACACGGCACATTAATTTATTATTTACTTTTGACCCCCTCCGCGTGCCCACTGGGTGTGTGACGTCACGTGACGGGGCCGCGACGTTCCGAGCGGAGAACACCACAAAGTCGCACCAAAAACAAAGATCCCCCGTATAGCCTGTCACAGACTGGAGGGGCAAGTGCCGTTAGCGAGTAGCATCTATGAAGGCCGGCACGACGGGGTGGGTGGCCAGCGCCACGCCCGGCCGCCTTTGTCTCCCTAGTGGCGATGTTTACACACCGCACCAGGTACTCATTTTTATTTTAGGCTGAGTCGACCTAGGTGAGGCCCAGGACCGGTAGAGATAATCGTCACCGGTGTTGGCCGGTGACGATTTTCGCTGTCGTCGGGTTCCTAGCGCAGCGTAGCGCTCACCGCTGCGACGCTCTTTAACACCGAGTCGGCGTTCACGACCAATGTCATCCATAAAAAAGTTTTCTTGGGGGGTTAGCTAAAATCGCGTAAATATTAAATGTGTCGTTAAACCCGCCACCACCCGACAGCCAACTCGTCAGGGTAGTCACGTGAGCACTGCCGCTCTGCACACCACCACCCTGCTCCTCGGGCACGCTGCGCTGCTCTACGTCGGCGTGGGAACGTCGCTGGAACGTCGCTGGAACGTCGCCGTGGTGCAGGTCGCCTGGAGCCGCTCGTTGACTCGTGCGCGTCAGTTCAAGGCGGACTGGAAGCCGGCCCTATTACTATTATTACTTCGCCAGCGATGTGGCACCGGTAGTCACTGCGATTCCAAGTCGCGCGTGCTATTCACAGGACGGCAGCATCCGAGGTGTGACAGGACTACGGCTGTCTTTGGCCAGAGCTGTATCAGTAGCTTCTGCCAGCATGGGGCATGTTTGGGTTCACTTCCTGCCCCAGAGCAGCGTCCAGGTTCGATTCAGGGTCTCGTTTTCTATCACCTCATTTGTATTGTTCCTCGTTTTTCTGTCCTCGCTTGTAGTTTTGTTCGTCCCGCGAGCTTGACGTGATGTTAGGCCTGTATATCATTCATGAACACTGACATTAATGACCCTTATAGCGGGACCCCGGGGTCCCCTAAGCCCCCGGCTCTCGCATAAACTGCGTTGCGACGTCATTTTATGTCTGTTGAAGGCGAACGATATGGCGACCTATTCCTCTCGATGAGCTCTACAATCAAAGTTTAGTTTCTTCTTCTGCGCATTCGTCCTCGCCGCTGCGCTTGGACACGACCACAGAACGATCCGCGCCGGGCGGGTCGCGGCGTTGATGTGCGCGGTGGAAGGAGTCGCCACAAATACATGAATTACGAGTTTGACTTCCGTTTATTCGGGACCCCGGGGTCCCGCCATAAGGTTCGTTTGCCTAAAATCATAAATAATTGATTCTTGCACGCACGATTTGAGAAGCAAGTTTAATGAGCATCAGAATCCCTTTCAATCGTTACCTGACTCGCCAGTAGAATATGCATTACATTCATGTGGTCGTTAAGGTTACTGTAGAGCTGCATTATATGTTACATACTGTTGAAGATGCATTTTTATAATTGCGACACTTTTTTATTATATTTGAAGGTCTGGCTGCCTCTGAGTTAGTCTGTGAAATGAGTAACTTGACTCAAGACGAAGGATGCAACTCTGTTGTGTAACTTCACCTACCCGACAGACCAACGGAACAAGGATCAGAGCATTTAGGTGATCTGGTATAAATGCCTCGCATTACATATTTAATAGAAATGCAAATACGAAGCACGCTGACTTCAATGGAGGCATCTCACTTGTTGGACCCCCTGACAGCAGCAGCAGCACCGCTTCCATCCACACCCGGGACCTGAAACACTCAGATGGCCACGAGTATTAAAGATGATCAGCAATCTCTGATCCTCTTCTAAGTGACCTCTGGTCTGCAGAGAGGGAAGCGTTACCCCCCTCACGTTGCGTATGAGAGTAATGTTCATCACACTCCAAACCAGTTTAGCCTTGTGCAGGTGCGGAACCAAATTTAATGTCGCCCATATTTTTGCAGTCACTGCTGACCGGTCTGAAACCGTAAACCAACAAAAACGAGATCTTGTTTTCACCAAAGGCGGTGCCTGGATTCGGACCCAGGAAGTAAGCGGTTCCAGTTCAGCACTCTGATCCTTGAGCCACTTCCTCCAAACAACACAAATAACCGCTATTTTATAAAGCGCCTTTCATCTTGAAGTATCTCAAAGCGCCATATGTATAAGTAAAAATAGCTACACGCACAAGTTTAGATAATATCTAAGCGAAAAAGAAAGCTTATTTTAACAATATCAATGACTTATCTTGAAATTACAATACAATGAAGAACAAACTATGATTAAAGTGAATTATAATAATTACAGAGTAATTCAATCAGGCAACAAAATTCCAATCTAAAGTTAGAGGGAAAGCCAATAGTACAACGAGGTGATTTTTTTGATGTGATTTTAAAAAAATGTAACAGACGCAGAATCCATAATGGACAAAGGAATGGGATTCCACACAAAGCGTGGCTGAAATAAATCTCCATCTCCCATTGAACAACAGGGTCTGGTCTTTGGAATGACGAGTAGACCCGAATTAGCAGATCTTACGTTTTCGCTCATTTTAATGCCATGGATGCTTGATGAACATTTTCGGATGGCTTGTTTGACAAGCCCTAGTTGTGCACGATGCTTGCATACACAACAGCATCGTCGTGGCAAGGTGGAGTGGCTTGTGTGGCCGATGTGTCGTGGCTCAAGGTGACGTACACCACGCTCTCCTCCTGCAGAACACAAATGGCTCACATCACGTGCTCCTTCGGTGTCATCTATATATGTGCGTATCCATGCTGCACAGTGTGTGTGGATGTATATGCAGCGTGCGTGTTCAATTCAAAAGTCATGCCACTTGGTGGATTGTCGAAGCGTGCCACGAAAACGGGAATTATGACATACAAGCAAATGTACACATGGGCACACAGACTTGCAGTATACCGTATCTACAGGTATACCGTGGGTGAGAGGTGTGTGACTGGGTGTGTGAGAGTTACGTGTCTGTGCGTGTCACTGGGTCTGTGAGAGTGAGTTGTAGAGGGGGTGGTGGTATAGAATGAGAAATTGGGAGTTAAACTATTATCTGAACCTATCCTAGGCCTTTCCTAGGTCAACTCGGCCTCAAACGAGTACCTGGTGTGATGTGTAGACATCCCCATGAGGGAGACAAAGGCGGTCGGGCGTGGTGCTGGCCACCCACCCCCTCATGTGCCATCCCGGCCTTCATAGGTGTTCGCTGACAACACTTGCCACGACAATCTGCTAAAGCTATACGGGGGATCTTTGTAGAAGAGGTATTGGTTGTGAAAGAGGTAGTTAGGACCATGGGTTAATGAAAGTCGTGTGTGTGTGTGTACATTGGAGAGGGGTAAATTTACATTTTCACAAGAGTACTGGTGATGATAAAGGTGCAGCCCTGCAATTGTTTGCTCATGCCACTGCTGGTGGAAGGACCTCCAAAGGAATCCACAAAGAGTATGTTTAGAGGGTATTTGGCCTACTCTTCAATGCTCACTACAAGTCTTGAAAGATGTGAGAGTATCCGCACATTACTACCACCTCACTAAGCATGCCGAACAGCTGATCGTGGTTGTACCCATTTATACAGTCCTGCTGGGTGGACGCAATCGGGGAGACTTACCAGAAACTAGCCCATTGTTGCAACTGCCGTGCCACGAAATCGAGTCGGCAACCTCTATATTGCAAGTCTAGCGTGCTAAGCGTTACACTGCGGCAGTGTGTAGCGATGACATTGTGACGATAAACTTACATCTTGAACTGTAGGCTCCAATGTTGCTACTCCAGCAGAAACTGAAACACATGTTTCACATACATAATTTAGAATTTGCTTTCATATACTAAAGCCCATCAATAAAATACACTTTAAGTCATACATAGGTTTGATCATTTACTTATATTAAAATACTCCAGTTATCAGTGCAGTCACGAAAGCTTTAAATCGAAATTCATCCAGAAGAGTCGAGAACACTGCCCTGGGGATGCCTCTGAGCACCCAGCCACATCTATTTCGCCAAAGGTGCTGAGGCTTTGCAGACGCCCTCAAAACAGGTGCTTGACAAGAACATGGGATGAGTTGGCCTGTGGCTTGATCTGCGGCATTGCATTCGTGCTGCCTGTTGCACTCACTCGTGTTTGAATCTGGGTTGCCATTTCCCTAATTTAGCAGAAGTTCACAGCTGAAACGCGCCTCCTCGTTATGCAAATTCGGGGCTCGCCCGCCCCGCCCCCTGCCCCTATAGGTCACGCCCCTTTCCTCGTCAGGCTCCGCCCACTCCACAGAACACACGCAGCGGCAGCAGCAGCAGCAGGAGCATTTCGCGACCAACTTTCTTTCACAAGACGTGTTTTTTGGGTTAGATGGCGTCAATCTAAACGTGTCGTTAAATGTTGTGGGTTTACTCTCCCACACACCGGCGTGCTTCGACTAGTAACGAATTGCCACGTTTTGTTTAGGTGACAACCCTTACGGATTGGCTGTGGTGGCGGGCTTGACGACACGTGTATACTTACGCGATCTAACCCCCGAGAAAACCTCTACTCTGGACAGCGTGGCGCGTTTACTGGGCGCTGTGCCGTGATCTTGATTCCCCCATGAGACCGGCGACTGTGGCCTCGATCCGAGTCGATGTGAGTGAGGGGAGGCAGCGTGGGCAGGGGGCATCGTGGTGGTTGGGGCGCCTCCACGCGACCAACATCCCTCTTAAGGCAGCGATGTAATGATCCTTATTAGGAAGCCGCTGGAGCTACGCATTTTTATATCGAGATTGAAACAAATTCTTTAGAACTGCTTTTTGTATTAAGTTTGCTGTCTTTCCCCCGCACCTAGAGTCCACACATTCTGCAGATTATTATGGACAGGCGTGCCTTGTACTCTAGTGGTAGTGCCTTATTCCGACGGTGCCTAACTCCAAATCAGCTTAGCAGCGTTCCGGAAAATATCGAGTGAGAAATTGAATCCTGCCATCAGGTTTCGCCACGCTTTGAACAAGAAGGCTGTGCACGTGCAATGACCGAAACCAAGGTCTCCGATTGGCGGAAAGAGGCCTCCACGGTGATTGGTCGCGAGTCAGGGCTTGTGAAGTGATTGGAGGAAACAGAGCGGAACCCAGAGGCGACGGTTGAGACCAGTTCGAGGAGAAGGGCAGGGATCGGCTAGGGGGAGGGAGGGAACAGGGGGGAGCACGAGGGGAGAGGGACTTCGAAGGAAGGGACCATCTTGAGGAACAAGCACGAAGCCCGGACCTCGTTGTGTTCCTGCGTCAATAAGAGAGGCTCCGTGTAGCTCGTCGTTCGTGTCGTTTCACACGCGCAGTCGTCTGCTTCTCTGCGTTGGATGGGTACACATTTGTCACGTGCAGCCACTCGTTTGGAGCTGGCGAGCCGCTTTAAACGATGATGACGCACTATTGTTGCTGGCAGGCCCTTTTGTCAATCCACTGCTGCATGATGGCCTCCAAGTCCCCGTGCAGGTCGCGGGGGTCGTTTGACGGCACTTGACCCCGCTGGTGGTTGGTGCGGGTTGGTGAAGACAGGGAGCGTCATCTTGGGGGCACGATGGATTTTACAAGGAACACGCCATTCACCGTGTCATTCAAGGTGGCTGCCAATTCAAGAACTATCCAGGCTCAAACCTGCTTAGCTTCTGACATCTGCTGAGCGTGGTGCATTGCGGGTTTATTGGTCAGACAGCAGACTATTTAAACACGAGGTGGGGTTGATGTTTTTGTAACGCTTTGTTTTGAAAATCAACAAAGGATGGAAATGTGACCTTCAAAAGTCAATGTTGATTGACTAACTTGATTTTGTGTCTCTAACTTACCATCTGAGATGCTCCTTTGCCTAGATGAGAAGGAAAACAGTTGTTAAAATCGAAGCAGGTGATTTGCACATCATTAAAATGCCGTATGACGATTCAATCATTATTTTAGTTTAGTGATGTTTCAGGCTGAGAAAAGTCACATTTAAATATTAATGAGTGCTACATTTCAGTCAAGATCATGTAGATGTGGCTGCGATGGAGGAAGTTGACTTTATGTACCCATCACTGCGGTTACTCGTGATATATATTCTAATGCACACTTCTCCCAACGAAAATGGATCACCATGCACGTTGGCGCAGGAGCTCGCACGAGACCTCAGGGACTGAACGAGCACACATCTGAAAACGCCTCATCACCATTAGCTCGTTGTGCTTCCTCCCGTGTACCTCTGAGAAGCACGGTTGGCTACGTACGGTGCGAAAGAAGTTCGACGTAGTACATTAGCGGCAACACAACCGCCATGAAATGTAAACAAAAACGACTGTAAAGGTGTAGCCCTGCAAGTGCAATGCCCACACCGATTACGTATGAAGGGCCCCCGCCCGAGGCATCTCGAGATTGCTCCTCCTTGACACGGCGACTTTGGCCCACTCGTCAATGCTGGATATGCATCGCCAAAGCGGTGGGACTACCCACAATGTACTCTCCACACAGCCTACCCATCGACTGTGGTGGACACATCCATTATACTTCTGGGTTGACGGGGGGCGGGGAGAATTACTTGCACCACTACTTGCACCACTGTTTCAAATGCCACACTGGGAATTTGGATAGAGCGGTCGAACTCGGGATTGCCTGAACTGTTACAATGTGATGTCATTTTACGTTACACAGCAGTGATCATGGTGGCAACGGTCACATTTTATTGAGTCCAATAAGCGACAGTGATTTGCTTCGTGTGGATGATTTCACCTTTTGTGACGTATGAAGATGACAGCCGCCATCGTAACGAGCGCAACACCGAGAATGGCTCCAACACTCAACATTATCTTGAAGGTGTCTTTGACACGTGGCACAGACACTGGCAGCTGGATATCTTTGCTCGCATTCCCATACTGGTTGCGTGCTCGGCAGGTGTATGTTCCATCTGGCAACCCCCCCTGATGTACGAGTATGCGCCGACTGATAAACCATTTATTGGTGGTCAGGGTTCGTCTCATTCAGAGGCATCGGGAACCCATCCGGAACAATCCACGTGATGTTCGGTGTGGGCACCCCCTCCACTTTGCAAATCAATTTGGTGAGATCCACGATATCTTTGGAGATATATCTTGCGAGTTGTTTAACCTCGGGAGCACCTGCGGTTATAAAGAAGCAGGCGGATGGAGAACGTAATGATTGCGCGCAAACATCGGAACGTGTTTGGAAAGCAGCGGTCGCCGCTAGGGGAGAGGGGAGTTTATCATCTTTAAGTGTGGCAGTGTGAGTACAGTGCAGTCAAACTCATATCCATATCCTTCGTATCCACAAATAGATCGTCTAGGTTAGGCCATGCTGTTTCTTCCCCTTTTGCAGGAACACATCCTCCGTGTTATCTGCGGCTTGTGTGTATGAGAGGAATAGTGTACTCAGATTGTAAATGTGTGCTGTACTAGTGACGAATTGGCACGTTTTGTTTACGTGACAAACCTTACTAACTGGCGGGTTTAACGTCACAGTTATATATTTACGCGATCTTACCCCAAAACAACCATGTATGATGGAAGAGTACACAATAGAATGAGCCGTGGATAGGTATTGACATTTCCTCACAACCACAGCTTTACAGATAAGAGGAACGCCGATTAATACTTCTTTCTTTGTAACTGCTGCTACTGGTTGCTGTGTGATGGTATTGTTCTTCTCCAAGATATGTTTTATATGTGAATGGACGGAATCCCATGATGAGCTCGTTCACTGCTGAGCAGGCAATGGACGCTAAGATCCCGGGGTTCGAATGCTTGCGGCCCTCGGGAGAGTCACCCGGGGTAACCACATGTGATGAGTTGATGATCTGAGCCTAAATCACAGTGACACGTGGATGACTTTATTTGGCTAAATTCCAGCTCGACGAACATTACCCTCGGGGGCAGAGCGTGTTGGAGTCTGTCCCCTATCCCCGACATATGTGTTTGTTGTTTCTTTCGCTTCAAAGTCTTCTAGCTTTTCTCCTTACGGTTTAAACTCGAATGGAATATTAACTTAAGTGTAAAGCCACGTTACTTACATCACAAGTCATCGTTTTACTTACTGTTCTCTCAGCATAATTGTTGAAAGTACAGCATTCACATTTTGCAACAACGTAGTTTGTGTATTGCAACATGCACATGGCGGCCACTGTATGTCTCAGTGAAAATGTAAACTTTAACTTACCTTCCACTGTAAGTCGCGTCCCTCCGGGTGTTGTTCGTTTGTTATTATCTTCCTGAACCTCACAAAAGTATATTCCATTGTCGGAATACTGAAGACGTTTTATTTTGATGGAAACCTGTCCTGAATTCTTATCTACAGCCAGCTTAAAGCGGCCACTGGAACCAATTTCAATGGTATAATTTGTAGAGAATGTGTTCATCTCCGTTGATCCATTGACTTTCAGCAAACTGATTAGTGGTTTCTTCAAGTTTGTGGAATAGTTGCAAACCAAGATGGCCTCTTCGTTTTTTACACCAACAATTGGTTCCAAAACACAAATCTCTGACCTATTGGACGTCTGAGAAGTACCTAAAACAATTGCATAAAAAGATATACATTACAAAAAACATATTCAAGATACAATATTGTTGTGACGTGCCAGACGAGGAATGTATGCGAGTAATGCTCAGCGCGTCACGTGGGACGTCTTTAACAATCATCGGGCGCGTGCAGCGTGGGAGGAGTACATTGGTGACGCGCACAAAGACGTAAGCGTCGTCGTGGTGGTGGTGGGCTGCGAGGGCTGGGGTCTGGGCAAGCTTGCAGTCCGCACGCACGCACGCGTGACAGCGGCTGGATCACATTGTGCATCTGTGAGCGTGACTGGGGAGCGGTGGTGCAGCGGTTCGTGCACCGTGCGATGAACCCGGCGACCCGAGTTCGACTCCCGTTCACAACCAACACCAGTGACGGTTGTCTGAGCCGGTCCTAGGTCGACTCAGCCTAGAATGAGTATCTGGTACGGTGTGTAAAAAACATCGCCACTGGGGAGACAAAGGCGGCCGGGCGTGGTGCTGGCCACCCACCCCCTTCGCGTGCCGTGCCGGCCCTCACAGGTGCTCGCTAACAGCACTTGCCCCAACAGTCTGTCAAGGCTATATGGGAGATCTTTGCCTGCGAAGCACATTTGATCGAAGAGCGCGCAACTGAGACGGAGAGGGTGGCGATTTTATGGAACGGACAGCGGATCAATCGATCGATCAAGCAGCCGACTCGGCATTGCGCTCACGAGTCGCCTCAAAGCCGCGTGCCAGGAGATCTCCATCGTGTCGAGATGAGGCGCTGTCATCGAAGCGCTAAGCTCAAGCCCAGGACTGTGTCGTGAAGGGACTCGCAGAGCGCAGACGTGAGAGGCGGGGGGGCGGGGGGGTCGTGTGAGGGCAGAGGCAGTGGCGCTGGGGGTCGAGTCGAGTCGCCAGCCAAGTGGGAAGAGCCGAGCCCGCAGCTGACGAAGAATGGTGGTACGCAAGGCTGTGTAACACGAAACTCAATAAAAACGTGAAGTGTAACTTTTTGTGTTCATGTACAGGGTGGTCCAGATGTCTTGTAATCCTTTCCCCCTCCCCCCTAATTCAATTATCCCTAAAAAATTGTATTTTGTATATTCATAACATTAAATAAACCTTACTTCAAGAACAATATATAAAGTTTTAGAGAATTACATGGGGGTCACGATAGACTTGCACCACCATGGAGAGCGGCGTTCTCAATGTTCTCAATGTCGAGGCCCGCGGGTCACTGGCGGCCCCTAGCGGCCTTTAGTGCGACCCCTGCCAAGACCCCATCATCATCACCATCAGCATCACCATCATCATCACCACCATCATCATCACCATCATCATCACCATCATCATCACCATCATCATCACCACCACCATCACCATCATCACCATCATCATCATCATCACCACCATCATCACCATCATCATCACCACCACCATCACCATCATCAGCATCATCATCACCACCATCATCATCACCATCAGCATCACCATCATAATCATCATCATCATCACCACCACCATCAGCATCACCATCATAATCATCATCATCATCACCACCACCATCACCATCATCACCATCATCACCACCATCATCATCATCACCATCATCATCACCACCATCATCATCACCATCATAATCACCATCATCACCAGCATCATCATTACCATCACCATCATCATCATCACCATCATCATCACCATCATAATCACCATCATCATCACCACCATCACCATCATCATCACCACCATCATCATCACCATCATCATCATCACCACCATCATCATCACCACATCATCATCACCATCATCATCACCATCATCACCATCATCACCATCATCACCATCATCACCATCATCACCATCATCATCACCACCATCATCATCACCATCATCATCATCACCATCATCACCACCATCACCATCATCATCACCATCATCATCACCACCATCATCACCATCATCATCATCACCATCACCATCATCATCACCACCATCATCATCACCATCATCATCATCACCATCATCATCACCACCATCATCATCATCACCATCATCATCACCACCATCATCATCATCACCATCATCATCACCACCATCATCATCATCACCATCATCATCATCACCACCATCATCATCATCACCATCATCATCACCACCATCATCATCACCATCATCATCACCACCATCATCACCACCATCATCATCACCACCATCATCATCACCATCATCATCACCATCATCATCACCATCATCATCACCATCATCATCACCATCATCATCATCATCACCATCATCATCACCACCATCATCATCACCACCATCATCATCACCATTATCATCATCATCATCATCACCATCATCACCATCATCATCATCACCATCATCATCACCACCACCACCATCATCATCATCACCATTATAACCATTATCATCACCATCATCATCATCACCATTATAAGCATTATCATCACCATCATCATCACCATCATCATCACCATCATCATCATCACCATTATAACAGCATTATCATCATCATCATCACCATCATCATCACAGTGCTGCTGTCATTACCATCATCATCACCGTGCTGCTGTCATCATCATCACCATCATCATCACCAGAAAAAAGAATAACAATAAAAGAATAAAAATGTTAAATAAAGTGAATAAAAAAAATGATCACGACGTTTCGACCGCTATGTGTTGCGATCTTATTTTTTTTTTTATTAATTTAGTGATATTATTTTTTATATCTACGTAACTTTACCGAAAGAACCATAGAATATAAATAAAACTAGTTTATAGTTTCATCGTTTTTAAACCGCAGATTGTGAAAGCATGGAAAACAGATCTCTCACTTACCTTGAATGAATGCCAATATGACTGTAGCCTTAAACAACAGCGAGACCATCTTTTACTTGAGACCTGACGAGAAATTTACAAATACGGAAGACCTAGTTAAGTTAATGTAACTGTTTTTTTATCACAAATGCCATGACTGCAGAATTCCTACGCAATAACAATGTGGGATGTGTCAGCAAATACACTGCCCATTTCTTGTTTGCAAAATATTGTAAAAAATACCATTCGTTCGCAGATTGTTCTTCAGCAAAATTTGATTCCTCGTGACTTTAAATTTGTATAACAGTTTAACTTTTGCGTCTTCTTTCCTTCGCGACTTGTGAACGTAGCGTCACGGCAGAGGGGGGCTGGCGCTGTGCAGCAGCACTGTCCTGTTGGTCTTGGGGTCTTAGCGTCAGGTGAGTGCAGGAGGTGAGGGCAAGAGTTCAAGGTAGACTCGAGTGGTGAGTTTAGCTCAAGGTAGAGTTGTTGCATAGACGTGTTCGTGGTAAGAGTGCGTCTGCTCTACAGCATCGCCATAATCACACCCTCCAGTCCATAGTTGTCTTTAGGCTGGGCCATCTAGTCTGATTATGTCGAATTCTTGTCATTAACCCTCCACCACATGTGGGGTGAAGATAATTTCCGGGTAAATCTGCTCGTGTGCAGGTGTTGGATGGAGTCGGAATTCATCCAGAAGTTGACTGACCGTGGCTGATTATTCCGATAACAAGAGCCACCCTTTCCAGGATGCCGAGCACCCGACGGGCGCTCCAATGATTTGTCGCCAGTGCGCCACACGGCGCTGGCTGAACAGTGGTCAGAAATTGCGCATACGATTCTGAAGGGCTTTAAAAATATCCATACAGTACACCTGTCAACCCATATGGTTTAGCCCGGATTCTTGTACAGGGAAGTTGAGTTACGGGCACAAACAAATTGTCTATTCGTTTGCGTTTCTCCCTTGTGATTGGACTTTGTAGGATGAACGTTGAGATTTATAAGGGCACGGGGTGACCAATAATGTCTGAATTGGTCTGTAGTAATGTAAGCAGCACCGATAAGGGGTTGACAGGTACGATACAGTAAATGACTCCAGTCTTTCGGGTTTCGTCATCTAGGATGCTCAAAACCGGGACCGACTGTGGCAAGGACGCCATCGCCATGCCAGCAGATGGCTCCGTGTAAATGCGTTGTTTTAAGTGGTATATCACTTCTTGATGAAGACAACAGGGCTCTTTAATTCGCTTGCGTAGAACAAAACGAATTGCCAGATCGGCTACCTCGACGAGAGGGCGATCCTGTGAACGGCAGAGCCGGTGGCATTGCGACCCCACGCAGTTGCCCGGCCACGTCACAAGGCGGATCCGAGGCACGTGAGCATCACGGATCTGCCTTGCAACGTGGCCCACAAAGCAGCAGCATCAATATTGCAGACGACGAGTACAGGGTCCTTCAGGAATATTGCACAACTTACGAACGGGAATATTTAACCGTATGATAAACGGCACACGCGCAAATATAAGCAGAGCAAGAGGTGGCAGCAGTGCCGGATTATCTTCGTAGCACAAGTATCTACAATATGTAGCGACACAATATGTAGCTACACAATTAGCTACTTGTGTAGCTACATATCCGACAGGCCCCGCACTTTCAAGGTCCGCGCGCAAAATGCTTTCAAGCTATCGATTCCGGTTCAGTGATTCTGCACAAGCTCTATTACTATAGTACTATACTGCCTTAAACTTTTATTAACGACCGGGTGTTTAAGGTTAGCGATTTGTCGTCTGATCTGGCTGTATAGCAAATGAAAAAATACAATTACTTTACGATGCAAGTAAAAAACGTATGTTTTAATATGTATGTGTTTATTTATTTATTGTCCCTTTATAACATCATGCTACAGGCCCCGCACGAGCTTCATCCGGCACTGTGTGGTAGGAGCAGCAATACGCTCACAGAGCACAGCAGCACGGGACGGCGGATTTGCAAGATTCCCCTTCCTGCTCTGGTGGGTTGTGATGCAACGACGAAAACCACAACCACGATGATGCTGATGGAAGTTACGTGAAAGGAGGGAGCTACCTGGCTTTTTATCCTTTCCCATTCCGAGACGTCTGCCAATTGCAGGGTGGGTGTCCCGTTCGCCGCTGAATCTCGGAACACGCAAGCGGTTAGCGTTATTTAGAGAGGAGTAGTGCCGTTGTTTTAAAATACGTTGTACTCACCGCAGAGAACTGTTGCGACACGACCACACTCCACGATAGCTGGCGCCAAACTGACACGCCCTCCCGCATGGCCTTGTGGGAGCCTTGGTGACTGAAACACTTTTTTTACTTTTTTTCCAGTTGTCATTTTTTTCCGTTCTGTCATCGGAATGGAAGCGGAAGAGAAACTGATGATGTGCACGTACGTCATCGGAAGGCTGTCACCTGCCCTAGTTTTCTCAGGATCGATTCTCTTGTTGACGAGGTATTGCTACTTTCTTTTTGGAAATCTGAAGTCTTCCCGGGACTTGAAGTCCAGGCTTTTGTTGTTGTTGTACGTAGCCAGCGATTAGCACCGCAGCAGAAGTTATACGTGCATTCATTGCAGCTGTGGCGATGTTTGTGCGTCATCCGGCCAGTCGGCCAGAGGTGGTACAGCGCTGTCACACATCTCACGTCGCCACGCTCCACTCGAGTGTGATTGTAGAGACCGCCGGGTTTATTTTGGAGAGTATTCGGCCGATGAATCCGCACAGACTAAACATCCTTGAAGATGTGTTCTCACAACATTCAACCTGACGATAGATTTCAGCTGTTTTGTTGGACAGACGTGGGGGTGAAATCAAATTGAACAAACAGCGCCCGCTTCAGCTGCCGTGCCGAGAGATCGAACTGGCGATCTGAACTTTTAAGCGCCGGGTGCTAACCATTACATCCTAGCAGCAGCATCCCTGTCGCCGATACCGCAGTTCCACGTTAGTGGTGGCCTGAACCACCGTCTCGAGCTCTGAAGTGTCAACGCAAGCCCTGGGCAGGCTGTTACAAGTGTGCACAATTACCCCGAAACAAGCGTTTTAAACGATTATCATCAGAAATGTGTCGAACAAGTTAAACCCTGCTGGAAAGAGTCGGAATGAGCAAAACAAGTTGCCGTGACGTATGTAGTTCTACATCCCAACCAGACATGCACCTAACATGTGTTTTTACTGATTAGGTATCAAGTTGCGGAAGTGGGTTACTTTATTTAACAATTTCATTCGTCTTTCCTACCCTTAAAAGGGTACTTTCGTGTACAGATGTCAGCCAGCACACGAAACGTCGGCTCCTCTGTCTGCACGCCTCTCCACGGCTACACCGCTTTCCGACTGGTACCTGTGAGCCACGCTGGGATTGCAGCGCCATGCCGTGGCAGCTCGGGAGAAGCGACGGTTGTGTTTTTTCCACTGCAGAAGGCGAGCCGTGCCGCTGACGACACGCGCACACTGGGTTGAGACGTGTGTAAAATGGCAAGCTATTTTTTAGCGAATTTCTTTTGCACGTGACTGTCACACAGAGCACCAAGAAAAAACAATAAAATACTTGAATATGTATGTCAATGTTATGTGTGTGGTGAACGTCAGCCCACGTAGTCACACAGCTGTGCCAGCTTCCTCCTCCAGCACGTGCAGCGCACCGAGTCTGCCTGGCACGCCCCGAGGGACTTGCTAATGCGGTGTCCTCAATGCAGTGGGATCATTTCAGATATACAAATAAATCCGTCAATAGCCCCAACCTTGGCCCTGCTTGGCTCCGACCTAGATTCAGATGTCGCCAGGGCAGTGCATCACGGTTTGGTTCTGGCTCTGCTGTGTGTGTATGTTGAACTTATTTTAACCCGTACGTAGCCAACCTTGCTAATCGCAGGTGCGGGGAAAACAACAAACTAACCAGAAGTGGTTCTCAATAATTGAGCTTTCAATATACATTTAACAGAGGGTAGCTCCGGTGGATTCCTAATATCAGAAGAGCGTTCCAGACGGCCGCAGAAGTGGATCTGAAAGCGTGCGATGCAATGACAGTCTTTGTTCGATGGCTACCCAAAAGCCGCTGAGAGGATGAGCGGAGTTCGCGTGATGATGGTTTATGCTCCTTGAGATCAGTGAGGTATCGTTGTTCGTTTGTGGCAAGCGCGCTGTGTCTAATGAGTGCGACCTGATTATAGTCGTTCGGAAACGAGAAGCTAATGCAGCTCGGCAAGCACTGTAAATAAGTCATGGAAAGGCACCTGAATCACGAGGGACTGGTCCAGATGTGCCAGGAGACCACGAGTATGACGGACCGCTCGGTTTTTTGCGGAACGGGGTTGCACCCATTACGCACAGAAATTGGCTGAATCTATCGTTCAATTATACACGGGGTAGTCACTGCAATTACTGCAGTCGAACACTTTAAATATTAGTTTTACAGTCCTAAGCCATTCGGAATTTGCAATTGGCTATATGCTCTGGAGAGACTAAAGCAGATTAAATTCAGTGTTCAAACAATCGCACGGGTCCATTAAAAAGTGTCAGCCTGAGAACAAGAATTGCCTTGACTCTGCCTGGTACCAGTACAGGACACGTTAAGATGCTCAAACACCAAATCTATACGTATTGCGAGGCATCAACGATGCATTAACGACACATGCCTGTGGCAAACATGCTTTGATGATGTGTGCAGCTGTGCATTGTCCTTGCAAGCCATTGGCCTACGCCTCCTGTGTGACCGTCTCCCAAGTGTTCGACCCGAGAACGCCAAGACTCACGGCACAAAGGCGATGGAAGTATGAGACTGAAGACAATTGTGGAGATTGTAACAGACGCAAAAGTAACAGAAACTGAACTGTTTTGCATGAGAACATTGAAGCGAGTGTAAACATCTAATTTGCCTCCAGAACAATCAAACATCCACACACACACGCGCGCACACACGCCTACAGAAGCGCACACACGCCTACAGAAGCGCACACACACACAGAAGCACACGCTGCTCGGGCCACGCACTCGTTGCTTTATTGATAAGAAGACAGTCGTGACAAGCTGCAGGCAAGCGCCACCACACCTTGCATGGACATATAGAGGACCCCAGTTAAGGCACACAACATGTGGGCAACTTACTTGAGGAAAAGCATCGGCGTTACTACCGCCTGTTTGTGCTCGTACACGTTTCAAAGAAAACTGTTTCGCTTGTGCGTGATTGAAGGTGGGGCTTGAGAAAAGTTACGTTTCTAACGAACACGAACAGTTGCTCTTTTTGTGAAGGAAATTGGTAAATATTCGTCGACGTTGCATTTGTGTGCGTCAGCGGCGCCGGAGTGGAAGATGACATTGGTCGAGGCGTGGCGATGAGCGACGAAGCCCCAAAGTCCGAGCGTGAGTAGGACGAGAGCGCTTGAGTGGACAAGACGCAGCGCACGACGACAACGTGGAATATCTTGGACTAAGGTTGACAAAGTTCCACAGGTCGTTGACTCGACTAAGACAAACTAAATGTGGACTTAATTAACACCGATTAAAACGAACTTAACATTTTTTAGAACAACTTATGATTGTTAATTAAACATAAAAAGGGTTGCAACTGTACCGACTAATATGTAACCAGATGTTTGTATATTCATTTCTCTGTATCGAACAATGAAAATATACACCGGAATGCCAACCCAGTACGAACATTCTTTGAAAAACTGGACCATCGTTTAAACATTGTGAATGTTGTACAAACGACATGGCGACTTGTGGAAAGTTAGAAACACATTCACAATACTTACAATTTGACTCTCATAACATGATAAAACAAAAAATGCGTTACTTTGGTGAAATATACACAACGTATTCGAAAGAGATTTCTTCCATGTGACTAATACCATCCCAGAGCACCGAGCCAGGTCTGGGTTCAAATGTGGACCGGCACCCATGGTCACACATGGTCACCCATGGTCACACATGGCCACACATGGTCACACATGGTCACACATGGTCACATAACACATCGCACATTGTTCTGAAACGCAGCGGCAAGTTACTGGTCTCGGAACCATAACAAATGGCAGCACATTAAATGTTAAATACAATTTGGATTTTTCAGCTCGGAGTGAAACTTGTGTAGGTCTTAAAACATGTGCCCCCAAAGCTTAGAATAGTAACACGTCTATTGAAGGGACTTCAGAAGTAGATGTGACATCAACTGCTCGTTGTGACCATTTCGAATGCGGATTGTCTGGTACTGTGGTAGTACAGCAAATAATGTGGGTTTTTTCCTCTCGAATCGCAGCAGTGAATTGTGCAGCTTTATCCTCGATAATATTTTTTTACACTATATTTGAGATGGACCCAATGTATCTATGGAGTGGATACGGAGAGGAGGCAGAGACAGAAGAGATGGCAGTGGGAGAGAATCGAAGCGTTTGGAGGCATCTACAAAACTAGAATGAGGAAAATGGGGAAAATTGGAGAAGCATTTGCCCAGCAGCAGGAAGTTACAAGCTGATGACTCCATACAGTAAAATATTACTGGAAACATATCGTAAAAAAACCCAGCGCAACTTGTATAATAGCTCATACATTGAAAACTTAATCCACGCATTTCAATACTAAAAGAACCCTTAACTAAATGTGGTACATCTAAAAGTAATCTACATCTCCCATGATTAAACATGGGCACACGCATCAAAATGTAACGGCAGAAAAAACTATGAACGTGCAGAACTCGGTGCGTTTATAGACCACTTCTCACAAAACGAACAAGAAAGTCCATTAAGGCAGCCTCCACTTTGTTATAAGATCGGACTGTGCCAAAACTTGCGTAGTCCTCACTCGCATACACGGTGGGCACAGACTTGGAGCACACGTGCTCCAGTTTAACACATGGCAGGCGCTCGCGATCAATATCATCCATAACACAGGTGTGTTTGCGTTAGGTCGCGTAAAGAAAAATGCGTCGTTAAACCCGCCACCACCCGACACAGCCAATTAGTAAGGTTTGTCACGTAAACAGAACATGCCAAATCGTTACTAGTACAGCACGCCGGTGTGTTGGAGAGCAAATCCATAACATTTAAAATATTGTGTAAATATAATTCTTAGTCGAGGCCCCTCCTCCACCCACGGTGGTGTGAGTAAAGCAATTGCAGGGCTGCACCTTTGCCACTGTGCCCCAGTAATATCGATATGGGCATTGGTGTTGTTTGCAAAGTGTCAATGGACGAACGGTTGGACAAGATTTGTTCAGGCATAGCACGCAGTCAAACAGGCTCACTAAAATTAGATTTGCATAAAATCCGTTGATTAGGACATTCAACAAAATAACATTCTGTACTGTGTATCCCACTGACATGTGCACATCTGATCAATCAAGGGAGATGCTCAAACTCGAGTTGCTGCAATGTGGTGATACTCGATCTCATACACGGTCCACGATCATCGTGTTGTCCGCTTACAAAGTAATGTGTCGTGATAATGGTTCCTCATTTTACATTTTAAAGTATATATTTTATTTATGTAAAACGCAATCTAATGTTCTAGATAAATAGCTGATACTTATTAAGTGATTTTCAAAACGTTTCCGTGAGTAATTAACAGAATGGTGGTTGTGTTAATTATTTTTCCAGTCTGCTTCATTATTTTTCACCCCTCCGTCCGCACGTGATCATGATCATTTAGAAATTTAAAATGAGCAATTTTGAGAATACCGATGGCAGGCTTGTGTTGAGTAGACTGCAGTGAAAGAACTCGCAAGTCATCTTTATGCATTCAAGTGCGCTCAGCACAAACAAATCAATGAACCGGTGCAATGTCGTGATCGTCATATCGTGGCATGAAACAGTCGCAGCAACCCTCGGGGAAATAAATAAATATGATTTTCTCTGCTGCAACTTGTCTGCTAGAACCTGTCCCAAGAAACCGGATCTCACGGGACACAATGAAAGTCACACAGTTGATTGATTCATCAACGCATGTTGATAATCGACGTTTAACGTTGATAATCGAAGTGTAACGGAATGTGATAGTAGCTGATTGGTTGTAAACCGTTCACAAGCATGACCACGTGGTGTTCTCCTGAAGAACACAGACCTCAGCACATTTTATTCAGACACCCTTAAGTCTTTGTTGATTTGTTTTGCTCTTAACGTTGAATACAAACACTCATTCACCGATTAGCCAACATTTAGTAATGCACATCCGTATTAGTAAAACATGATTTGGGGGTAAAAGTTTTTTTTATATTTCATTAACGAGCATTTGTAATTCGAGATGAAACTGCAGCACCCAGAGAAAACCTGAGCACATGAGAGTGGTACGAGGGAATGCCGCCGTATGCACCACACAGATAGATTCACGAATCCATTGCTCTACAGGACTGCCATCTTTCAGTTAAATCACAGCCCAAGCCTTCATCTGGTGTTCTCCAGCTTCGCTTCTGAGATTTGAAAAGATCTGGCACATTCAAGGCGATTTGGTCATATATCAATAGGTTCATAGTATCCCTCTAATATTTAATGGAATGAAATGTCTACAATAACTAGAACTAATGACAAATGTTCTTCTTAGTTTCAAATCATATTTTTTTATAAATTAGTGACACAAACACGTGGTTCTGAAACATGGTTACAATTGTCACGTTTACAGGTGACGTACGGACTTGGTGAGCACACTTGCTGATATTTTACCGAGTTATTTCACCGTACACCCAAGTGCTTTTACCCATCACATTTAAAACGAAACCATGCTTCCTAAAGACGAAACCTGCTTTCTGACAAACTTATTTTAAACGAATTGCTGGGACATTTTTACATCATAATTTACTGCGAGACAAAAGGTCAAAATAACAACACACACAACAATACGTAACGACTTTTCACACAGATGTGCGTGGAGCAGCCCTTCGTAAATCCTCCGCTGGGCGAGGGTCTCGCCACACTGTGCAGGCTGCTGCTGTGCGGATTAGTGAGGAGGAAAGGCCTTTCCCGCCAGCAGTGGCATAAGAAAGAATGTGCAGGGCTGCAACGTGACCGTGATATTCATTGTAAGTGGGGTGACTGGTGGCAATGTCTGAACGGCGTCTTTGAAGGTTGGAGACTGCACCATGATTGATTGGTGTAAAGGGTATTGTTGTATCAGCCGTGGAAATAATACAGCAACCCCAAATACTTTCCATGCGCTTTTAAACACATGTAAAATAATGTTCTCGCATTATTGTTAATGTGGTATCATATTTCCATGTAAACTAGCTATTACAGAAACAAAATCAAACAAATGAACAAAACATTGGTGTTTACTAGCACTGAAGAATGCAGTATTCCCTTTCAAATAATAACCTGATCAAGGCGACATGACCCATTGAATGCACATGCATAACAGCCAAACAACAACAACAATTGTAAAAACACCAAGTACTCATTCTTGGGGCAAGTAAAAAATATAAATATTAAATTAAATATCTTTAATAAAATAAATGTATTGTGAAAGTAAATGATATTAAAACAAAAGCACATCGACTAGAAACGAGATTTTTGCAAGCCAAACCAAATATAATTACCAACAAAACATTTGTGTTGGTTTATATGTAAGAGGTATATCCATATAGGGTGTGTCCAAAATGGTATCATCCAATATTAAACAGAGTAGTTTCATGGAGGTTAATGACACCACACAAACACACTGGGAAGTATGAACATTCTATCGTCGGAGTCTCATCGCTCTAAACCTCCACCTGGCTGCTACAGCATTGGCTGTTAAGGATCGCTTGACCTGTTCAGTTTAGAATAAGGAATATTTTGCCACTCTTTCAACCACGCAATTGAAACTGCTCTTTGTACTTCTTTAACAGCTAATACCTGCATAGAAACCAATGACACAATGTCGTGTAAACTAACGGGCTATCTGCCCACGGATTATGATGACGTTCATGGACACCCTGTGCTGTATGTTATATGAATAAATAATAATTTAAGGGTAATTTTATATTTGCTTGGAGCAAATGGCAAACTGCAGGCAGAGTATTCCAACGGGCTTATATAATCGCCCAACATTGGAATACATTACTCCGATGAACTGAACACATGCGTCAATAACACTGCCTTAAAATCTACATATAATAGGTGATGCATTTGGTATGGCCCTTCTTAATAGCGCACAATGTGCTATGAATGTGCTCGCTAGGGCCCATCGCCTGAAATGTCGCCTCTTGTGTATTTTTTCCCTGTTTCCGCAGTGTCATCGACGGGGTGTGAGCTGCTTTGCTATTTGTGTTTGTGCGCCGTTGCCGACGCAGCAGCAGCGTCGCCAAATGATTTACTCACTCAGAATTTTGCCGGATTATGAAAAATCACTTGCACTAATTGCTCCACGTATTTAAGCCGTAAAAATCCATGATTATTTTTGGATAAACAGTGCTTTTGCTTTAATATCGATTGCAAATATTATAAATAAACACAAAAATGTCGTACGTGCAGATTTTATACGAGTATCATTTTACGGTTTATAAATTATCTTTGTTCACGTTTCCTTGATTCTGAATCATTTGGTTTTAAATTCTTGTGCTAAAATATTCCAGAAAATGTTTGGATCCTGCCAGCGCAGGTGACATGCCATGCTTTAGTAAAGCTGATGACAAATAAGTGCTTAATAATATAATACCAAAATAAATTAATGGGGGAAATGCAGCACATATCAAAGATCTGGGATTGTCGGTCTGGAGCGAGCGTCGCGCTAGAACCGGCCTTGTCGACCAGATTAAGGTCAAGTCGCTTGTGACCCAAAACAACCCGTTAGTCACATTAGTCACAGTGAAGCCCCAGCGAGCCAGACTTCGCACTTAGCCGCGCCAGCTCGCCACGGGGACATCCATTGAGTAGCTACGCAAAAATCTGACAAAATTTGACCCCCCCCCTCCCTGTAGGCAAGTGGACTTTTTACACCCCCCCCCCCCCACCTGCGTACGTACACCTGACGCACCCCCCCGAGTCCTATAGAACGGCCGATATTTAATCGACGCAGAAACGATAAATAATATTAACGTGTTAAAGCAAACAGATAGACCACCGCTGGACTATCTAACTCATTTGAGGGCCAAAGTAGACAAATTAGTATCGAGTCTTCACCCCCCCCCCCCCCGTTTCCTATGCGTACATTGTCAGCAGACCCCCCATACACAAGCGGAACGCATTTGGCTTAACCCCCCCTCCCCCCTCCATGCGTACGTACTCAATGGATGGCTCCTACCCACACGTGCAGCGCGTCCACACACCCAGTGGGCGGCGGTATCTCCGTGTAGCCGTCTCAGTAGCCCTGCCTCTCTCGCTTCGTGCCACTCCTCAACTCCCCGTTAGTATTTCATTCTGTTAAGTCCACTCCGTTTTTGTGTTCATTAGATCTCTTCTCAGAGAGCATCAACACAGCTCAACAATGAGCAGAGTGCTGCACTCACACTGTAAACACAGTTCTTGGATTCGTTTTTGTTCACGAAATTTGTATCTAGCATTGAAAACACAGGTAAATGTATTGATTTAGACTACATTTCACACGTGTTTCTCACACTTTACAGTGTTGTTATTTTCATGATGTACAGGGTTGTTTACGATTTTATATTCATCGGCAATAATTTTCATTGTTGCAGCAACTAGTTGGACTTTTCAGCGTAAACAGACTTCTCCTCCTTAAGTCCAGCTTGCCGAGATTTTGAAGCATCACAGCGATGCCCTCCACGACTCCCGACTCGGATGTGGCTCAACCACCTCAATGTAAAATGAGACTTGTTACTCGACATCACCGTCATCATCCATACAAGCCGGGATGTCGGTTGGTGTGCATGTCAACTTCATGTTCGCATAATTGATTTCATCTATCTGGTCAATCTTTGTAAATCTAGGCAGGCCCGTGCTTCCTACATATGTCAACTAAACGCTTATGCCCTCCTCACTGTGTCAAGCAACAATCCAGGATAAAAAGTGCACATTTATGAATTGAGGAATGTATACTAAAAATGAAAGAAAAATCTGCAGCTTTAAACAATATGAACATGCCTAAGTGGCAAGTGTACAGTAGAATTAACGTTTTTGTTATTCCTTCAACTAAGACAACTCCAAAGTTTAAAGGAATACAAAAAAAGCTTCTGTACTTAAAAAAATAATACAGTGGATTTAACTTAACGGAGCGCAAGACGTGGAATTACGTCCTTTGCACTACTAAGCAGGAGGTACAACCCTAGGAACAGCGTCTGAATGTCTGTGGACTAACATTGGAGGCTTTTTTTTCCAGGTCAAGTGTGACCCAGGAATGGCTTCGCACAAACCTAAAGGGGATGCATGGTGCTCGGACGTGCGACCTACAAACCTGCAAGTCACAAATAAATAAATAAACTTCGATCCAAAAATTGTGCTCATTCAGCTCAACTGATTGCTTTAAAGTCAAACATCTCCAACCGTATTGAGTAAATCTGAAAAGCACCTTGGGGTGTTTTTTCTCATAATACTTGATATTAAAGCTTTCCTTTGAAGTGTAAAACCACATGATGCTTTCACGTATATCAACCCACAAGCGCAACTTTATCGCCGAATAAAAATGCAGGCTTGCCACGAAACGTTCACACGCCGGTCTTCCGCTGGTCTGCGCTCAGATAGAGGAACCTTCGTTGCAGGAGACGGGCAAGTAGGTGTTTGGCGAGAGCCCGTTGGAATGCTTTTCATCCGGAGTCCCAGTTATCGTCTGCCAGTAATACCACAAAGGAAACGGGTCACCGCATAATACAGGTCAAGTATATGGCAAAGATAGATAAGTGCTGTGCCGTGGCGTGCCACGGTTAAAGGATATTTTCAAACGTCTTGCAGAGGCCTGGAGCACACATCTATGAGTGTGCAGATCCCGATGGAGAGTTCTTCTTCGCATCATCCGATGCCGATAGCATAATGCTAATTTAATTGGGGAGGGGAGGGGAATTAACACAAATAAAATAACGTTTAACTGCAACAAGTGAGAATGCAAGTGTTTTACCTCCGCCTTCACAAAACCCAGATTCGCACTTTGCCTCCGTAGATCCGACTTGATAAGTGCTTCAGAAACAAATCGTAGAGAACAGGGAACGGTACAAGTCAGAGGCGTTTCCGTGTTCAAAACATCAAGCATTCTCCATTGGCAGGCAGTGGCACAAAACTCACCACTCGCACAATGGGGCTCCGTCTACCCGTAGCATGAACGCTGTGGAGCTCCCACAAAGTGGTATACAATTTCTAGTCTCATCTAAACATTTTATTCAATTAGCAATCAACACAAAGGGGGGGGGGGGAGATGGGAGGGGAATGTATGTACGCAGCGTACGTAGCCAGTCCCGTGCTAATCGGAGGTGCAGGGAAAGGACAACAAACTAAGGACAAAAAGCAGTTCTAAACAAATGAGTCTTCAATCTAGTTGATTTAAAAGTGCTTAGCTCCAGTGGCTTCCTAATATTGGAAGGAAGAGCATTCCAGACGGCCGCAGAAGCGCATCTGAAAGCGCCGCGTGATGCGGTGATCACCTCAAACCATGCTCGACGTGCCAGCAACGCCAGCAAATACAATTACTGAAGGCAACGTCGACTTGAGCGGGGTTGAACGACAGCCGTGGGAGAAGGCTTAAGATTCTATGACCTGGAAAATGGTCTTCACGCAGCGTCGATCCCACGTGCATGCACCGGTGCGGCCCCTTTAACTTTATCGTTACTCCCCCGAGGGATTATGGGTTTGAGTCGAATGCGAGCCAAGCACGCTAACTACAGCGCTGCCTGGCGCTTTAACGGCATTCTGACGAGGCTTTCTGGACAAATGTTTTAAAATTTCTGACAGGTACAAGATCATCATTTGTTTGTATTCACTGTGTGGGAGAGGGTGATGAGTGAGGGCAGACTGGTAACCACAAGCACATTTGGTTTTCATCACACAAATTATCAACGGATAAGTTTGTAGCTTTACGTATACAGTATATACAAAACACAATGGTCACAGGTGAAATATTTACCGTGGGCATATTTTTATGAAAAGTACTTGACGTACAGTAGATACAAATGAGCTTGGTTCAACAGAGCCATGGTTCCCATCAATTCTAAAGGCTGCACGATGTCAAATAGCAGTTGTAGGATGAGATTATTTCATTCAGCGTTTTATATTGAATGTAAAAAAAAGGTACAAAACAGCAACTAGTTGTTATTATGTTGCTCTAAGTCTGAATAAATCCCCTCAAGCCATCGTCACGTCGAACTAGCCTGCAATGTAACGATACACCTAGGATCCGAACGTGAACAGATTTCATCGCTCCATTTCTTGGCTGCCACTTCGACATTATTCTAGACCAACGACTCTGATCCCTTCTAAACCATGACATACACTGCACAAGCAAGCTTAATTTTCAAAACCGTCTCAATGATGTCATTATCATGCGCATGCTCTCAAATGCACGCGTTCCTTTTCCTGTCTCTCAATGTCGTCGCAAGCTCACATCTCTCCAGGATTCGTTGCACACTTTGGGGGTGCCACGGTGGTGAGATGTTAACTACCTCGCCTGGTATACAGCAGGTCGTGGGCTCAATCACAACCCTGACGTTTGTATATTTGGAGTTTGTATGTTGCTCTCCCTGTGATCGTGTGGATATTTCTTTGGGTCATCTGGTCTTTCCCTCCACATTCAGAATCGACACATTTTTAGAGTATTTGGCTGCTATGAATTTCCACATCAGCAAATTCGTTGAGCTATGATTTATGGGCAGATCACTTCTAAAAACGAGCGATATAGCTGAGTGGGAGTCTGACCTGGTGAAATAAAAAATTGTTTAATAGTTTCTATTTTTCACAAATTATTATGCTTATGAACCATATATTTGCAGGTAGAAGTGGTAAAGCTCTACAATGTCTGTATGTTGAACTGCACCGTACGTAGCCAACCGTGCTACTCGGGAGGTGCGGGGATGGATCTCACCAGTGAGGACGCACCCCAGCAGCAGGAAGGCACACAGAAAGATATTCCCTGCCAGCGGGCTGTACAAGGTCGTCAGCTTCCCTTGCACCAGCGTGAAGATCAGGCCAAAGATCTGCACGATGCATTACGATGACAATCAGACTCATCTCTCTTCAAGCGAGTGCAGTTCGTTCACAAATATCCGTCAGTGGATTATCGGGAATGCCGATTCACCGAGCTTGTGATAAATAAAATATCTTTACGAGCGTTGGTTTAAATCGTTTGGCTGCTCCTCACTCAAGGTTATAAAAATAATACTCTACCCCTTCTGGCATATATACAGGAGGTGTTATGATGTTCAAACACCAAATAGACACCGATTGCAAGGCATCACGTCTGCATTAACCACACATGTCACAATACAAGAAAATACGCATTTCTGTTTAATGCAGACTTGATGCCTTGTACAAAGGTGTCTATTTGGTGTTTGAACATCTTAACACCTGGATTCATGACAGAAAAGGTCAAGTATTTTTTTTTATCTTGATACAGTACTAGCAAAAAGGGTCCCGTAGAAATGCTTCTCACTCGTTGAGGGTCTGCAACTCAGTGATCATGTGACATCCTTACGGCATTCCAAACAAATAAATATATATTATCACCTAATTTACATGAAGCTTGCAATAGTCGTGATGTTTAGCCCAGCAATCTATTACCCTAGATCACTACGAGTCACTGTACATGTGTATGTAGCTTCTCAATGACATTTACTTCCAATTCTGGAAGGGATATGAAAAAAACTCGATGCCAAATGCCTTCATAGGATTTATTTCCTCCTTTCATGGTCATAGGTCATTATATTACTTTTTGAAATCGAATTCATCAGTTATCAAGCCGTCTAGCGTAGGTCCTTGCACCAGCAGGTGCGCCACGGTGGCTAGATGTTAACTACCTCGCCTGGTATTGAGGAAGTCGTGGGTTCGATCCCGACCCTGGCGCCTGCTGTATATTTGGAGTTTGCTTGTCTCTCTCCCCGTGGTCGCTTGGATTTTTCTCCGCATCCTCTGGTTTTTCCCTCCAAATTTATAAATACGCATTTAGAGTACATGTATTTAGCTGCTATAAAGTTCCACATGAGAAGCCACCTTCGTTGGGCTATCATTTGTGGCCAGGTCACTTCTGAAAAAGAGCTAAATAGCTCAGTGGGCCTTACCCAGTGAAATATAAATCGTTTAGTTGCTTAGATAAATTCCAGGGCTGCACTTTTATCTTGACATAGTAATAGCAATCCTCCCCCCTCGTGTGGATACTTTGCTCCCTTGGACGTAACGCAGCGGCTCGTGGGACTCGGCACGGACGTGAAATGAGAGACGTCGAAGAAAGAGCTGGAGCATTGTTCACCGCTGCATTTTCATGTTGTGATATGGACAGTGTGTCCAGCAGTGGAAAGAGCATGGCCAATGATGATGATGATAATGATGCACAGCTGCTCGAGGGATCCATGTGCGCACCTGTGCAGAGGCGTTGAGAAGCCCGGAGGAGGTGCCCTCGGACTCGGGATACGTGATCTCAGCGGCAAACTCGAAACCAAGAGGCAGGTAGCCTGTCATGAAAAACCTGTACGAGAAACACATGCGGTGTGTAAAAATACGACAAGGTAAATATGCAGCCGTGAAATTGCTTACCCACACCGCTGTTGGTGGAAAGGCCTCCACTAGCCGTGAGTGGATATAAACAGCCACTCCAGAGGGTATTTTTTTTGGCCTACTCTTCCACGCTCGCCAGACGCCTTAAAATAATTGGGAGAACCCACACTTTTTTTTTTCACCACGCGCGACCTACCGATCGGCTAACTGCGATGCATCCATTTACACTGCTGGGAGGGCGGTGGTGGGGGGAGGGGGAATGTGAGAAACTTGCCCCATTGCTGCAAGTGCCGTGCCGGGAGATGCTGCCGGAGTGCTAACGGTGAGCAGACTGGACTGGCGAGCCAGAGGTCATCGGTTGGTCAAATCTTTTAACAATCTAATTTAGCATTGGCGTTTTAAGTAACTGTATATGTTGTAAACAATTTGTTATATAAAAACCAATGCACTCATGATTGCAATTAGGCATGTAACGATTCACTCCACTCAATTCGATGAGTCGTCATTATTCGGGCTCTTTATTTCATCCAAGAATCGATCCTTTGTTTTAACACTCGCTGGAGCGCCTCGAGTAGCCGCAGTGGCTACAGGCACCAACTACAACTCGCACTCAGTTGAATATAACCGATTCCCTGCAAGCACAATTTGATGCATGTATCACGAGTGGAACGACCGGTTTTAATAACTGAAACAATGTTGTTACATGCCTGATTGTCATCAGTAATTATATTGCTGCTGTCCTGCTGAAAATGTGCTTAGCAAACATTGCCAATGAACACTCGCTTATTTGTTTTAGTTTCAGTGAATTTAGTGGACATGTTAATTATGAACAATCTATAGCGGGGAGCAGGATTTATGAACATGTGTGTGTGCATGTTCAACTTCTTTCTCGCCGTACGTAGCCAACCGCGCTCATCGGAGGTGCGGGGAAGGGCAATAAACTAAACGCAAAAAGCAGCTCTAAAGAAATGCATTTTCAAATTTTCAATCTTGATTTTACAAAAGCACTTCATAACCCAGGTCACCCTTGCAAATAACAAATGTCTTATGGGTCTCAAATAGTTTCTTATTTAATCTTCTGGTTAAGTAAAGGATACAACAACTCATTAGTAATATTATTGTAAGACATCTTCTTGGTTCTTTCGGTAAAGTCACGTAGAAGGGAAGTAATACAATAATAAAAATAAAACATAATAAATTTTTATTATTATTTTATTACTTCACTTCTACGTGACTTTACCGAAAGAACCAAGAAGATGAATCCCTGCAGTCACGAAAGCTTTAAATCAAAATTGTAAGACATGTTTACCCAGTAAAACCTCACTGAGCCTCAAGACTCTTTTTGGAGTCTTTGAGGGTCCTGTCAAGGTTTTGCCAGAGCGGGCGACATTGCTGTGTGGGAGCCAAAATTCGTCAATTTGCAGGAATGTTTCGGCAGTGGGACGTTGTGGACAATACCAGTTACACTGGATGGATTGTAGCTACGGGAGGGAACTGTGGAAGCCGGAGGAAACCAATGCAGGACAGGGAGAGAACATAGACTCCACACAGAAAGGCAACCGAGTGGGGAATCGAACACAGGTCTTTGGTGCGAGGTGCAACCGTCACCAATGCACCACCCTGCCGCTTAGCATGTAAGACTTGGACTGATCGCTACGAGGATACAAGGACACCCCACCTACCCGAGCAGGCCAGCGGTCAGAAAGACCAACCACATGTAGCCCAGGTCCAGTGTGAAGGTGAACACCACCATGAAGACGAAGGACAAGATGTAGACTGTCAGCGTTGTCTGCCTGCAAGTAAGACAAACACAATGATCATTCATTGAAGAAGTGGTTCGCGCAGCAGGAATGAAAACATGTCGCATGTTTTAAGCTGTGACGCTTGCATGCCAACCGTATACAATGCGGTGTTTAATATACGGGTAAGGTAAAAACAAAATGTACAGGGGACTGCAATAGGTTCCTTACATCAGTACCGGCATAATGCCCTCCACTGAAGGCAGCTCTACCGAGCAGCTCAAGAGGATAAATGCGGCCCACTCTTACACGCTGTAAAGCATTGTGGGTAATACATCAAATAAACTGTTGCCCTATCTCCAGTTAAATACAAAATGGACTTCTGCTTCGATCAGCATAACGACCTGCCAGACTTACGTTGACAGTACAATATTTAATCCAGCACGTAAACTCTGGACCGGTTTCATGCATCCGGGGCTCATCGGCAGTTCGGCTTGTAAAATAACTGCTGGTTCACTCTTCCAAGCTTGCCAGACGTTTCGGAAGAGGCACGAAATATATAATCGAGAAATAAAATGTAAGCAAAATAAACCTTTTAGATTTAGTTACATGAGCTGAACTGAAGCTGTTGGTTGTACACTCATCATATAAAACCTTCAAGTACTTCTGACAGATGTAATGTAGTTTTGGTTCAAACACGTCATAGCCTTAGAAAAATGCATGCGTGGCTGACACACCTTGTCCTGTGGCCACTGTGTGAAAGGATAACCTATGATATACACCTCTGGAACTAACACGTTTATTCTTTATTTATCTCAGTCCAAATGACTTGCTAAAAACTACACGCCTTGCTCATACGAAATAGTGGGCAAATACGCAGCCCCTACAAGTGCTGACTCGCGCCACTGCTGGCAGAAGGCTTCCACTGGAGGGAGCTGAAGAGAGCCCTTCCTCCCACAGGGTATTTTTTTGCCTCCTCTTCGAAGCTGGCCAGATATCCTAGAAGAGGTAGGAAGAGTCCCTAGAATTTGCCCCACCAGATGCTACCTGCCAGTCAACTAACTGTGATGCATCCATTTATACTGCTGGGTGGTCAGAGGTCGTGGGATTTAAGAATCTTGCCAAATATTTCGACTGCCACACCAGGAGATTGAATCGGCAACCTCTTAATTGCAAGCCCAGTGTGCAAACTATCACAAAACCACAGCATCCAAATATGTGTGTAAAATTTCTTGAACATATGCAGGTGCAATACAAACAGCAAGCCCAATGCGGAAAAGGTGTGCGAGCCACATTGGCACTTACTTAAAGGTCTTGGTGCGGTCCAACCAAATGCCACAGATGATGGAACCCAGCATCCCCGCCAGCACGATGGTAAGACCGATCCAGCCAGCAGCCACCTCATTCCCCTGTGTGCAACAACAAGAATTCATTGTCGTCAGAGGGTAAGAAAGTTCAAGTTAAGAGCTCGTGAAAAAGCAAGTCAGTCTGTCATCGATGCCTCCTCCATCATGTCGATTTCATGACAGTGTGAACGTCATATATGTGCAATGCCTTGCAATACATTTTGCACATGGTACCTTGCCTATGACCAAATCACCCAAAATGCATCAGATTCCAGATGCTAAGCAGGTATCAGCCTGGATAGTGCCTGCATAGGTGACCACCATGTACTTTCAGGTTGTCGTAGGTGGTTGCTACTTAGTGGGCAGTAGCCAACAGATGTAGCAAATTTCACTGTTGTACTATACTTCTATGCTTCCCACCTTTTACCAACCCGCACTGATTGGCAGGGTCAAACAGCACCTGACACGGTGTGGAGAGGCCCTCATCAAGAAGTGGAATGACAAGCACTGTACATGTTACCCGACAATTTGGGAATGCTTTAAACCTGTAACACATGGATACATTCCCAGCGCAGTTATCTTAGGAGCTAGAAACACACTCTGGAGAACATTTTCTCTCTCACAAACAGTGGATTGTGGTCATATCTTCTTAATTGTGCTGTTTAAGGGAAATGATTTTGTGCAAGGACAAGCCGTGACATGCCTTCCCAAATGAAAGAACTCCGCGAGGCAAACATACTTAACGTGTTTGCCAAAGGAGTTATAACTACATTGCTCTTCACGAACCTGACAGATGATTTACACAAGGAAAGCATTACGGTAGATTGCATAAATGTACATAACCTCCTGATCGCAAACGGTTAATAGCAGCTTTAAAAAATGCAGTATCGATTCACAACCCTTTCACCTCCAACACTTTGGTCATATAGTGGTGGTATTTATGTCAAACACAAGTGCCGATTTACTAACCTTAAAAGTTAATCATTAACAATGCATATTAAATTAGCATTACAGGCAACAAACACAGGAATGTGTTTTAAGTTTATTGTATTGAATAACATGTATATAAGTATAACATGCAGCCTATATATTTCATGACTGCAATGATACATTTGACTTCAAGTTTTCTTCATTTATTAGAATGATTGCCGTTATATAATGTTTCACGATATATTAATGACAATTATTGCAAAACCAGTTCCCCGTAGCGTTCTATATATATTTAACATTTTTATCGCTTTGTTTGGTGCTTTCCTGTTTGTCCATTTCAAATAAAGATGACTTCATTCTTCTACCGATGTTCACTCAACACACGCCTGCCATACACGTCTGATAATTATTGCAAATTTGCACATTCTGCGAGTCAGTGCTCGTCATGGGACCTTTTTGCCAGCATCAAGGAATCAAGTTGCTGCATTAACCACACGTGCTCGTGGTGAACATGCAAACAAACATGCTCTGACAATATATGTACTGATTTTTAAACTGATTGGCCTACACCAGAGGCAATATAACGATATTTAGAAAAACGAAATTACCGTATGATATATCATACCGCTGCGTCATCCTGGAAACCAACGTAATTTGTGAAGAGCCAATGAGGGGGGTTAAGGTGCAAGAGGTCAATGTTTGTGACCCAAAATAATAAAAATGTAACCAAAGACACGCTGGATGTGAACTTTGTCTGACTTGTGAGACACACATGGCCACATCATCATCGCGGCATTATCGATGTTTCGTCATTGTGGGGGAACGGCCCCCCGTGGGGGTGGGCGGAGTATCTGTTGAGAATGCTGAGAGCCAGAAACCGACAGTCTCGAGGGGTGAAAGGAGTTAGTTAGCGTTAAGCCATGCAGCCTCTACAGACACTAGGATGCACTACAATGTAACTAAAATATCACTCCTTTTTGACAACAATTGTGACTAAATTGTGACAATGCGTTACATCTCTGGATAGAAGAGTCACGTATTCTGTTTATTACATATGGTAGCAGCGACTCCAGATGGCTGGATACCTCAATAGCTCGAACACAAGTTACTCACCATTGCGAAGTCTGCACACATTCAATAATACAAATGTCGATGCAGCCCATTAACATTACCAACGAGTAGTCTTCTGTTAAAAAAAAACATTTGAAATCTGACTGCAAATAACAAGCTGCAAGTTTAACACGTGGGCTTTCGCGACCAATATCATCCATAATGCAAGTTTTTTGGGTTAGATGACAATTCATTATTAGTACAGCACACCGGTGTGTTGGAGAGCTAAGCCACACCATTTACAATCTGAGTACGACGTTTCGCCAGTAGTTACAACTTGCTTCATCAGGCAACATCCAGATTTGTGGAGAAATCCTCCCGTTTCGTTCCTTAAACAGAGACGTAGATATGAGGACGACACTTGTGAGCAACTTCTTGCGCTATAAATGTTGTGGCTTGGCTCTCCAACACACCGGTGTGCTGTACTAGTGACGAATTGGCACGTTCTGTTTACGTGACAAACCTTACTAGTTGGCTGTGTCGGGTGGTGGCGGGTTTAACGACACATTTATATAATTACGCGATCTAACCCAAAAAAACCTGTATTATAAACAAGCTGCAAGTAGATTTTTTGTGGCATAATATAATGATCATGACTGTCCACCCTTGAGGTGAGTTGTGAGACAGTGTGATGTGTTTGTCAGACAGCTTTAATCTCTGTCACCTCACCGGGTAGTGACGAATCACCATCTGATTGAGGAGGGTAGACATGGAGTAGAAGGATCCCGTGTTTATGCCTGACAAGACATCAACATTTCCATCACTCATTTACATATCCTCTTCAATAACAAAGTGAACACAACTTAACGACTACTGTAGAAATTTGACTGAGCCCTCTACACCCTCTAAATCACGTGGCTGGAACTTAATACTGTACATATAGAAATCGCCATCTCATAGTGGTTCGTGCTCTTTGTTATGAACCCGGCCACGGCTAACGCCAGACTAGAATGAACATTCTCGAGCAACGCGAATCTGGACCCACACATTCAAACCGTCTTCAATAGCTGGAGGGGGCGATGGACGTCAGAGTCTTTCCTCATGCGCAAGGGGGGGGGGCGAGAGCCAGAGCAGACTATACGACAAACAGACGCAGATCCTATGGTCGGCGTTCCACATTGACCGCGTCGTCCCCACCCTGAGCATGTGTGCGCCCTCCTCCCTTAAACGAGGTCACGATACGGGGGTTTCCCAGACATGAGCACACAGGTGCACGCATCTGCGGATAAAAATCAATGTCGCATTGGCTAGCTATCGAGTGCACAGGGCTTTACAACCGCACCAAGGTCCACGGGCCGGAAGGTCTCAGGTGCTGGCCTCGGTAGAGGGACGAAGTTAGACCGGGGGTTGCCCAATTCATTCTTTGTACAGGTGTTCCTCGCTTTATGCGCTAGTAGTAGATGCGTCCCAAAAAAAGTGCACACAAAGCGAAACCGCATGAGACAGCTGCCTGCTTAGTAGCGTGCGCAGTGCACGCACAGTACACACACTGTACACACACACAGTACACACAGAGTACACACGCAGAACACAGTACACACACAATGTTGTCCCACGTCCGAGCGCATAGCCGCAAGCGAGAGAATTCAAACCGCATAATATAGCGAATTTTGGGTAGAAATAGGTTCGCCGCATTATACAGCGGGAAATCGCAAACCCAACCCCTATAAAGCGAGGGAAACCTGTGCGAGGGGCCCCATGCCTACGACACCACGCCGCTGGACTCCCCGTTAACATCCGTGTCGTACCGTAGGTGACGACGAGAAGGCAGAAGGGCCTGCTCCGTGCGAGGTGGACGATGGAGCGCCTGTACGAGTACTCGATGGGCGGCACGAGGAGGAGCGAAGCCTGCGCCCGACTTGGGGGCAAGGAAGGCCCCTCCTTGAACACTGCAGAAAGCGAACATTGTCAGTGCGCACTGGAAACGCTGAGATCAACTCGATGAATTTAACTCTGACAAAAGAACTGACCTTCAAATAACACTTAGTAGATTAATCATCATAATGGATATGACTTGTGGGGTGATATGGCTCTTTCATTATGGGGCTGGAACAAAAACCCAGAGTATTTTGACAAAAGTAGACAAATTATTTTAAAATGAGAAGAGTAGTTTTTCTTTCAGTAGATGCTCAATATAAACACACCCTTAGAAAAATATAGAAAAAAATCAAACGCTCCAAGTTAATGTTGAAAAATACTAAAGGAGGAAAAACTGTTAACTGGTGCAGTTCCCACTGTCAATTTAAATAAGCTGTTTACAATATAGGCTAAGCCATGTAAAGCTGCACATGCTGAGCGCGTGATGAGTCGGTCACTCCTGTCGCCGTTGTGCTGTGTGGCTCTCCGATGTGTTTTCGGGTCGTGCCGTGCGTTGTCCGATGTAATGGCTCAGCTCATGAAAAAGCTCCCAGCATGTGGAGCGAAACAATGGGACATCATGCCAAACCCGCAGGCATATAGAACCGTAAAAACACACAAACACATCGGAAAGCTGGCCACTCACTCTTCTGCTCTGAACAAGGGCCTATGCCTGTTTATCTTTTCTACTGTAAAAAATTTCTCCTATAAAGACATTCACTATTATTGCAGTTCGTGGTTTTTGACTTGTGCATACTGCCAACAGTCTTAATAATTATTTAAGTTTTCATCAATCCTTACATATCTTGTAGATTCGTATTATATGCTGGCTGTGCTAACTAATGTCTATTTTCTGTTCTGGATGAGACATTTGCAAAGATAATCACATTCCAAATTTTATTAATTTACCCCATCTCCTTTAACAGCCCAGCTTTGAAACAATGCACATGATATAATATATTTAATTCAAGTAATGTATAGCAGCCCTTTGTTAATCCACTGCTGGATGAAGGCCTATCCACTCTGTTCCCATAATGGGGGTTTGTTTGACGATACATCACATTGGTCCATACGGGTTGGTGAAGTCAGTGGGGAGGGGTCAGGACGGGCTCGGATATCACTCGCCACTGATAATAGCCATGGCCAGGAATCTAACCGAGGTCACCTGTTTGCAGAGGTGGGACAAAGTCATTGTCATGCAAGTCCAAGTCGAGTCTGAAGTCATCAAATTCATGACTCGAGTCTGACTCGAGTCCAAGTCACATGACTCGAGTCCACACCTCAGAGGTGGGACAAAGTCATTGTCATGCAAGTCCAAGTCGAGTCTGAAGTCATCAAATTCATGACTCGAGTCTGACTCGAGTCCAAGTCACATGACTCGAGTCCACACCTCTGCCTGTTTGATAGTGCAGTGTGCTGCCCCCTACGCTACAGCTCCCACACTATGTTCACAAAGCTTAAAAAGCCGCCTTTCAAATGTATATTCATTCTCTGAGGCAACTTAAAAGGTGTATTCTTTACCCGAATATAATGTAATGTTCAGGGAAACAGGAAGCCAGGCTACTGATGTGGAGTGGAAAGACCATGGGTAGTGTACATTGTTACCCTATGACAGTTGGCATGTCACCAAATATACACTCGGCCTTGCCGCATTGTTTGCTGTCCTTTTAATACAAAAAGCTGTTAGCCAGCCACTTTACCGTTAAAATATTTTGTCCATCATGCTCGATGATTAGGGGACTAAATTCGGGATTTTAAGGACAATTCTCGATAATTTTCCCAGAAATGTATTAATGCCAACCGAAGTTCCAGGTGACACCACTTGCAGTGAGAAAAGAGCAACGTGATGTGATGCAAGTAACCTTCACTTCCTGTGACATCAAACGTTGGGATAAATCTGAAACAAATAATTTGTTCGGATCGTCACGAATTTGGTCTCTCGGTCCGATTTAGGATTATTCACATGAATCCAACAGCCTGGAACACATCCCGATCGCTGATATATTTTGTAAGGGGAGTATGGCTGCTTATTTTGTGTGGTAATGGTTGCCTTGAGATTGGTAATAAAATACATTCAGAAAGAAACACTTTATCCAGATGATGTCAGCGATTCATAGAAATGAATACACACTACAGGGAGACCTGCATAAACAGCGAATAATATAATAGTGTAGTTTTTTGTGGTGTGCTGTATATCTCTGCAGTGTGTTTTCGGGTTGTATTGTGTATAATGTACAATGTGTTGCTCTGCATACTCCCAGCACGTAGATAATACTGAAAACGCATCGGAGAGCTAAAATAATTTCAGTCACTAATGGGACCTAACATTGCCCTAGCATAAAGCAAACATGTGGTCGTATTACTTTATAGGTTGTGACAGTGTCTAATAACATCATAGAAAGTATGGTCCCTCATTCACCATATCTCAGTGCACGTCATTTTATTTGTAAATCATCTTGAGATGCAGTCATATCCAGGCGCTTTATACATCCACACTGTACTGTAACTGAAGCTTCCAGTCACAATAAAGCGACAGCACCCTGGGCACTCGTGCCAACCCGCACTTCCATCCCTTATCTACGCGCAAAACCAGCCCTGCTATTGCTTCCCTACTTGCGACACTCCATGCATGCCATCTCGTTGGCTACTCTCACTCAGGGCCAGGGTAGTGCTGGCCAAATAAACATTTGCTCTAAAATATACATTTTCCGAGAGATGTTCGCAGCATGCGCAGCGAAACGTCAGACATCTGACACACAAGCCGAAACCGCACTGGGGAGCTGGCACAGCAGCACGACCGCTCCTGCAGTACCCCTAGAGAAGAGTTAGAGGTACATCATCACTTTATTATACGGCTCACGCCAACTGTAATATACAACCAAACATTGCAATTAACGCATGTTCAATTGAGCAAATGGTTGCTGCCGTTGTAGGGCTTACGCTGGAATGTATTTACTCTAGAATATTGTGGAGTATTGTTCGTTTTTGAATAGTTTGCAAAAAAAAATTGAAATGCCACTGGCACAAATGCTTTCCTTAGTTGCTGTAATCCGGGTCATGGGATGAACAATCCGCTCACAACACACTAACACCCTTCTAATCTGCAGGTGACCGTGCCAACAGAAGGCGAGCCAGTCACGAGGTACTCGAGATGTGTATTTGCCAAACTGACGTTTTCCCCCCATCACTTTGGGTTGCCACGTCCCTCTCATTTGTTTAACCCTCTAGGTGACCTGAGGATGTAAATAACACAGTATTTTTTTGTTAACATGGGTAAGCCGAATTCACATCTTGATGGGTGATGGGTGAATAACAAGGTACTTACCTGGTCGTAAAGGTCTACCCCTACAATATATACATTGTCAACTATGTTTATTATACATTTATAAAGGTATAGCATATACTGTACATTGCATTAAATCATTAATCGCTTTATTGACACATAGAAAATGTGTTTGACCAAATTAGCAGGAATGTGTTGCATCTCAAATCGCTGAAGCTAAGCAGATTTGAGCCTGGCTAGTACTTGGATGGGTGAACACCATGCCCAGCAGGATGTTCTAGGCTGTGGAGCTATGTGGTTGGCAATGCAGTAATATCCATTATTGTACTGCACTTCAATGCATCTGTCTGTGCTCCCCACCTTCACCAACCTGCACTGACCTGCGCGATGAAGTATGGTCAAATAACCACCATGACCGGCATGGTCTGCGGGAGGTCATCATCCAGCAGTGGACTGACAAAAGGAGCTGTACATGTAGCAAGGCTATTTCACCCCAGACTGTCTGCCGCTGCTGATGTTCAATAATGCAAAGCAAACAGGCAGCTGAAACTACACTGCACAAAAAGGTCGGGCTGAACTTATTGAACTCGGCAGCTGTAGAAAGAGCTTTTGTTTGAATGTTTTCTACCATTTCCATTCAAGATTAATGATTGATTTACATTGAAGACTTTTGAGTCAATCCACTGCTGAGCGGAGGCCTCCGTGCACCGTCACGATCACAGGGGTTGTTTGACCATACTTCATCTGTGAGCCTGGGTCCAGTTTAGATATCACGAGGCAGTGGTGTGAGCTGTGGCTGGATATTGCAATATAAATGTAAACTTGTTTAAAACGCCATCGCCGGAACATTACTTTAAATGTATGAACAGTTGATCATTATTACTATAACAACCCAGAAATCTGTCCCGCGTGTGACGTCACACCACATGCCGCACCCCCCCCCAGCGGAAAGATTTTTTTTTCACAAAGTCGCTTCTTTACAGAAAGTGACGGTCAAAATGTATCTACGCAGCACAGTGCTACATCCGTACGTAACGTCACTGCAAAAGAGCCCCCCCCCCCCACCCCCGTCATGACTAGAATAAGAATAAAAAAAAATTCGCTTAAAATTTGACATTTCTTTATTTAAAGTTATTCAAATAAATAATTCAACGCGACACTTTATTTACAGAAAGTGACGGTAAAAAATAAATATACGCAGCAGTGCTACATCCCCCCCCCCTCATTAATAATCATGAGCGGGTGGATTTTTACACTCCCATAGGTCGAGCAGATTTTTTTTTACGCAAATTCGCTTTAAATTTGACGTTTATTTATTTAAAGTTAATCAAATAACTAATTCTACGCTGCAACAAAGTGTATTTGGTGTCTTTATTTATTTCTGCAGCACTTGCAACAAAAGGTAAGTCTTCCCATCGACAGTTGCACGTGGCCCTGTCTAGATCTAAAAATCCTCAGCGGATCAAAATGTTCATCAAGGATAGTCAACTGCATGGAAAACCTTTTGAACAGTGATAAGAGATTCACACAAAATATCGTATACTGAAAAATCTTCCAAAGGCCTTAAGTTCATTTTAAAAGTTATGAAAATTTTATTTACGTGCAACAATTACTCAAAAAAATTGCAATCACACAAGAAAACGCAAATGTACATGTTTAATATTACAGCTTCTGTCCTAGGACGGGCAAAAGGCTAGTATTTTATAAGATCTGTACGCTGAAAATCTGCATGTAGGAAGGGTGAGGAGGTCTAGCCGCTTGCCATTCAAGAAAGCCAGACTCCGGTAAGTGTAAGCTCATTGTAGAATACTCCATCGAGACTTGTGCTCCTTGAAGAGGTACATTATAAAATATGAAGATGCCATTTAAAACTGAGACGATATTAATACCTTAATATTTTACTGGGAGGATAAACATTGGAGAGGCGTTGTAATTGATCATTCGTTTTGTTGTCATCCAAAAACGCAGATCACCAAATCACCCAGAGTGTGCCCGAGGCTGTCAGACCTCGGAAGCTCAGCAGGATTTTGAGCCTGGATCGTGCTGGGATGGGTAACCACCCATTGTGGGTAACAGAGAGCAGTGCTGCAACATCCACTGTTGTTCTGTACCTTTGCCAACTTGCACTACCGAGCGTGGTGAAGTATGAACAAATAACCCCGACGGCCCGCACAAGGTGGGGAAAGCGGATCAAGCAGTGGACTGACGAAGAGGCTGTACACGTACACGCTATCCAAAACATCAAGGTCCAGCAGTTAACTCCCAGCCTGACGCAACGCGACACGAGTGTAACGAGCAGACTGGTAGATTGCGTCAGTCAAATTTCACATTCACAAGAGTAGACCTTACCAAGCAAAACGAGCAGGAACAGTAGTGTGGAAACGCCGGCTGTGCCATAGAAGAGGATGTTGATGTAGTAGCCAAGCGAGGCCACCTCCACGTTTGGAATCACCTGGGGTGGAACCAGGAAACCAATGGCCACCCCAAGCTGTGGAGAGAAGCCAGAGACAGATTTTACATTCAACCCAGAAAGCTACATCTACTCGGGGAACCCTACACAGTTCAGGAATATAAAAAGTTTAATGTGCAGCCCTGCATTTGCTTTTCATTTACATAACACAGTTAAATGAATTACTTATATTTAACTACTTAAGGAACTGTCTGTAGAATGTACTATAAGCCTCTGAATTTATCACTATTGACTGCAACTGTAAAATGCTAACTGGTTCAAGACGGAAATGTACTGTAAAGCTTACAAAACATAATCATAACAACCCCATGACAGCCTTTGTACTGTAAGAATGGCACAAATGCCAAATGGCCTTATATTAAGAGTCTCTATGGGTTCTCCACAATGATGTAACCTCATTTGTAGAAATTACTCAAAGGGTAGCTATGAATTTTCACTTGTTCAGCTGCAGAATATTCTAGATGGTCAAACAACATGAATATCCACGTGTGCAATGATTTTTCCTATCTTCTTTGGGTTTGCATGGAATATTGCGAAAGTGCAGGTGAAATGATGAAATGCTGACATAATATAGCATCACTTTTTCACTGCTTGTTCGTTGACGGATCAATCCCGAGAGGTAATTGAAGTGTTCTTATTCCCTACTCGAATTGTCATCACGAATGCGCTCCACACTCGTTCAGGGTTCATGTAAGAGGGTTTTTTTCATTCTTGAGTTTATTCTTGCGCATATAAGTTTCTCTCCCTCCCTTTCACCCTTTTTACAACGCAATGTTCGCATTATAGTTCACGCATTTCTAATTTACAATGGTAACCATGATATGAAATTAATATCCCATCACACAATGAGAGCTGATACAATTACATTTAAGGAAACCTAATAACCATTACAGTTTAGTCTGGTTTTGTCGCAGTCTTAAAACACACACGTGTAGTGTGGGGCCATCCATTGAGTACGTACGCATGGAGGGGGGAGGGGGGTTAACCAAAATGCGCTCGCTTGCGTATGGGGGGGGGGTCTACTGACAGTATGCGCATATGGATCGGGGGGGGGGGGTGAAGCCTCGATAATAACAATGCAGCCGGCGGTGGACTATCTGTTTGCTTAAACACGTTAATATTATTAATCCTTTATCGTTTCTGCGTGGATTAAATACCGGCCGTTCTATAGGATTCGTGGGGGGGGGGGGGGGGGTGCGTCAGGCGAACCTGCACAGGTGGGGGGGGGGGGGTAAAAGTCCGCGTGCCTACAGGGAGAGGGGGGGGGGTCAAGCCAGAGCATTGGCAGGCCATGATACGCAATTGTGAGTGTTGCAGATTCAGTATGCAATCATGTAGGAGGATATGGTGGCTGTAAATTGATTAGCGAGGCTCAAAATATGGCCCTGGCAAAATGTCTAATAAAAAATGGGCCAGGAATTTTTTTTTTTTTATCAAAGGAGCAACTGGCAGATTTTGCAGGTAACTGGGATGGAATACGCCTCCACGTGAATCACCAGGAGCCATGAGCAAATCAAATTTTGGATAAAGGCTTCCCCGAGCCGTCGCCATCTCTCGCAAGTCTCTCTTGCAAGTCTCAGGTCGGGGCTTAATTTCAGGCGGAACTGTCCAGTTCCTGAAAATATCTCCCTGCTCCACAGCCAGACGCTAGGGGACAGGGTCCAGCTGTTTGAGAATTTAATCCCGTTTAATTGGCATCTTAAAATCTCCAAAACCGTTGGAGGTGGCCCAATTTATGGCATCGAATTCAGGATATGGCTAGTGGCAGAGAGATATTATATTACAAGCGTGAATTTGGTGGCCGAGAGCACGCCGATATGGTCAGATTACGGCACACGCAGCGCACAGACCCGCACAGCACCATGCACAGCACCTGGTTGCCAAAGACGGCTACGGCACAGGCGGTGGAGACCTCCCTGGGGCCGAACCACACGGAGGCGATGCGTGAGGGCATGCCCAGGATGAAGACCTGGCCCACGGAGCACACGGCCTGCGCCAGCATCGTGATCCCGAAGCCCGCGTGGTCCGGCCTCACGCTGGCCAGCTTCAGCCAGGCCCCGACGCAGTTGAGGGCCGAGCCGACCACGGCGATGAGGCGAAGGCCCTTGAGGTCCAGCATCCACGTCACGGGGAAGATGAGCGGCACGTACAGCAGCATGTAGATCATCGACAGCCAGTCCACAGACATCAGGCTCACGTCGTAGTAGCGCGCGAAGATGTTGCTCACGATGCTGTACTCGATCCACTGGAAGGCGTTGGCCAGCGAGTAGGTGCTGAAGACGAACAGCACCAGCCATCGGCGAGAGGACAAGCCGGTGGCAGGCGGAGCCTCGGGGGTCGTGGTCGGGGTCGGTGATGGAGACGGGGCCATGAGGGGGCCGCGCTCCGGGCCTTTAGAAGTCCCCCGAGCCCCGGTCACCTCCTCCTCCTCCTCCAGCACCTCGTCCTCGGCATTGCCTGGCACGGACAAGTATGGACGCTTACCGAATGGACTGGCGGTCTGATGGTGGTGGTCTCCTGTGTAAGCGCTGCCAGATTTTGACATCGTCCACGCGTCCGCGGACGGGGCAGTTTCAATGAATGAATGGATCGACTGACTCGCTGACACGCCGCTGACACGCCGGGCTCGTCGTTCACCAAAGTAACGAATGTAATCAACGTCGTGTTCCCATTCACTCATTCATTCATTACAATCCAATGGTTTGTTCAATCGGCGAAGCGAGCGTCCGTTCGACACCGCCGCCCGCTGTTGAGTGCGCAGAGCGAGTTGCGGAGATCGCGGGTCAACCAAAAATGTGACGCCTCCCCTCCACCCTCAGCACACAGCAGCTGGTGACGCGGTGACAGCGCGACACGAGCACAGCCGCGCCATCTTAGGAGGGGAGTAACGCAGAGGAGGGCGGCCTCTCGACTTCCACGGGCGACATTGACCTGCGGCGCCACCCAGCGGGCGATCGTTGTCGTGCGATGTCCTTGCGTAACATGGCGGTCTGTTGTTTCGTCTTAACGAGTGGGACCTCGAGACGTTTCGATGTATATCGAGTGTACGGTTCTGTGGAGTTCACGTGCGGCACGCTGCCATGCTGCTCGTGTACGACTGTAATTTTTTTGTAATAAATGAAATAAAGCTGAGATATCTATGCGTGTAGTTTACACTGCAGGAATGGATCGATGTACAAGGTGGTCCATATGTCTTGTGACCTTCCAATTAATGGACCCCGAGAAAATTTTTCCATTGAATCATTATTTCTGATGTAAATAAACCTCACGTAACGAATGCAAGGTTTTAGATGATTAAATTGGGCTCACAAGACGTCTGGACCATGCTGTACAGGACTGGCAGCAGCATGGGGGCGGAAGCCTTCATCCAGCAGTGGATCGACCACGGCTGATGATGTTGCCTATTCCGAGTATCGTAACGCAATACTGTATTCTAACATAAATTAATATACGAATGGCGAAATAAATTGCCTGTTTACATATTTTGGTCACCGATTATCGGTTCGATTAGTAAAATCGAATAACTAAAACGGTGTCATCTCAGTAACCCGCGATTCGTGTTCACCATACTTCACCACACTGGTCAGTGGTGGGGGGCAGGGTGGGGTGGTGGGGGGCACGGTGGGGGGGGGGGCACGGTGGGGTGGTGGGGGGCACGGTGGGGTGGTGGGGGGCACTGTGGGGTGGTGGGGGGGGGCAGGGTGGGGTGGTGGGGGGCACGGTGGGGTGGTGGGGGGCACTGTGGGGTGGTGGGGGGCACGGTGGGGGGGGGCAGGGTGGGGTGGTGGGGGGCACGGTGGGGTGGTGGGGGGCACTGTGGGGTGGTGGGGGGCACGGTGGGGGGGGGCAGGGTGCAGTGGTGGGGGGCACGGTGGGGTGGTGGGGGGCACTGTGGGGTGGTGGGGGGCACGGTGGGGGAGGGCACGGTGGGGGGGGGCAGGGTGGGGTGGTGGGGGGCACGGTGGGGTGGTGGGGGGCACGGTGGGGGGGGGGGGCACTGTGGGGTGGTGGGGGGCACTGTGGGTGGGGGGCACGGTGGGGTGTGTTGTAGTGCCCCCTGTTGACAAAGTAGCAGATGAGGCCTCCACGACAATTAAAATCGCGCCGAGGTGGAATGGAAACGTGACTTGGTCCATAATACAGGGGGGGGTGAGATCGCGTAAATAAATATAAGTGTCGTTAAACCCGCCACCACCCGACACAGCCAATTAGTAAGGTTTGTCACGTAAACAGAACGTGCCAATTCGTTACTAGTACAGCACCACGCCGGTGTGTTGGAGAGGCAAGTCCACGCCATTTACAATCGGATTGTAAATGTTTACGTGACAAACATTACTAATTGGTTGTGTCGGGTGGTGGCGGGTTTAACGACACGTTTATATTTACGCGATCTCACCCAAAACACCTGTATTGTGGATATTCGTCGCGAAAGCCTCCTACGTGTTAAAGTGCCAATTGTCGGTGCAGTGTCACTGAGGTCCACCCACAAGCAACGTGGCCCAATGCCCCCTGTCCTCTGATGACCACGGCGATGATAATTCACAATGTAACACGATTTTTGTTCCTGTTATTTTCTAATTGCTTATGCCTCAAGTATAGAAAGTGGCTATTCCCCACAAACTTTGCTTTGGTGACCAGGACTTTATGTGAAGGAATGACACAAATGCACACGTTTGCTCATTGAAAATAGGTAAATTTCGAAATATCACTGTCCTGGTCACAAAAGCAAGGTTTGTGGGAAATAATAGGCATTTTCTGTACTTTTGAGGCATAAGCAATTAGGAAATAACTCTTACTACCCAGGAACATTTTTTTTGTTACACAGTGTTATTATCATTGCCGTGGCCAGCAGAGGGCATTGCAGTGAAAACACATTTTATTGTAGAGGACTTCCATGCTCCCGGCTGCTTTCACGAACCCCGCACAGACTTGTGTGGTGAAGTGTGCTCCAATAACCACTATGACCCACAGAGTGTGGCGAGGAGGCCCTCATTCGGCAGTGGATTGACAAAGGACCTTTGTGCATTGAACATAATTAGTACCGAGCAAAGATGACTAGGCTGGTGTTGCAATAAAAGTTACGCCCTGCCAGGCGCAATTAGTGGTCCGCCACCCACCAACGTGGAGTTGCACAAAGATGCTTTCTGGCACAGACATTGCCAGTAAGAGGCGAGTATTGGATATGTGGTCTGGTGAGAGCGTTGTGAGTGGGAAGCGTGAATGGGGAGTGCGTTTCAGGTGAGTTGTGGTGGGGGAAATCCATCAAACTGATCGAAATTCTGTTTTCCACAGGTGTCTCATGATTAAACTGCATCTGGTGAGTGGTGTGTCGGTGAATTTATCGTGTCAGGTGAGCGGTAGATGGTGTCTGGTGAGTGGTGTGTGGTGAGTTGTCTCGTGTGGTGAGTGGCATGAGGTATGGAGAGTGGCGAGCCGTGTCTGGTGTGTGGCGAAAAGATGCGACATGACCTGAGGTCGACCTACTTTGGCGTGCAACTTCACCACACACCGACTTTACATGAACACTGGAAACAAGTTTGCCTCCGTGCTTCGGGCATCGACCATACCCTGGCGAATTCGAGCGCAGAGAACCGTTCTGCCATGCCCGACTCATCCCATGCCCAACTGGACATCGTGCTGCAAATCATCACGGGAACTTTAATTGTTATTCTTGGTAGATCACACACATGTGAAACTCACAAATGTGGGCGTCGATGTGGCATAGAGAATGCCATACAGCCAACATGTGTCACTGGATGAGCCAGTCAATACGGAAAACAAAAATCAACAATTTTGTGGTTAAGATTAACTCGCTTAGGACAACAATTGGAATGCATCAAATGCTCTTTGGTTTTGTATTATGCAATCCGCATAGACTTGAAGGTAGATTGCTGGAGAAAATGTACAATTTTGAGGGAAATAGGGATTCTGTATTCTGGAGGTAGAATGTCATGGGTTGATGTAACCTGGTGTGTGGGAGAGCGAAACAACTACATGGACATTTTAAAGCTGAGATGCGCCTTATCTCTATACTCTGCATAGAGGATATACAGTAGTATATGTCAATGCTTGCAGTGGTTGCATGTTGTATTATTTTGTAAGCATTTTTTATCGTCTTTCAAGCACCCAGAATACAGTGGAGAATATCGAAAGGAGGGAGGAACAACATTCAACAACATCCCAGGCGGAATGCGCCACCACCCCCTAAAGTAGGAAATGAACGAGGGCATCGGTCTCGCCGTCCTACCGTGGTCGGGGTGATGATCAATGGGAGCAGTGTGTTTAAGGGGAGGGAGGAAAATGCGAAATAACATAAAGGCGATGTCCCAAGTGTGTCAGTATTATTATCTCCCAGGAGCAACGGTTGCCATGTGTTACTGAGGGTGGCGTCGTGTCCAGAGTCCATCCCATCTCTCTCGCCCCCATTTCACCGGCTATTCGTGCTGGGTTCTGCGATAACGGGGACCATATGGCATCGTATTCCCTCTCCCAGGTACACACCAAGGCCTGCTGAAAGATCTATAAACACCTTTTTCATGCGGTGAAGGTCATACGTTTTGCCAACGGCACGAACGATAATTCATTTCACGATTGCACGTGTTTTAAGATTGTATCGCCAACTCTCAGTTGCTTCCTCATCTCTTGGCATGTGGTTCAACCGGGACATTTCTCACGCTTTGATGCTTTAAACAACCCCACAGAGCTTGCACTGAAAATTCTATGGATGGAAAACATCTGTGAACGGAGGGCAAGTAAATACAGTACGGTATTGAAAAGTGGGAGTACATGAGATTTGTCGCTAAGTTTGATTATATCACTTTCGTATATAACCGAGCTTATAATCGCTGAAACCCATACATACATTAAAAACAAATGTTCAAGCAGGCAGAGGAAACAAGTGTATTAAATATTGACTTAAAGCTTTCGTGACTGCAGGAATTCATATTGTTTGGGTCTTTCGGTAAAGTCACGTAGAAGGTTCAAAGAAACGAAGTGTATTAAGTTGCATATTTGACAGTGTTCTTGCATAAGGTATGTACCACAAGTGCGATACAGTGTATGTGGAAATGAACCGACTTATGTCCCCAGCAGATGCAGGAAAAGAAAATTGAGCTAATTATATTTGTTCCTTCTTCTCTACAGTGCATTCAATAAAATAAGTACCGTAATTCAAAGGTCAGCTCGTTTGCAATGGGTTTCACATCTTTTATGTGTTTTTTTAAATACTACTTACGAGCGAGTTGTACTACAATGTACGAAAATCCACCATCAAAACCACGAAGGAAAATGTTCTTAATTTCATACCGAAGCTTTCATGACCACACCAACCGCTTGCACCTCGTGCTTAAAGTACAACTCTGTTACAATACGATCTTAACCCTTCAGGTGCACACATGTTCTTCTAAATGTTAAGACACTTGTGCTGAAATGCAAAATGTGATGTGTTTTTCAAGAAACTGAGGAACCCAGCCATCGTTACTTAAGTGTATTATTCATCAATATAAATGCACTCTCTTTGGTATTTGTTCTTTTGAACCCACTTATAGCCTCCACAACGACACCAATTACTATTTTGAGTTCTGTATTTTATAATTTATCATCGAACTGTGAACCATATCTTGAAGGGGTGGTCCTTGTCTGTAACATTTGGCAATTCACCAGCATTGAATGAAGCAAGCCTGACCCTAGTTTAGTAAAACAAAATCTCTGTGCCACCTCCACTTCCATCTCAGCTTTTTGCTGAATATGCCACGTTACAAATATTGGATTGATTTAAGTCCAGAGTTAGAGTTCTTGTTTTGAATCAAATGCTGGTGAAATGATGTTACTCCCAAAAGGAACGTGGCCACGCCAATGGCTTATGCAATGTGTGTGGAGAGATGGGATAGGAGATGTCCGCTGACCTACAGTATGGTGTTCTTGCAAAACCAGTTCACACACGGAAGTTCTTCTGAAAGAGTTTAAATCGATGGAAGCTGAGACTTTGCTAAAGGCAACTTTGCAATATTTCGCAAGACGTAGTCCACACGAGTTTTACTTAAAGTCCCGCCATAGAGCATTGGCTCAGGGCGATAAACAACAGATAAGCACCATCTCAATGCTTATGTGTGTAGGAATTCACTTTTTGACTTTAAGTAACATGTTTAAGGTACAGCCCTTGCAACAACAGCTCGCTCGCCCCTCTGCTGGTGAAGGGGCTTCCACAAGAGCGATCTCCAACACCACGGGCTGGTTTAAGATTACAATTCCAGCCTGCGTAATCATTATCAACCACAGCAGCAGCATTATCATCACCTGTCGTATATGCTTGTAAATAAACCCGAACAACCAGCAATTAACATTGGACGCGTAATTACACGCTAATATTGACAGACATGTTCTTCACCTGAGGACGGCTGCTTGCGTTGTGGCCGAAACGTCGTGAGAATTGTTTTATTATGTTTTATTTTTATTATTTTATTACTTCCCTTCTACGTGACTTTACCGAAAGAACCAAGAAGATGAATCCCTGCAGTCACGAAAGCTTTAAATCGATATGTTTTATTATTTTATTAGTTCCCTTCTACGTGACTTTACCGAAAGAACCGAGAAGACATTCACGCAAAGTTAAATTTTTTGCTCGAATGGCGAGTGAACTGACCCGGGCTAAATATAGTCTTGGGCTAGAGTCTGGCTATTTTTAGTTGCACAAGTTTCCTGCAACCATTGGTCGCGTCGGATGGTGGAGAGGGCAAAGAAGTGGGCTGACCCCATCCCCTCCTCCACTCTGGCGCTTGAGGCGTGGGTCTAGCAAGCCATTGTACACCACCGCCAGCGAGTCGCGCGTGTCGCTTGGAACGCCTCTCTCTCCGTCTCTCCAGTTGCTAGCAACACAACGACGCCTCTCACACTCCCTTACACACACACACATCATCACACACACACTCCCTTACACACACACATCATCACACTCTTACACACTCTCCTACACACACACATCATCACACGCACTCTTACACACGCACACTCTCCTACACACTCCCTTACACACACACACATCATCACACTCCCTTACACACACACTATCACACACACTATTACACACACACACTATCACACACACTTACACACACTATCACTCACTATTACACACACGCACGTGTGCTCCCACAAAGGCGAGTAGGGAGTGGGGATAGTTGAAGACGACTCCCACCGCCCTCGAGACGAAGCCTCATCGCCGCCAAGGCAATGGACGAGGCAGCGAAGGAGGGGCAGGTGCACATCCTGCAGCACAAGTTCGCCAAGGTGAGAGGGAGGGGAGGAGGCGAGGGCAGAGGGGATGCGGCACGCGTGGAGGACGAGGAGGAACAAGCAATGGCTTTGCTCCCTCCTGGTGCCGCCACCACCACCGACTGCACCACCACCACCACTGCACCACCACCACCACCACTGCACCACCACCACCACCACTGCACCACCACCACCACCACTGCACCACCACCACCACCACTGCACCACCACCACCACCACTGCACCACCACCACCACTGCACCACCACTGCACCACCACCACCACCACTGCTGCTGTTGTTGTTGGTTGTTGGCACGCGACGAGGATGAGGCTTGCAGGTTTCCGCTGATTACCAGTCGAGAGTTGTTCCAAACGTTGCAGTGTATGATGTGCACAGGCCTCTCTTCTACAAATGTTGTCAATGTGCATGGCTCTAGATAGACAAAGATCCCTCCCCCCCCGTGTAGCCTTGACAGACTGCTGGGGCTGTTAGCGAGTAGCAGCAGCACCTGTGAAGGCTACCGGCACGGTGGCACACGAGGGGGTGGGTGGCCAGCACCACGCCCGGCCGCCTTTGTCTCCCCAGCGGAGATGTTTGCGCACTGCACCAGGTAACTCACTTGAGGCTGAGTCGACCTAGGGGAGGCCCAGGCACCGGTTTAGATAATCGTCACGGGTGTTGGGTCACTGCACGACCACTCTGCACACACTGCGTGATCCATGTATAGATACCCTAGCAACATAACAATAGAGCACTTTGTAGGTGAAAGCCTTTCTCCAGTGTACGCCACCCATCTCAATGCACCCACTGTGCTGTACTACTACTACACCTTTAGCACGCTCACCTGTAAGACATTGAGTCAGTGCTTTCACAATGGTAAATCTTATGGAGAAATAAATAAAGGGTAAAAGTTTTGGAAATCAGTGGGGTATCTGTAAACGGATCACTCTCCATGTGTACGTGATCAACAATGATGTATATCTGGGAAGCTAAGCAAGCTCTCGTCTGGACATTGCGTCTATGCGCGACCACCATGCACACATAGCAGGGGGCGACGTTGTGGGGCAGCAGTGGGCAGGGCAGCAACATCCAGAGTTGTACGGTAGTCTGCGTCCACGTCTACGCTCCCCAGCCTAAACAACCCGCACTGGCCACCAGCCTGGTGAAGTATGGTCAAGTAAAACCCCCACGGCTTGCAACAGCGTGGGGGGGGGGGGGCTCGTACAGCAGTGGAATGACCATGTCCGAAGATCACGTACATCTGTCAATCAGAATTCGCTGTGTTGAGCCAATTGTCACTAATCTCCTGTTGGGCGAGGGCTTCCATGACACCGTGTCGGTTATGGGGGTTGTGTGGGCCATACTTCACCACTACATGTGTGAAGTTGAGAGGGGCAGGGAGCAGGACAGGTTGATGGATGATGTTAGCCGTGGGCAGGATGCGAACTCGGGTGTTGATGAGTGTACATGGCGATGCTGCGCCACGCCGGCATCCCGTGTTTAAAGTGCCACTGTTGAAATTCAATACGGGGAGGTTGGTGTGACTTGGTAGCAATGTGTCAATGTTTGCGGTGGCGACATGGGACTTCCAAATTTCCTTTTGTTATGACACAACAGCCAGGATAATATGCAGTGCCCGGTCACCAGCGTGAATAAAACATTTCGTTGTGTTTGTAAACGTGAACAGTTTTAATGTACAACAACAGTATTTGTGTTTTGAAAATCGATTGCTATGGTCTGATGTCGTTGCTTAAGCTCGCGATACATTTACCGAATGTATGTTTATTATTCGTGTGACCCGTGCAACCACGAGAGGCTCTCTACCATTCTCGTTAGAGATAATAACAACAATAATCATAATAAAAGCTGCTTCATTGCAGCCGTGGCAATTCATCTCATTGTTGGAGGTGGCACTGATGGCGTGAATTGTCCCCAGGGCACATGCCAGGGATCACTCTTTGGTCCTTTCGGTGAAGTCACGGAGAAAGGGAAAATAATAAATTAAATAATGGCAGACGACGTTTCGATTGCAACACAAGCAATCATCATCAGGTACAAATGAAAGAGAAAACAAAACCTAGTAAACTTAGAAATATAATGTAATACAACACAGAGAGTCGGCTAACATAACAGTCAACATCCTACCTGGTTGATTACGTTCTTCCAAAGATTGCAAAATTTAAGAGAGAGATTAAACACAGAACAGGAGACACATAGACAGACACGTAAGCAGAGAGAGACACACAGAGACACACAGAGAGAGAGACACACAGAGAGACACACAGAGAGAGACACACAGAGAGAGACACACAGAGAGAGACACACAGAGAGAGACACACAGAGACACACAGAGAGAGACACACAGAGACACACAGAGAGACACACAGAGACACAGAGAGAGACACACAGAGAGAGACACACAGAGACACACAGAGAGACACACAGAGACACACAGAGAGAGACACACAGAGACACACAGAGAGAGACACACAGAGAGAGACACACACAGAGACACACAGAGAGAGACACACAGAGACACAGAGAGAGACACACAGAGACACACAGAGAGAGACACACAGAGACACACAGAGAGAGACACACAGAGACACACAGAGAGAGACACGACGCCTCTGTGTCGTGGCGTTGTTTATTCACGACCACCGTCTCTTGTGAATTTCACAAAGTGCATTGCGGCTCTTGAAATATGTGTTTGACTGAATTCGATAATTAAAAAAATGTCTCTTCTTGTTGTTTTGGTTGAAGACCGCTGGCCCAGACGGAACCTTTTTGTAAAGATGCGAAATGTTTGGGAACCCTGAATATTGGTGTATTCAGGGAAATCTTGTACGCGATAATGTGGGGTACGAATAATGAGGATCTCAGCTGGGCAATCCGTGGATAATGGGGGGACAAGGTTATAGGGTCACGGATAGTTGGAGTTCTATAATGTCTTGAGGACAAGATCGAAGCTCGAAAAGTGAATTTGCTTGTCGCAAAAGTTGGAATAGTTCAGAATGGGGCCTCATAGGCGACAAATTTGCTGCAGAATGTATGCAGTAGATTTAAATGTCACTTCAAGTGTTCTAATAACATAACATTTATTGATAGAACGCCTTCCATACCACAACGTACAAGACATTTCACGCAAATTAAGAAAAATATATAAAAAACATTTAAAAACACTCGTAAAATAATAAGAATACTTAAATGGATAAAATAGCAAACAACCATAAGCTATGTCAAGCGCCATGAGTGAAGACGCTCTGTCAATATAAATAAGATAACATCTAAAATCACAAGGGTAATTGATGTAAATAGTTCTTGAGCTTTGATGTAAAAGTCGTCACAGTGGGCGACCCTCTGACGCGATAGGGAGACAATCACTTTGAGCGATAACTCTTAACGAGTAACATGGTGAGAGTTGAAGTCGTGTATGAGAGTTGTGTATGAGTGTTGTGTATGAGTGTTGTGTATGAGTGTTGTGTATGAGAGTTGTGTATGAGTGTTGTGTATGAGAGTTGTGTATGAGAGTTGTGTATGAGAGTTGTGTATGAGTGTTGTGTATGAGAGTTGTGTATGAGTGTTGTGTATGAGTGTTGTGTATGAGTGTTGTGTATGAGTGTTGTGTATGAGTGTTGTGTATGAGTGTTGTGTATGAGTGTTGTGTATGAGTGTTGTGTATGAGTGTTGTGTATGAGTGTTGTGTATGAGTGTTGTGTATGAGTGTTGTGTATGAGAGTTGTGTATGAGTGTTGTGTATGAGTGTTGTGTATGAGTGTTGTGTATGAGTGTTGTGTATGAGTGTTGTGTATGAGTGTTGTGTATGAGTGTTGTGTATGAGTGTTGTGTATGAGTGTTGTGTATGAGAGTTGTGTATGAGTGTTGTGTATGAGTGTTGTGTATGAGTGTTGTGTATGAGTGTTGTGTATGAGTGTTGTGTATGAGTGTTGTGTATGAGTGTTGTGTATGAGTGTTGTGTATGAGTGTTGTGTATGAGAGTTGTGTATGAGTGTTGTGTATGAGTGTTGTGTATGAGTGTTGTGTATGAGTGTTGTGTATGAGTGTGTATGAGTTGTGTATGAGTGTTGTGTATGAGTGTTGTGTATGAGTGTTGTGTATGAGTGTTGTGTATGAGTGTTGTGTATGAGTGTTGTGTATGAGTGTTGTGTATGAGTGTTGTGTATGAGTGTTGTGTATGAGTGTTGTGTATGAGTGTTGTGTATGAGTGTTGTGTATGAGTGTTGTGTATGAGTGTTGTGTATGAGTGTTGTGTATGAGTGTTGTGTATGAGTGTTGTGTATGAGTGTTGTGTATGAGAGTTGTGTATGAGTGTTGTGTATGAGTGTTGTGTATGAGAGTTGTGTATGAGAGTTGTGTATGAGAGTTGTGTATGAGTGTTGTGTATGAGTGTTGTGTATGAGTGTTGTGTATGAGTGTTGTGTATGAGAGTTGTGTATGAGTGTTGTGTATGAGAGTTGTGTATGAGTGTTGTGTATGAGTGTTGTGTATGAGTGTTGTGTATGAGTGTTGTGTATGAGTGTTGTGTATGAGTGTTGTGTATGAGTGTTGTGTATGAGTGTTGTGTATGAGTGTTGTGTATGAGTGTTGTGTATGAGTGTTGTGTATGAGTGTTGTGTATGAGTGTTGTGTATGAGAGTTGTGTATGAGAGTTGTGTATGAGTGTTGTGTATGAGTGTTGTGTATGAGTGTTGTGTATGAGTGTTGTGTATGAGTGTTGTGTATGAGTGTTGTGTATGAGTGTTGTGTATGAGTGTTGTGTATGAGTGTTGTGTATGAGTGTTGTGTATGAGTGTTGTGTATGAGTGTTGTGTATGAGTGTTGTGTATGAGTGTTGTGTATGAGTGTTGTGTATGAGTGTTGTGTATGAGTGTTGTGTATGAGTGTTGAACTTCCTTTCGCACCGTACGTAGCTAACTGTGTTTATCGAAGGTGCGTGTGAAGGACATCAAACTAAACACAAAGCAGTAATAAAGAAATGCTTTAAACGTTAGCAATACTTTTAAATATTTCTCATACAGCATAGGATTATATAGCAGCTTAGTGTTTGATTTTAAAGCCTCTATTCTGCGCATATTTGTATTCGTAATCGCTTTTTACGAGGAGTTCTACTGTTGTATACTTTTAGCTGAGTTCAAACTCAAGGTGGGCAAGACAGTTCAATATTGTCTTGTTGCCTAACTTTGTCATAATGTATGTGTGGCCATTCACTTGGCAACAAGTAGTGTATGAGTGTTTCATACTTGAATACGCCACTCCATTGAAGTGAACTATTTGGTGGTGCTGCTGCTGTTGCGTTGGTGTGCAAGGCGCATTGACAAAGCAAGTTGGACATCCGCGTCAACAGCCGCCGACTCTAGAGAGGAACTCAAACATGGGCGACGTTTTGGGCAATGGACCTGCTTCGTAGCACATCATGTGCAATGGGTTTTTGTATTTAAGCCAAAGTTATTTAGAAGCACCCTCTTATTTAGTTTGGATACGCAGTAGTATATATACACACACGTATTTGTTTCCTTCATTGCATATAACAATTCGTGTAATTGTCCATTGTTGTTGATGCCTTCTGATTAATCATATTTCGGCCGAGTAACGTGTTTAATTAAATTTAACAATTACACCAATATATTTGTGGTGTTTTGACATTTTTATCTATGGGACCTTTTTGCCAGTAGCAAAGTATGAAAGAATAACCGGTTTTACCTTTTCTGGAAATTAAACAGTTGTGTTAAGATGTTCAAACACCAAGTAGAAACTTTTGCAAGGAATCAGGTCGGCATTGACCACACGCAGTGCTTGTGGTGAACATGATCTGATCACATTTGCATTGTGTTTGTACTGTTCGCTGTTCGGTGTTCTCTGGTCTGACACTGGTGAGACTAAAGACGGCTGTCTGGTGGAGGCCAATCAGTTTAGAAGAGAATTCGCATACAGGTGCTTAACAAAAATGTCAACACTTATATGGGACTATCGTTTTTATTGGAAAAATAACGGATAATATGTTAACAAATGTAATGTTAATAGCTTTAAAAGTCAGTCTCCACTTGTTCGCCATGATTGTCAACACGTGCCAGGAATCTTCTCCAGAGCCCGCAGGCACATTTCTCGTGGTGTTGTTGCACATTCTCAGAAGTGTTCACATGTTTTCAAGCACCCTGTATTATCAGAGCATGTGTTCTTGCATGTTCACCACAACTACGTGTGGTTACTGCAGACATGATTCCTTCTTAAAGGTTTCTATTTTGCGTTTGAACATCTTAACACAACTGTTTTATTGCCAGAAAGGGTAAAACCAATCATGTTTTCATATTGTTATTTATTTTGACCTCATACGAAAATAATAGGAGTAATTAGAACGTGTAACCTGGCATTCGAAGCACAATTCAAATCAATGTGCTGTTATGTTTTCAGTTACCAGTTGTAGATTACTCCACCCCCCCCCCCCCTTATTATTTTGGTTGAACAAATACACTCCAGTCATTTACCGGTGAGCTTATCCACTTTCCAACCACTACAATATCCTGTGTTTTTTAATTTGAAAGACAAACTGCATTCTGACAAGACACACCATTTACAATAAACAAGAGCACGGGCTCTGTAACATCCGGCTTGCTTGGGATAATTTTTAACGATATTATATTGGGTCTGATTTTACAGCCGTAAAAGCGAGAAAAAAAGTAATTTGCAGAATTACTGCAGGATTTACAGCAAAGGTGATGGCAGTGAATGGATGCCGGATCAATTCACTGATAAGGGGCAGTTTTAATTCACTTCTCATATCTCATATTTACAGAGTGAGAAAGGAGAGGAAATTTCAGATATTTCAAAGCAGTGCAGAGAGTATCTTGTAGTTTAGCACGAAAAAATGTACCCTTTGATATTTTGGCAACAAGCAATGCCTGTGCGGTCTATGTTACACATTGGTTTCTATTGCATAATAATAATTTACCAAATTGCATACAATTTGGTAAATTATTATAATTTCATATTTATACCACACCTCTCATGCAGTACACATCGATGCGCCAGAATGGTGTAATTTGAGATCAATAATAACTCACAAAGTGATTGTAGACAATACAATGCGGAAAACAACCTGGAATCTAAGCAGTAAACACAGAAAATCGAGATTTAAAAAAAGATAAACTTTGCTTGACTCCAGTACTAAATGAGTTTGAGTTGGTGAGATTAATGTTTGCTGTGGACAAACGTAGAAAACTACAACTAGTGCACTTTGTACGTTCTAGTATTCTGACAATTGTTGTACCGAAGTGGATGTGGCAGTCATCTCAAAGTACTGGACTGTCACATCCTTCATAATCACTCTGCTCTTGAAGAGAAACAAAGCAGGTATTGTCGTGTATTCCTGCTGAAGACGATACACTGCAGAGCAAGTCTATTCCATGTCATGTGTACCAGTCAAGTCATATGGTACAGAAACTGAACTGTCATACGTCCCAAGGCATGGGTTAAATGCAATAAGCTCATGCCAGCTGATGTGTGACGCCCAACAGCCAGAGCAAATACAATAAAATGACACAAACAGGTTGTCGTAAAACAAAGTAGAGGGTTGTGTTTATTAGCCGATAGGTGCCAGAGCAAATACACTTCTGATCAATATGAGCAAGTCTGCTTGCAATGCCTCCGTGTGAAACATCGTGAGATGCTTTGAGACGTGCTCACCACCGCTTAGTATGGTTGGCTACGTATGGTGTGAAAGAAGTTCAGCATACAGGACATGTGCAAATAAAATCCGGCCATACTGTGAAATTGACCCACGTGGTTCTCTCGTTTTACCGTTAGCATTTAAAGCGTAGAGTTGTCCAAGTCGCAGTCTGTAGTACGAAACCTCGGTGAATGTGCTTTTTTGCTGGTGAATGTCAGATTGTAAGGGTTTGATGTTTAAATCCCAGCTTTACTTCATAACGTTTGGAGTTGTAGCCAAGCACAGCAACTGTCTCGTTTAGATATGAAGACCAATTGATGTGACTGGTAACAGATATCCCCATTTCCTTCAGTCCTTTTGCGCTTTGTTAAATAATGATCAACTAAAAACACTAAACAGTCCTTTGTCTTTGCACTGCTGGGTGAAGGCTTCCAACCGCCATATTAGTCATGCTTGACCATACTTCACCACACGAGTGAATGTGCATTGCTGAACGGGTGACAAGGACCGGTTCAGCTATCACTCTCCACTGATGGTGGCCGTGGCCCGGAATCAAGACTGGTGGCTGGTCGTGCCCCGCGTGCCGCTAACCACTGTGTCCACTACGCATAACACGGCACTGCAGCCGTCCTGTATTGTGTTGTGTCTGTTCGTTGGAGGTGTGCGTGTAATATGTGTGTGTGAAGGAATTGCCCTTTACTTGGTAAAGTACGGTACAGCACTCCATGTCGTAGAGTACTCTGATTTCAAATACTGAGGTCAAACTTTGTAAATCAGTGGCCTCAAAAGTTAAAATTTAATGCCACAATTTGTATTGAGAAGCACGGTACGGACTGCGTTTTGTGTTTCGTTCGTTGTCCTTCCCCTGCACCGCCGATTAGCACGGGTGGCTGTCGTAGTGCGAAATAAACTCCAACATTGTACATTAATACTGCATTTTAGTTTCTTTCCACTCTGTCGACTAAACTGACACAACATGTTACTTATCCTTCAGATTACACCAGTTTGTTTTTCTTTAGTGGTTTATGCAGTGGGTATGAAATGCAGTGCTCTATTTATAGAACAGTGGTGGTTTGACTGCATCTTACATGCATTTAAGCAGCGCAATAAGATTACAACGACTACATCAATATAAGACGGCCTATGACTCAATCACCGGACATGATCTCATCGAATCTTGAAAGCGAAGCAGGTGTGAGCCTGGATGGCCCTTGGATGGACAAACAGGTGCGTTGTAGCCTGTTGCAGGGCTACGTTGTCATGAGAGGGCTGGTCTTCAACATTCATTGACTCAGAATCGTTATTTCGACTGGAGGAATCCGATGAGCTATAAAGCTCATTTTTGATAGATGTCCACATTCCTGTCAACCCCTTATTAGTGCCCTACCTTATGACAGACCAACTCAGACCTTCTTGGTCACCCCGTGCCCATATAAATCTCAACGTCCGTCCTTCAAAGTCCCATCACAAGGGAGAAACACAAACAAATACACAACAATGTTTTTGTGTCCGTATTGAAACGGCTGTATGCCGTGTGGACCTGAAAACTCAATTTCCTTGAACAAAAATACGGGGTAAACGGTATGGGTTGACAGGTATGTGTCCAGTAGGGGTGGGTCAGAACGTTTCAACGAACAATACAAAAACGCGTGTGGAGTGCAAAACAACCAAAATAACAAGAAGATATATTTTTTTCGAATCAGGTAATATATATATTTAAAGATCCGCAATGCATGTGAATATGAGACGGTGATCCGAGATAAACAACGTCACCGGGCAGGTTTTAAAGAACTGGGTTGACAACATCTACATGGGCAATACAAGAACGTTTTCGACCACTGTATTGCCATACTTATTAATTTAGTTTTAAGAGTTCAGGTACAGTATCCATGTATTCATTTCAAAGTTTAATGGGGATTAGTAGACGGGAGAATGGAGATGCCAGGTGGGTGATGAGGAGGCTGGGAAGGAATGAGCGACTGAGAGGCTGGGACGTGTGCGAGCCCGCACCGCCGATGACCACGGTCGGCTACGTATGGTGCGAAAGAAGTTCAAGAATATGTCACCTTCCATGTGACACGTTCCATCTTAATGGAATGGAATGTGGAATCCTTTTGATTATTTTACTGGTGTGTGTCGTGCGTTCACAAAGTGAAATACGGTCTAAACAGTTGACAAGTATTGTCAAGAATTATGGCCGTTTCTGGCAGCAGACCTGCATATTACAGTTCCGTGAGAGAATGCGGATACGAATGTCGACTGTCAATTCGAATAGCCAAGGTGACTTCCTGCTAAAATAATCTTTGAGGCGGTGTTCACCTCCTGTTGACAGGCCAGAGCGAAATAGTGACAATTACACAAGTCATATGGCAAGTCTATCCATACCATATTGTACACTTTATTGTATGTTACATGTCTATCACTTTGTGTGTGTGTGTATGACCTGTATGTCCAATTACTTCATTGTTGTGAAGATCTAGACTTGACTTAAGGGGTTTATTTTAAGAACGCGCGTGTGGCAACATTCCTTTACATTTTGCCTTCAAGGGAATTCTTTGCCTGGCATATGATGGCTAGTAGGCAGGTTCATGTTCGGCCATACTGCAAAATGATTCGCCTACAGCTCTAAGACTTGCATCATGTGTGGCTTTCCTGCTATCAGTATTTGAAGGTCCTTAGATTTTGTTTCAATCACAGTTATCAAGCACAGGTGTGAAGGCCCAAACACCAAGTTTAAGATTATTTCAGTTGTTACACAGATGATCCCATTGAGCCAGTTGCCAAGTGATTTTGCAAGGGAGATCAGTGGAGCGTGTGAGTACAGCAACAACAACGCAGTGACTAAAATGTCCAGAGTGCGGAGAACGAGTTCATGCTCCTTCTCAGTGTCCGGCAGCAGACAGCGCCGATGTATTGAGGCGTTATAAGTTACAGTAATACAATGTATGGATTGAGCAAGGTTATACCTTGCGGTGCAAAAGAAGTTCTACGTACGTACAGAACGTGCAAACTTGGGAAAAGAGAGGATGGAAGGGGATTTCAAATTGTAGCACTGTAAGGAAATGAGTTGTACTTTAGAGAAGCAAGTGTCGTGAGCTTCAGTGTGGTCGTTGAACCGCACAGTCTGGTAGACCGAGGCCTCGACATTGGTGGAGGAATCGACGAGTGAAGGTTGTGACCATGACAGGAGCAATAGAAGTGTGGTCAGCAGGTGACTGACTGCCAGTGAGAGGGACTGGAGTAAATCGAGGAACGTTGGGTCATCAACCCGAATGTTTTATTGTACGTTGGATTCTATTAAATTGCTGTACATCCTGGTAGGAATTAGTGCATCACTACAGATGACAACAGTATTTTCCAGCTGTGGACAAATTTGTGCTTTGTATAGTGCTAATGATTGATCAGAGTTAAAGAAGGCGTTGGCACAGAATATAATATCAGGTTTCTGTGTCTCCTTAGCTAGATTAGTCATACTGTAGAGCATATTGCATACAACATGAATACGATTTTCACAAGTGGCTCGCTGCAGAAAGTACAACAGTTTGAATTTCCGTTTCCTTTAACTTCTGATTACCACATTGACGTTTCTTATAAACATCGGGTGACAGTAAGCCATTCCTTTTGGTCAGGCTGAGCTGTTTATTTTCTATTGGAAAAGCATGCTTCCTCCATCCTACGCACTGCTCCCATGGCCATGTTTACATAGACACAGGCACAGTCCTGTGCAGCAAACCTCAACGCAGTTCATTCATAAATAACTTAGTGGAATACATATTTCCTCTGCTTTTATTTGAATAATTATTTGAGCAACTTACGATGTACTTCTCTTTAGCCAGAGGCGGCTCTGGAAACTTCCCAAAGTTGGCGTGGTCCCCAAAATGTAAATCTTTTTTTTTAAATATGGCCCTCCATCTATTATAAAGCAAAATATATGAACAAATTTTCTCTGATAAATATAAATAAAATACAAATTTGCGATGCCGACGGATCTGCCACTGTCTTCTTGTATCGCTACTGTCATGGTGTCATGGCTCGCACGCTCGATGCAGTCTGGAGGTTGACAGGTTCATTGTGGTCTCCTGGCATGGCAGTTGAAACAGGTTTCTGAAACGCCTCCCGCTTCTGTCCACACCAGAATCGAGCGGTAGGTCGTGTGTGGTGGGGTCAAGTAGGGCCACTGGCACCTATTTCAACATGTCCTGTCAGTGTGGAAGAGCAGGCAGAGCAAATAAAAAAGATTACGACGAAACTGTTTTTATTTGACCAGGTTAGGCCCACTGAGCTACATAGCGTTTTTTCAGAAGCGACCTGGCCACAAATGATAGCTCAACGAAGTCGCTTATGACGTGGAAATTTAGACCAGCCAAATACTCTAAAACATATGTTGATTCTAAATGTGGAGGGCAAAATCGGAGAACCCAGAGAAAAATCCACGCGACTACGGGGAGAAAGACATGGAAACTCCAAATATACAGCAGCAGGCGTCGGGGTCGAGTTTGAACCCGCGACCTCCTGCGTACCAGGCGAGGTGGTTAACATCTCCTCGCCACTGCGGCGCCCCTCTCAAGGGCATCTGGAGAGCCCCCTCTCGTGAAGGCCCTGGCGCCAGACGTGCCATGAGGAAGACGTTTCCGAACATCTTACCTCGACTGGTGGAATCGTATGCGATTCATGCAGTTTTACAGGAGCATCTTGATGATGCATGTCATCGGTTGTAATTTTGTCATGTGAAGCTTATTTAAACTTAGAATGTATTCACTGTGTCCAACATCTCTTTACTGTAATGGATATGCGACAGCATATAAAGGGAACTATAGATTATTTTATTTATATATAAATTATAAACGTGTACTGTATATATTTTTTTATTTGTCCAAGAAAAATATATTGAACAGCTTTTATTCAAATAAACATCGCTGATTTAAATAACGTCCATGGCCAACGCAGAATGGGGAAGTTTCATCCAGGAGGGGATTGACACAGAGGACTGAATGTTATTATAGTGGGGTATTATTCTGGCTGTTTATTAACCATGGTAACCTTGTTCTATGCAACTATTGTAACCCTTCCCCTGCTTAGTGCTTGCTGCCATATTATCCGTGTAGGTTGGATCGTCGTGGAAACAAAGCGTCTTAGTGGGCCTTACTCGAAATTAACTGACAAAATAGAATAAATAAGTAAAAATTTCATTTGGTAAGGCGGTAACATTGTGGTAGAGGTATGAATTAGCCTTCACGCAACAGTAAACATGCCTTCCTCTTACCGTCATTAAACACAATGCAACTATACGTGCAGTCAAGCATGGATCGTGTCTAAATTAGTTTTACACAGTGTGTACAGTTTCGTGTACACTCGAGTAATTGTGTAAGTATGTTCGACTGTTCACCCTGCACGGCTGTTGCAAGATGTGTGGCGGTGCGGGTCGCGGAGGTTGTTTGGCCATACTTCATCCCGCTGGTCGGTAGTGGTGTGGGTCGGTAGTGGTGTTGGTCGGTAGTGGTGTTGGTTGATGAGGGTGGGAGCATAGACGGTGTAGGCGATGATGGTACAGCACGAACAAATGTTTTTGCTGCGCTGACCCTGTGCTACCCACCACGTATCCCCAGCGCGATGAAACCCAGTCGCCACCGATCCAAGCACTATCCAGGCTCAACCCTGCTTAGCTTCCACATGGTAAATGTGCAACGTTGGGCCAACGTTGGGCCACTGTTGATCTAATGGTGCCAACCAAATGCCAACGTTGGCCTCAACGTTGCATGATGACCACTGGGCACTGTCTGATGAGACTGGAGCAGATTCGGGTGTTTTGGCCACAAGCACCGTGAGTGTTTTAACGGTGTCACATTTTCATGTACGTGAAATGTAAACATTTGGCCACACCATTTCTCAACTTTGTGAATCGATAACTGTAGAAGCTTGCATTCTACGCGTCATTTTGCTCTTATGTTTACACGCAACTATAATTAATACTCTTTGGTTCTTTAGGTAAAGTCACGTAAGTAGAAAAAATAATAGATCACAACGTTTCGATCGCAACACAAGCGACCGTCTTTTTCACTTGACTTTAAAGAACCAAAGAGCATGGATTCCTGTAGTCACGAAAGCTTCAAATAAACAATAATTAAGTTTGTTCAATCTTGATTTGAATGAAGTTTATGTTTTGTCTAACCAGGTGAGAACGCAAGGGATGAGTCACGTGGGCTACCAAAATATAAAAAGAAGATCAAAATAAATAAATGACATCAATGAAGCAAATTTAAACTCAGTGTAGACACAATTATGTAATAGAAAAAAAATCTGAAATATTACACGAACATAAATCATTGTTAAAGAATACACATTCCCCACAGCATAAGTTGGCTCGAGCAGACTGATCATAATACTATAAGTTACAGAAACATTGAACAGATAGAGGGTAACTATTGTACTAAAATGTAAACAGACGAGGATAAATATCAAATGTATCAGTCGTAGGCTTTTAAAAGAAGGCGGCTTGGCAACAAAGACACGTGCGTGCGTGTGTGTGCACACAATCAAACACATGTGTTGCTAATTTTGTATGCCTGAGTGTGAATGTGTGAAATACCATTATCAAAATGTCCCAGCTTCCGTTGCAGCTAATACACCACAGCCAGTGCTAGTTTGTCGGGAAAAATGTGGTTCAGTATCCTGTTGTGGTCTCATGGAATATTTTTTATCTGCTGGGATACTCGGCACTAGCGACACACTTATGTATACGCGTGTTCCCAGCAGTTACTCGAGCAGTTCATGTAATAGGCCATTAGTAGGTGCATTACGTGAATCAATGGTAGTAAATTTAGCATACAGACGCAATCAACAGCTGATGGCTAACAGATGGTTGTTTTGCATATGTTACGTGTAAATGAGTAGAGCAATTATTTACAATTTAAGGTGATCACTATAAACACAGCTTGTTTAGAAGATAAAGTACTGTGCAGTACCGGTTCCATCTCTTGGTGCGGTAGTTGTAACAACAGGTGAGTTTCTTAAATGCTCCCCACCTCTGTCTACTCGGCACAATCGATCCGCTGCTTGCATGTGGCGCAGTAAGGTGTGGAGACTTACACCCCTTCCAGATTGCCTGGCCAGGGTGGAAGAGTAGGCCAACTACCATCTTAGAGGGGTTGCGAAGAGCTCCCACAAGTGCAGGTTTTTCCACCCTCAGTGGCATGAGCAAACACATTGTAGGGCTGCACCTGAACCTTTCACTAAACACCAGAGAAATACGACAATTTATTTTGATGCTAAGTTGTAAATATTTGGACAATAATATGGTACATGTTAAAATGATGGTTAGCGTTTGAGAGACATGCTATCTGGCACAATAAACGCAATGCATAACGCTGAGAATAGCCATAATTTTACCCAACAGCGATCACTCTTATCAGCTGAGGTTACTCTGGCTGTGAAGCCAAACCACCATCTCCTGGAAAAAGTTGTGGACAGAAATGTGGTATGATGGTTTTTTTAGTGTGTTACTGAATTAGATAGTCCATGAAAATAGTTTGTGGTAACAATTTATTACATTGTACACCACTTTAATGTCTGAGCATTGCAAGGTGGAAGAGTTGACTGAAGTAGCTCTCGACTCAAAAGACCGATACCGATTATTTTGACAAGGGCAACTATTTATGCTCTCATCCCCTAAACCTTATGGATAAGATAAGTTACTCGATACTACACAGTATTTGACCATAAGGCCGACGAATGAGTGCATCTATGCGTACCGATGCTACATCGCAGGATCGTGAGAGATGGAGACGACTTTGGGGACGCCTTCATCCAGCAGTGGATTAAGCATGGCTGATAATGATGACGCTTCCCAAAATACCCTTTGTGCCTTTCTCCCAACATGTAAGTGAGCTGTTACATCACAGTGACGTTGCTCATGTCCACAGATGGTCATGGAAGTAATTATTACTCTGATCGACAAACTTAAATCGTGGATAAATGGAGATAACAGGATGAATCCTAAGCATGATAACGATGTTGATCATTAACCATGTAACATTTCATCTCCCACAGTAAGGCATGTTTACCTTCTTTCGCACCGTACGCAGACTACCATGGTAATCGGAGGACAACACGCTAAACACAATAAGCAGTTTTAGAGAAATTACCTTTCAATCTAGGTTATAAAGTGCACAGCTCCAGTCGCTTGCTAATATCGAAAGGAAGAGCGTTCCAGACGGCCACAATGACGTGTCACAATTAGGGGTTCAGAGTCCAATCTTTTTCGTCTCCTTTTAACTCTCTCATTTGTATTGTCTTTTTGTTCTATTTGGTTTGGACAATTTTGTTTACTTCATTACACTAAACGTAACATCATATGCGTATAATACAAATAAATGCATAATTGATTCTTACATTCAGGTGTGGACAACAAGACTGTTTTTGTCAGATATTTGCCGAAAATGTGCCAGTGCCAATGCTGCCAACATTGTGGAAAATGTGCAAGGTTGTGTGCCGAGAAAGTTTCGTCAAGATGGGGATCTCGTCTCGGGGTCTCTGATTCACACATTGCTAAAAGTTCCCTGTTGGACAATTTTCTTTTTTTTTTACAAACACGTCATTCGTCGTCATCCGCAATGAAACAAATTTGCCAAGGTGGTGTATTTCAGTCACTTTTTATATACAGCATTCGGTGCTTGCCCAGTAACATTAATTGATTAACTGATCGCAGTTAATTTAATTATCTATCAGTTCCTTGTCTAACTGACAACTTGTGTGTTAAGCAAGCAATATAGCTCATGTTAACTTATGTTAACTCACCTACAGTTGAACTTTTAAGTGATCTTTTTACGTACTGGGGGTGTTGCAAAGCATAAAAACAATGCAATAATAATAAAAATACAATTACAAATTTGCATGAAACGGATATCGCCATATGGTAATTATCTTACACTAAAAATGTATGTCGTATCATGTTTGGAAAAATCATATTTGTGGTAGTTCCTTACAGATGGAAATTCCTTCTGGGACTCAACTTTGTTTAAACACCATTTCACGCGTGCCCCGAAGAGCAGTCAGGGGCCAGAAACAGGTTCACTTTGATTCACGAAATTCTTCTTTCTACAACGTAACTTTGTCACGAGACTTGTACCAAACGCGGGCATGCTTTGACAGTGGCAATCAATGTCTTGTGTACATGTCGATGGTGAATTTAGAATGCAGCTGTAGTATTTCAGTTGATCGGAGTGTTCATCTTATCCGTTGCAAAACGGAAAGTTTAGAAATGTAGCGCTGCAATTGTTTTTCCGGGGAAATTTCATGAAATGTTTTAACCGTCTTATTCAACCGAACATTGTGAAATTTAAGTCGTAGAAATGTACTTCTGTATAATACAGTCATCCCTGAAAATATATGTGGATTATTTAAGAAATGATTTAAATATCTCTAAACGTCTAAATAATGTGCTAGAAGAACAACCAGTGTTTTTTTCAATTCAGCTTTTCAAACAATGGTCCAAACTTCATGTGACATTCACCCTTTAGAGCAGATAAGCTCTGTTTTTAAGGTTAATCTTAAAATTGTATTATGTATGTAAAATTATTTATATCGCCACTAAGCAGAGCGAGTTTAAGTGGCAGACCCAGGGTCTTTCTGCTATCGCTCGACACTGATTTTGGTCAGGGCCGAGAATGGAACTCAGGTTCTGATAGCGCATTTCGCTAGCCACCGTGTCACCACTCTGCACGTGTACTGTAGCTTGTTTTTTTCTTTCAAAAATATTAATCGCATCTGACATTGATTAGTTTGGCAAAATATAAAGGATGTGTACAATGTCATCCTTTTTGGCGAGTGATCGTTTCTATGGAAGGACCTTTCTACGTGTTTATTATATGGCTTTTACGAATCACTTTTATTTTAATAAATATCCTATAGCAGTATTTGTATTAAATAAGCGAATTATAAGCCCATTAAATGAATGTATAGTATCCTAAATATCGTACAATCCATATTGTGGTCCTGTCTCGTAGTGGTTTCACAGGATCTTGTTTAAGGCTTCTCCTCTGCAGTGGTGGAACATGTGCTGTGTGTGTCCACGCGTGTGTTAGTGGCACACCAACATGGATGGTGACCTGTAACGCAGCGTATTCTGGATTGATGCAGTGGAGATATTCAAATGTTACAGGACATTTTTGGCGAGTCAGTTTTGCAAGGTGCATGGCTGCAATGTCTTGCTCATGCCACTGCTGGAGGAAGGGTATTTTAGCCAACTCTTCCACACTGGCCAAATATCACGGGGGCGGCAGAGTACCTCCGCTTTCCTCCACCACGTGACTTCCAGATCATCTACACTACAGTAAGTGGGTTTATTTTTCAACTGCCATGCTGGGCCGTGGAATGAAACTGGCGCCGTTTGGATTGCAAGTCCAGACTGGTTGTCTTTGTTCAATTGCAGTACATTACAGTCATATCTCTTTTTTATTTTCATTGTAAAATTGTGGTGTTAAATAAGGTACATGTATTATGCAAAGTTACTGTATTCCATGTCCTGTTCACCAATTTACGTTCAATGTCCGCTTTTTTTTTCAAATACTGGACTCTAGCTTCCTCTTAGCTTGGCATCGATATACGCTATTTGAACTTGAGTGTAGCAATTGAAGCAACTGTTGGTTATGAGTGGCACTGCTCCACATTTGTTAACTTTAATATGTTCGGCATTAACTGGAGTATGGATTGTGGGTGTTTGAAAGTGTCCATTTTCATTGTGTGGCCCCAACCAGCTTAAAGTCATCACAGTTAAACATAAACACGTTTTGAACTTCCTCTTGGCTTCACACTGCATCGTCTATGGCCGGTGCCATCTCAAAATGCACAAAAAGTTCCAACCATATTGTGACTTAGAGCTTTCGTGACTGCAGGAATACATATTCTATGCCACGTGGCTTTACCGAAAGGCCCATAGAATACGTATTGTGACACCTAATTTCTTAATACACTCAACTGCACACATTGTCTTGTGCAAAAGTGTTCGCACTGCAGCCACACACACAAACAGAAGTCGACCACAGATGCTGACATGGTGTGGGAGAGGCCTTCCCCCACCAGTGGATTGACAAAGGGCTGTAAAATAAAATACATTTATTTAAATTTATATATGGGCCAGTTTTGTAAGTTAGGTAACCTCAGTAAAAAAAAACCCTGCGAACCTCATACATATTGCAGCACATATGGTTTGTACTTTTTAAGATAATTACACAATATGGCTTATTTATGGAATAAGTATAAATTGTTTGACACGGATGCATGCAGCGAGATGCTGACACCAGGCAGAGATGTGGAGACGTGTGCTGGAAAGCTCTTGTGGAGCAAAGCGGGGAGACATCCTGTTGTACAACACCTGGTACAACGCAAAAAAATATTCGGAGAATTACGCAGCACAACTGCAAAAAAACCTACGCGCTCGTATAACTCGAACTTATTATGTCCTTAATTCTAGATTTGAAGCTTTCGTGACGGCAAGGATTCATACTCTTAGGTTTTTTCGGTAAAGTCACGTAGGTTAAAATAAATAATAAAAGTAAAAAGTAATAGAAATAATAATAGAAATAAAAGAATAAATCACGACGTTTCGGAGGCAACACAAGTCTCCGTCATCAGGTGGGACCGTCACAGCTAGATTTATAATGTCCTTTAAGACACCATTGTGTCGAGATTCTCAATGTAGGCAGAGCAGCGCTGCACCGAGTCTGTTCTCGGCGTGTAAACAATTGGGCATATTCTCTCCCCCCCGCAGAGAGCGTGGCGCAAGGTCCACGGAGCGCTCTACTCGGGCAGCAGCTGCGGCGTCGCTCGCCTCGAGCTGCTCGAGGGCAAGGACGCCGCCGAGCGGCACAGCCGCAGCAAGGAGAAGAAGATCATCAAGATGAGCGACTGCGTGAGCATCAAGCGCAACGACGAGCTCGGCGCCCCGCGCGACTGCCTCGTCCTGCGCCTGGAGACCACGGCCAAGGAGTTCTACCTGGCGGCCGAGAGAGCGGACTTTGACGATTGGTTCTGCCAACTCTGTCAGATCGCCTTCCCGGTGAGTGCCCGTTCGACTCGGTGTCATCGCGGTGAATTTGCTTCAGGGCCACTTTTCCCAAACTCCAATCCTCACGAAACACCAAGGTCTACTGTTCCGAGATTACTAATTGTTTTCCGCTTGGGTACAAATTAATTCTAAGTGCACAGCTGCACATGTCTCACGGTTGCTAAATGCGTCACGCTTGACGTAGAGAGTGAAAATTTATATTAAATTGGGGATCGTGTGTGCATGCGCACGTGCTTACCAACCATCGGGTATGTATGCTGAACTTCTTTCGCACCGTACATAGCCAACCATACTAATCGAAGGTGCAGGGGAAGGACAACAAACTAAACACAAAAAGCAGTTCGAAAAAATGTAGTTTTCGATCTAGATTTCAAAGTGCCATAGCTCCAGTGGCTTCTTAATATCGGAAGGAAGAGCGTTCCAGACGGCCGCAGACACGCATCTGAAAGCGCTCGGTGCAGTGGCCGTCTTTGTTCGATGGTGAGTCACAAAGCCGCTGCTGCTGCGAGGATGACGGAAGTTCACGTAACGGTTTAATACCCTTGACGAGACCATCGCACACTGCATGGCTACGTGCAGTGACTTCATTTGTGTTTGAACGGAGGAGGTTGGTTAACAAGAAGAGGCAGAGTGGTGGGTTGCAAGCTGTTTGGGATCCTGGTTTAGAGAATTACCATTGAATAAAAAAAGGTTGTTAATATTCTTGAAGTAAACATTATAAAACATTCAGAATGTACATGGTGGTTTCATATACGTATTTGTGTGAACTGTTTTCAATGCAGATTTATGGTGTACACCCACTCACATTCATTAAGCACTGCTCACAGGCCTTGCACCTGTTTGTGCCGTGAACAGATATTAGGTGATGTTTTTATTTAAATAACAGTTTCTGATCACAGGTTCGAAAGTTCACATTGCTGAGCAACCCACATTAAACAGCGTTATTGAAGGTGGAATACATAAGAGTTAATACGTTTTTATTTCTTTTGCAAGATTATTCTACGAACTTAAGTTGAAAGGAGACGATGGGAGGGTATTCCCAAGTTGAGCAGTGTGAGCAAAGAGAGGTGTTTTGACCTGCAGTGGGATGGGTTGAACCCCAAGTCTTCCTCTGAGCAAACGTGTCCATTGTTGTCCCATACTACTTTGTTACACACATTCACCAACCCACACTGACTAGCATGGTGAAGTATGGTCAAATAATCCCCATGAACCTCGTGACTTCGTGGGGAGGATTAACAAAGGGCTGTACGTGTATAACATCAAACACTGCACATGGAATTTTTTAGTATTAAAAACGTCTTCAAATGTAATAACGACCTTCCTTTGTTTGGCCTGTGAGACCTCAGCATACGGTGTCAAAATAACTGCTCCCAAAATAGCAGAAACAGCCACCACAACCTAATTTTTGCTTCTGGTTCACCCTAACGCACGCAACAGACACAGACTTGAGAACAACCTACACTCCCCCCCCGCCCCCATACTTATCTCTTTGTACAGACGACTTCCCAGAAAACCCTTCTGCACTCACCATAAATGAGTGGGATGCACCCCACAGTTCATGCAGTTGTCCATTATGATGTCCGTACAAGAAACGTCTCCAAAGCTACGCGCAGACTCCCACGCTCAGTGATGACTTCACGTGTGAGGGCAGTGCTGCTCTCCAGCACAGTCTGTGTGCGGGCGCATAGTTTTAAAGGATGGTGACAACTGCAGTTATTGTCTTTACAACAGTGTGTAGGTTGAGTTATTATTTTAGGTTCGGTTATAGATATGCATTCATGGTATGCACTGTTCAACAAAGTTGTCAAAAAAAAACACTTCCTGCTCAAATGCACATTGAAGCTGTTCTCAACTCCCGTTCACAGCGCTTAGCCAGTGGTGGAAATTCCACGTTCTTATGGCGGTTCTTTGCATGGGACAACCACTGTTGACTCCCCCACAAAGTGATACTCCGTTTTATCGACCCCAGAGAGATGATGGGTTGAGTCAACCTCTCACCAGGATTTTAACTTTTGGAACCTTTCCAGTTTCTACCGCTGAGCCACCTGTCTCCCCCTCCCCAGCGTGTGCACACTCAATATCGCCACGAGTGGTGGCTCGTGCTTTGAGTGAGGCTGTGGGGAGAATGGAGATTGTAAGGAGCGCTGCCGCTTTCCGTCTGGATCCTGTCTGGAGTTGGGGGCATGAGGAAAGGAGTGAGGGAAACAGCAGCTGTTTTGTACCGAGGAAGATGTTTGGTTAAAATTGAACAACAGCAGGGACGTTACTGGTGTTTTGCTGAGTAGCGATGTGAATACTTGCTGAAAGATATGACGTGGAATGCAAGCAACGTCAAATTGGAGTAAAAGCGCTTCTGACCTCTCAGTGTTTGCTTCGGTAAACAGCACAAACTGCTCGCTTTATTCATAATACGGGAAGACTGGTGCTGACCTTTGTTATGTGGTGAGATGTTATCTGTCTCGCCAGCTCCACAGTAGGTCGGGGGTTTGATCCCGACCCTGATATCTGTTGTGTATTATAGAGGCTGCATGTTCTCTCTCCCTGTGGCTGTGTCGATATTTCTCCCCCGGGTCCTTTGGGTTCGCCCTCCATATTTAGAAACACGATAAGCTAACTTGTATGAGCGATCACGTGTGGCCAGGTTGCCTCTGAAAACTCGGTGATAGCTCGGTGTGCTTTACCTGGTGAGACACACGTTTAGTTTAGCAGTGAAAACCATGGTGCAAGTTTCTTAAATCCCTCCCCGCCTCTGTCCACTCAGCAGTGTAAATGGCTACACTACGTTCAATCGATTGCCAGGTCGCATGTAATGGAGTACAATGTGGGTTCGGCCACCCGTTCCAACATGTCAATGTGGCTTCAGTTTCATTCATTAGGTGTAGCCCTGTGAGCCATTCGGCTCTTGAATCGGGTGCAACCGCAACAAACAAAACACTAAAACATGAACAAGAAAACTACCGTAAGCTAAATGCCCTACATAGTTTTCTCCAGTGGAGGCCCTTCCGTTTGCAGCGACAATCGCAAGCACCTGCAGGGCTGCACCTTTGCCTGTCTCACCGCAGGTGTCGAGGCACACACCTGGACGGGCGTTTGTCACAGAGCAACTGACGTCACGCCTCACGCCCTCTGGCTGGTTGGAGGCGTTTCGGTGAATCTCTGGAAAATCTCCTGTGAATTCAGGATAGATAAAGATTTTAATAGGGAGGTTCCGGGCTTTGCTGATTCACGCCAAGTTTTACTTTCACACCTTGTCAAAGTATGTGAACGTCGCCCTGAATGTATGTCGACACAGTGCACTGCCTGTTTAAAACAAGAGGCCTTGACGAGTATGATCATTTGGTGTTGATTGAAATTTTCAGCTCACTATGTTTGATAGTGTTATGGTGGTGTTTGCCTCTGTCGTTGTATTACTAAGTTTGATCAATATAGACTGCACATCTTTGCAAATTGTACACATTGCGATAGAGTATCCGGTGCGCAGCGGCCATCGTTGCGCGCCGTGAACCCGGCGACCTGAGTTCGATCCCCAACCTCGGCGGCGAACGTGGGTGGCACCGATGTGACATGCGGATCAGACCTGGGCACCCCCCCCATCCATCCCCACTCGTGTTTAGCAACTTGCAGTGACCAGTGTGGTGAAGTATGGTCAAACAATTCTCATGACGATGGTGGAATGACAAAAGGGCTGGATATGATTGGGACTATCTTGTCCTCGTCATGCTTGATATCGAGACGTTTACAGAGTAACACACGGCATGGGTCTTTGTAACTGAGGCTGGTACAGTATTTACCAACCTACCATGCCTATCCGCCCACTCGTAACCCAAATGTCCCAGCGAGATTGGCCACTTTCTGCTGCATGCCGCTGGTGTATTCGTGCATTGCGCGCGGTCCAAACCTGCCCCGTTCTGTGCACTGCGGTTTCATCAGCCGAGGAGTTAGCTCGGCACGCGTTCCTTCCCCTCCCGTCCCACACGTGCCTGCCCGAACCAGTTTGGGGAGCTGCTCTTGCCTCTCCACGCACTCCATGCTGAAAGTTGTGGCTATTGTACATGGTGGTCCAGATGTCTTGTACCCCCCCCCCCCCCCAATTTCGTTATCCCAAACCTTTATAAAAAAATTTAAAGTAAGGTTTATTAAAAATAAATTCTTCTACTTTCGTGTGGCTGCTGATGTAGATGCAGAGCCACAACTCCACATTCAGGTGGTAGAGCCAGACAACCGCGTCTGGAGCAGCAGAGTGTGTCTCTGTGATGATGCCTCCTTCGTTTTTGTGGTTCGGGCATTGCGCCCTTAAGGGATCAATTAATTGGGGGCCACAATACATCTGGACCACCCTGTACATTGGGGTGGGGAGGAGGTGGGGGGGGGTGTTGAGGCATCTGCGTTCGTGTGGCAGGAATCGCTTGTCCCTATCTCAGATCTGTCACAGCCCTTGTGCTGAATTGTAGGAAACTGCAAACTGTTTTGAGAGAGCTAATCTGGCCGGGAAGTACACGTGGGATTTTTCTACAGTGGGGTAGGTGGCAGCCCGACTCGGCCTGCCGTACAGACTGCCTGCAAATGTTGAAGGGGGCTCGGGAGATGATGCACAAATCGGCCGCGCTTGCGGTAAGCGATGGGTGTCGCAGCCTTTCCTCGTACACACAGAGCGTGAAAGATCGGAGACTGTGCGGCATACGAAGGCAAATCGCGTCGTTACTAATTTTCTAAATTTGCTTAACATCGACTCCGTCGTGACCCCGTTTAGCAAGATCACGCTAGATGCTGTGAGCTGACTTGCGCTTTCAGCGTTGCGTACAAATTCGGGGTGCTTTATAGATGTAATCAATGAAGGGTTTTTTGTGGTGAAGAAATAAGCTGTTGCACAGAAATCGTTACTTAAAGCAAACACAACTCCCACTCATGCAATACATGTAGAGTTTGGTTGATCGCCGGTTGATAGCATACCTACAGTCAAGCCTTCGCACCCACTGCATGCAGAGATAAACACAGCATGTTCGTAAAAAAAACTGCATGTTCGCTCGCAGTTTTGTACTTCGAATGTATGCAAACTTGTATTTTTTTTCCATCCCTTCTCCTGGGCGTAATCTTTAACATTGTTGTCTAGGTTGTTTTGAATTTTATATATGCAAGCATATCGTTTTACCATGGGAGCTCACGTTGTTATAGGTACAGGGTACCTATAACAATGTGAATGGTCCCCATATTCACCCACCCTCCCTGACCGGCATGACCAAAATCCTCCACGATCAATTTCGCATGGGAAGGCCCTCATCCAGCAGTGGATTGACAAAGGGGTGTACATATATACACATGTATGTAAACGGGTGGTAAAGGCAAAGGTGCAGGCGTGAAACAACTTGCTCTTGTCACTGCTGGCGGAGATCCATCCACTGGAGGGAGCTCTCCAGCACACCTCGGATAACTTGGCTGATTTTGCCACAGCGGCCGGACGGCTTGGAAGAGATCGGGGTCCCCACACTTTACCCCACAGAACCTACCGATTGGACCAATTGTGGTTCATAGTGCTGGGTAGACAAGGGGGGGGGGGGGATGGGAGGGTGGGGGGAGTAGAGGGGAGAGGTGCTAAGGAGGAGGGGATGCGGCACTCCGGAAGCTTGACCACCATTTAAACTGCTTCACCCTTTTTGTTTCTTCAGCAGAATGTGCTGGGTTCATCTGCCCGTGTGTTGTATATTCCACGTGTGCGCCACCTTAATGTGCCCTACCTTAATACGCGTCGCTTCCTTTCTTGTGTTCCTCTCCATCTGTCCATGAGCAGCAGGCGGCTTCAGGATATGGATCATTGGATAATGGCCTTGCCTCTAAGCCCCTGGAGATGGAGGAGAACAGCATCTATTCTTCTGCTGACGAAGGTAATCAGATGTTTTAGTTTACTTCATTTCTCCTTCAGAATCGCCGTAGGGTCCACTCAAGCCACTTTAAAGGGTATTTAAAACGTTCTTGGAAAAATGTGGAAAGCAGAGTATCCGCTAATATTTTGTGGATATTAATAACATTTCTAAAACATAGCAGGTGTTCATACATTTATGTAATGTTTAAAAACGTATATATCTATGGGAACATTTGCGTATTCGGTGTAAGAAGACAATAGTGGAAACAACATGTCCATGCGCACCCAATCACATTGATTTGTTTGTGGAAAATATAACAGCAACAACGTGAGGTCTTCTCAGGATATGGATTTCATGTATAGATCACTTAAATGGCTTATCTCAACCATTTCAGTGTACTGCTGCAGTTTAGCCAAGGGGCCCCAAGTGGCAGCAGTCTCTGTGTAGCACGTGGTGTTGGCAGTCTCTGTGTAGCACGTGGTGGTAGCAGCACCTGCATGGTCCCATGTTGTAGCTGCTCACCACGAGCTATTGATGCCCTGATAGTGGCATTGTCTTTGTACTGTTTGCCTCTTGCCGTCCTCTGGTCTAACACTGGTTGAGACCAGGCCCTAAAGAAAGCTGTCTCTGGTGTAGACCAATCAGTTCAATGCCATATATTACCAGATAATGTTTTTTTTTTGCATGTTCACCGCAAGTATCGTGTGTGCTTAATGCAGACATGATTCCTTGCGAAAGGTGTCTGTTTGGTGTTTGAACATCTTCACACAACTGTTTTGTTGCCAGAAAGGGTAAAACCTGTTCGTATTCTTGGGCATTCGTTTGTCAGTCGGGGGCGCGATGCTTCTTTGTGGCTTTTTAAAATCGGGTAATATGCGAATCTGGCCCGTGACGCCGGCACGCGTAGCCGGCTCTTTCACGAATAACGCCACGGGGATCTTTGACAGAAACCGTGAAGGAGACGGCGCGTGCTTTGTGGGTTAATGCTCCGGCAGTATTTACCAGGGCGGTCACTGGGCACGAACAGCGAACCTCCGCAACGAGCGGCAAACACGCCACCGCTCGGTCATATCACCACACCAAGCCAAGGAAAGACAAGTGATCATCAAATCAATCGGATTGTCACTCACAATATTGCCATTCTGACATTAAAAGCTATCTGATGTTTTAATGTAAATATGGCCACACACAGCATGCTATCTCTGTGCCATCAACCTTCGTGGGTTTTTCTGTCTTATCGACAGCAAGGCGCTGCACGTCGGCACTGCATCAGCTGGTTCTATTTGCGTGTGGGTTGAAGCAGAGGCTGGCAGTGTGCTCTAAGGCGGCATTGATGTCAAAGAATATAAACAAGATTGTTCCAATGTCTGAAAAGCCACACGTGGAACACGCTTTAGGCTTTGTAGATGTCATACGATCTCTCAGCAGGTTTAAATCCCAGCACTCTCCTTAGAGCATTGCCCTTCTGCTCGCCATCGCTTGAGGGCGCTGCAAGAGCACAAAGTGACCACCACGGGGCAGTGCTCTCACCCACCGTGAGCCCGGGTGGGTGGCTGGTAATGTGTTGTAGGTGGTAATGTGGTGGTGATGTGTTGTAGGTGGTAATGTGGTGGTGATGTGTTGTAGGTGGTAATGTGTTATAGGTGGTAATGTGGTGGTGATGTGTTGTAGGTGGTAATCTGGTGGTAATGTGGTGGTGATGTGTTGTAGGTGATAATGTGGTGGTAATGTGTTGTTGGTGGCAATGTGGTGGTAATGTGTTGTAGGTGGCAATGTGGTGGTAATGTGTTGTAGCCGAGGGAGAATTCACAATGCCTTGTGTGATTCGTTATCTGATTGCGAACAAGGAAATCGAGCGGGGCCAAATTTCGTGACAATTTGCCCAATTTGCTCGAGTCTGCATCTCGGTGTGTGTCTCGGTGTCAGTGTGTGTCTCTGTGTCAGTGTGTGTCTCTGTGTCAGTGTGTTTCTCCATGTGAGTGTGTGTCTCTGTGTCAGTGTGTGTCTCTGTCAGTGTGTCTCCTTGTCAGTGTGTGTCTCTGTGGCAGTGTGTCTCCTTGTGAGTGTGTGTCTCTGTGTCAGTGTGTGTCTCCTTGCAAGTGTGTGTGTCTCTGTGTCAGTGTGTCTCTGTGTCAGTGTGTCTCTGTGTCAGTGTGTGTCTCTGTGTCAGTGTGTCTCCTTGTCAGTGTGTGTCTCTGTGGCAGTGTGTCTCCTTGTGAGTGTGTGTCTCTGTGTCAGTGTGTGTCTCCTTGCAAGTGTGTGTCTCTGTGTCAGTGTGTCTCCTTGTCAGTGTGTGTCTCTGTGTCAGTGTGTGTCTCCTTGTGAGTGTGTGTCTCGAGACTACAGTGGAGTAATCCATGTATAGATACCCCAATAAAATAAGAGGAAGACGTTATAACAGCCGCATGATTTCAAAGCCTCTGCGTGTCATCCAACAGCCTCAATACCCTTGTAAAATATTTGACGCTCGCCTCTACAATATGGAGCCATCGCTTTTGCAAAATAAAATTACTTTTTAAGAAGCAAGAGTCATGATGCATCAGTGGGTTATCTATAAATGTTTCGACCTGTGTGGTTCACTCATGCCGGCTGTTTGTCCGATCCCAACCCCAGAAGTTTGACTTGATTCGTGGAATTGAGTGGAATTTGTGAAAATTGCCATTGTTTTCCATGAGGATTTGCCAAAGCGTGCCGTCCAATGGCTATGTTGAAATCGACACCAGAAATACCATTTATGTGGAAAAAGGTGCAGGAATCACGATTGAAATGAATGGGTTTCTGTGAGCATCGCAAAGATGACGAAAATGGTAATGAAGATGCCTTTCGGCAAAGATGGTGTAGAAGATGATAAAACCACAAACTCAGCACACACCTCACGACAGCCTCTTTCATGCACACACAAACAAAGGACATATACTCCAACACACACAAAACCTACCACATACACACCGCACACTCTAATGTACCTGTTTTACACACCACACACACAAAACGTACCACCTAGACACAGTGACACATGCCCAAACACACCACACACACAAAACGTACCACCTAGACACAGTGACACATGCCCAAACAGACCACACACATAAAACCTACCACAAAGTCTCAGACGTGCACAAAACCACGCACACAACACCAATCCAAACCTGTTCACTTCCATGGAGTGTGGTTTGGTTGGCTTGCGTAGTTAACCGCACACCGTTCATTTGGCTCTACTTCCAATGGGCTCGCAGGGCCAAACCACCTTTGAGGCCGGATGTTTGCCGTCTCATGTACCTGGAAAATGTCTCGGCCCTCGCACACATGCGCACAGAAGCACGGGCATGTACTCCATCGTCGCGTAACAAAGGCAGATTTACGCTCGAAGGGAGGGAGAGGCAATGACGCGCGGCTCATTTCAACGTTCACAGTGGACGAGTTCTTGGTGGTGACCCAGAAGACGGACGCGTCGGAGCGGAGTAAGCTGCAGGGGAAGTACATCCTGAAGGTGAACCAGGAGAGACTCGAGCTCATGGACCAGAACACGCGCCTTGTGCTGCAGTCCTGGGCCCTCGACTCCCTGCGCCGATACGGCAAGGACCAGGTGTGCGCCGCTCCCACCTTCACTGCCCTTCACGGAGTGGTTCACCCTCAGTTACCCTGGGTAACGCGGGGGAGGGGGGGGGGCTGGAAAGATGGCCCTGAACAAAACAAAAACACACAATGCAAAGCGTGTACAAATGGGGCTGTAACAAAACATCCGTTAGTTACCCACGTAGAATAGGCAGTGACGACATAGAACGCCGTGAGCTGCCTTCTCGAGTCTTGATGTGGGCGAGAGCCACGAGGCTCGTCGTTTAATTTAACACTCTCGAGCACGTGGCGGTCAGAGGGCGACCGCCTTGCTTGCGCTGTCTGACTGTGCAATTGTGAATTTATCAATGTGCCAGAGGGCTTTGGAGTCACTCGTGGTTCTGCTGCCAGGGACGAGCACCCCCGGCCGCTGCTGTAAACGCAATTTTCTACAGTCTAAAACGTTGTTGTTGTTAAAAAGTTAAAGAAAAAATCCATGTCTTCATCGAACCGCACGAGCTGTGCCAGGGAGCCGCAATCAGCTGGCGAGCTGCGGTTTGGCCACGCCTGGCATAGAATGTGCGCTGTCCCCTGGGTACTGACGGGTGAGGAGCAGCTATTCTACCAAAGTGCACTTAAAATGTGTGAATGAGCACAGTAAATCCACAACCGCGATGATCTGCCTATAGATGATAAAGAGGTGAACACCATTACACTGCCAAGCACACGGAGGCAACCGAGTTGCAGCTCCACTGAGATCCACGGCTCGTCTGCGTCGGCCTTCTCCCACCTAATCTCCATACTCGGTTTATTCTTTGTCGAGACGTTGCAATGATTCTTTCCCGTCATGATTCCATTAATTGTCCCTCCCCAGCACCTCCGATTAGCATGGCTGGCTACGTACGGTGCGAAAGAAGTATCAAAATATGTACATATAAAGTAAACAAATTAATTCCTGCTAAAACACAATGTTGTAATGTTTCGTTTGCAGAAAATGTTCACGTTCGAAGCTGGACGTAGGTGCCAGACTGGACCGGGCAATTTCAATTTCGAGACGACCCAGGGAAAGGAAATATTCAATCTTATCGTCAATTTCATCAGCAAACTGCCACCAGGAAATCATGGTGGCAGCACCAACGTGGACTCGAGCGCAGCTCACTTCTCGCGAGCAAACGCTTCGCCGGTGCGTCACGTGGAGGCCGATGAATTCCTGCACGCTGCCGGACCTGCGGCCGACGGGATGAAGCTCATGTCACTTAAACCCGAGGGAGCCATTCTGCTGCCCTACGGCGGAAAGCCTAACGGGGGCAAGATGTCACCCTTGAAGTTTCCCCCCTCTCCGAATTCGGAGCCCGTCTTTCCGAAGAAGAATTCAAATCGGAATAGCGAGCCCGTCTATTCGGAGGTTTACGACGGTTGTCTGCTTGGCAAAAACCGTGGGCCGGCGATGCAAAACAGCCAGCCTCCCCGGGCAGAGCACATTTACGACGATCCTGAGTGCGCTGCTCGCAGCAGCGCTGCGAAGACCATCTACAGCACCATTCATTGCAAAGATGAGGTTCAGAAAGATGAGGCTGCGCCACGGCCGACCGCGCCAGTACCCCCTGCAAAGCCACATTTTCCGAAGCCAAATGATCGACCGATCAAAGTTCCGCTCTTGCCCAGTCGTCCGATCCCCACGTCCGTAAATGTCGATGACGATGTGTCAGCCCTCTACTGCAAGGTGAATAAGAAGCCTCCAGCGGTGGTGCGAGTGAGAAGCTGCGATGAGTTGACCTATCCCTCTGCTGCCCGTACAGAGGATTCCTTTGAAGAGAAAGTCATAACGTTTTAAACAAATTATGGAGTTGTCTTGATTAAATTTTTCATATATCCAAACGTGTTGGCCTGCTCAAAACGCGTACCACATGTTTCTTTGGCATTTGTCATTTACGTTGATGATGAATATAACCGCGAAGTTTGGTGTAAGATAATAATGTGCTCATTAATCGGATATTTTATTCAATTAATAAACCTCTATCTATTTTTTTTTAATCCGCACCATAATCCATTTTGGTCGTTTTGCCAGCTAATATATTTTTGCATTTTTGATCAATAAAGTTTAATTGATTGGGAAGTTAGTTTGATCCCTCATTGTAATTTAACTTTTTGTAATGACATTTTTAATGGTTTCATGTGGTGTAGATGTCTAAAATAAACATTCCATACAACCGTATGTTGACAAAAAAATTCAACACGAGCGTCATTAACACTGTGGCCTTAAAAATAAAAATGTGTAATAGGCGATGTGTCGGGCACAATGGCTCTTCTTTATAGCAACCTATTTACGAATGTGAGTTTTTGTTATTTGTGCTTGTGCACCACTGCCAGCAGAGTGTTGCCAAATAACTGTATTTTGTAGAGGGTTGGACTAACATTTAAAAGATTGAACTGGAGGTTCATCATCATTGTGAATACAATTTCCAAACCCAGCTTTGTTCTCTCCATAGTCAATAGAATGAGAACTACATGGAGACAGCTCCACCACTTCTCACCCAGTGAACCGTGGAGCACAGATATACAGATAGTTCTTGACTCATCACGAACAACAATGACATATCTTTACGAAACCCAGTTTAAAACATAAGTAACGTACATGCAATTTATACGAATTAAATAAAAAAAACATTTAGGACTTAAACACTTCTCAACGATTCTCATCCTGTCTGAGCCTCTGTACATAATAACCCTCGCACACATTGAGCACCACACTAACCTACAAAGTTTAATATTTTGCCAGTTTACTTTCAAATTCTGTAGGCTGGCCTACATCCACAGTGATGGGTTACACGCCCAGCTCGCTTATGCTTGCGTGCCGTAGTTTTTCCTGTGTGTGTGTGGTCGTATGTCCGTGCACAATAATGCTGTATGATTAATAGTGAAGAGAAAATGTTGACAATTGTTTTATTTTAAAGAAATCAATTTTTTTGGTTATTTTGTTGATAATTATTACTGTAGGTTTTGGTGTCATGTGGCTCCAGTTGGGGTTTGCAGTGAGGGCTGCACAGTCCACTTGAGGATTTCTCGTCTCGGGTAACGCGTGCAGCTGGATTCATTGACTTGCCCCCACTCTCTTCAACCTGCACTGACCAGCACGGTGATGTACGGTCAAGCAATCTCCCATTACTCACATGGTGTGGGGAGGCCTTCATCCAGCAGGGAATGAATGAGAAAGGGCTGTAAACCCTGACTCGCTGTGAGGTGGGGTTCTTGTGCCATCTCGCTCTACTCGGTAATTGTTTTCGTTCGATTTTTGCTGTACTCCTGCCTAATAGCTACGGTCAGCGGTACAACGTCGCCTATCCGACCGTCCACACATCCCTCCTATTTAATTAACTGGCCACAAACAGTGCACATTGTTTGTGCGTGGTGTAACTCGTTATCCAGAGTTGTTCACAAGTCCAAGCTTTTAACACGAGGGAGTGTTATTGTTCATCATATAATATTTGCTTAAATATCAAGCAAAGTAAAATAATTTTGCCACGTTTAAAAATAAGTTTGAGATTTTTTGTGTCTGGCAACATATTGGTGTATAGTGTAACTGTCACTTTGTACAGATCTTAACCTTATCCCATCTGTTCACACATCAGCCGATACCTCAGTGAGCCGGATATGCGACGTTGTACTGTGTGTGTGTATATTATGAAACAAGGTGTATATACATATTTATACACACTGTATGACTTTAAACATATATTGTAACCTATCATTTTTAAATATCACCTCTTCATGTGTTTTATATTAAAAGTAGTGTACTTTTGGTGTTTTACTGAGTCTTGTTAATATAATATAGGTCATGTTTAAGTATTGTTTTGCTTGTAAATCAAGAACGAATCTAAAAATGATTGTACATTTGGGTTGCTTTTTTATCATTTCGCAATGATGACTTTTCAGGCAATGAAAAATATTAAAGTTTTTTTTATATATATACGTACATGCAGTCTCACTTACGAACGAGTTTCCATATGAGAATAGGTTTTCCCCTTTTTTATGGCAACAAAACAGCTGTGTTAAGATGTTAAAACACCAAACTGAAACCTTTAACAAAGAATCATGTCTGCATTAACCACAATGCTTGCGGTCAGAATGCAAACAAAAAACACACTGATAATATATGCTTTGTCCTTGAAGCTGATTGGTCCACACCAGAGACATCTTTCTTTGGAGCCTCGTCTCAAAACGGTGTTAGACCAGAGGACGCCAAACGGCGAACAAAAAAGTGGAAAATCTATTCTCATATTTGTGTACTGGCAAAGGAGGTCCCATGATGAGTTCCATATGGTCATCATTTCTTAACCATCCGACTGGCGGACGCGAGCTCGCACTTACGAATCGAACCGCGGAACTATTTGGTTCGGTGCAGCGAGCCTCGGAATACGCAACGGCAGTGACCTGCCGGCGACGTTTTGCGTTTAAACACAGTGCATGTTGTGTTTAAATACAGTGAATTGTTGTGTTTAAACACAGTGCATATTGTGTTTAAACACAGTGCATTGTTGTGTTTAAATACAGTGAATTGTTGTGTTTAAACACAGTGCATATTGTGTTTAAACACAGTGCATATTGTGTTTAAATACAGTGAATTGTTGTGTTTATACACAGTGCATATTGTGTTTAAACACAGTGCATATTGTGTTAAATGCAGTGCATTGTTGTGTTTAAACACAGTGAATTGTTATGTTTCCGACTTACAAACCGTTTGACTTACAAACGGGCCTCAGAAACGGAACGCGTTTGTAAGTTGAAGACTGCCTGTATAGTTAAACTGCATGCTTCACATAGTGCAATTTATATGTAATGTTTTGAAATAATATGCATAAAAAACACGCAAGAGAACTCCTCTTATCCGCCATGATGTGGGGGACCAATATCACCGATCCTATTATCTGCCCGGTTATCCACAAGTTTACTCCCAAAATTCGCGGCTTATGGTAACAATAGGGCCGTGGATTATAGGGGTTATCGCAAACCCAAATGGATAATAGTCACGAGTAATAGGGTCGCGGATAAGAGGAGTTACGAATTTGCAGATACGTACCCGAGGCGGCTATCTGACACGAGGTTGCCACTTTGTTAATGAGCAAACGAGATTGTAAAGTCGGCCATGCGGCTTGAGCCATGGCGACCCAGTAGTGACGTCACAGTGGTTCGATTGTCCGTCACCGCAGCACGCTCCTCCATTAACAAGCAGCCCTCCTCTCGTCGGCAGCGATGTGGGGGCTGCATGACGCGGATCACATTATCCGCCGTGTGATTTGCACATTAACTTATTCGCGGAAAAAATTCAGATCATCTTCGCTAACAGGATGAATTTATCGAGCGGCAATAGAAAAAATAGCGGATAACAGGAAGCTGCTCAGCAAAGTGCTGGGCTGGAAAAACCACAGGTATCAAGAAAAGAGGTGTGGATTCAATGGGTATTTGGTAGACCGAATGCCCCCCCAGAGACGATGATTCGTGGGTATATAGGTAAATAGGGTCGTGGATAAGAGGAGTGGAGCGGGGTCCTTTTCCATCGAGCGAGCTTCAGGCTCGTTGACGGCGCATGCGTTGGGCCGCACGCGGCCTCGTGGCGACGAGTCTGCAAGCATCCGCGCCGCACGCCTCTTACACATGGCTGCGTCTCGCTGTGAGCAGACCGCCTTTGATCTCTTTAGTCCTCAATTCATTAACACAACTCCCAACCCTAAGCACCTGGGTTCTCTTATAGTCCGTGTCTACTGGGGGGGTGTTCTGCGTCTGGACACTTAATGCGAGCTGCCTTAGCCTGCATATGTATAGCTGGGTGTATTGGTGACATCCGACGTGTGTGTAAGCGCTAACTCTTAGCATTTAGTCCCTGGGTAATGTGTTAGCTAACCATATACTATAAACTATAATAAAACATTTTTTAAAACAATCCAATGTTTTGAAACGTTATTTTACATTGTACCCTACTTGCTTGTACGCACGAGGTCGCGTCCGTGTGAATGAGGACGCATTTCTTCAAGGGGCTGTCTTTGAGCTCCCTTCTGCCAGCAGTGGCTTCACCAAGTGTTGTTATTGCAGGGTCGCATCTTGACAATGACCAACTCCTGTGTGGTAATCAGAGACGCTATTGTGATCCACAGTCTTCTCCCCCTAATGGGAAATATCGATGGCGCTGTGGTATTCCTCGATAATGAGTTTGGGAGTCCCCTCTGAAAGTTCAAACATTTCCTGGCTGGACCAGATTTGGCTTGCCAGGATAATTCTCACGTGGCTGCCACGTGGGTCTGTAATCAGCACGTGCCCGATGCCCTCAATTAGCGTGCTTTTCCTCAAGCTTGACGCATAATGAGAATCACTGAAATTAAGCCTGCAGACAGCAACACAGCTTGTAGCAATTACCCCAAGACTAATCCACACTCCCCTCACACGGTTAAGCGATGAGCACTCTACCACTGCCAATCATCTACGCCCCTTTGCAAGCCACGGATAGATTAAAGCCGCGTGTCTGCCGAGTGCTCTCTCAATGTGGCACTTGCCTCGAAGTGGTGTGGAAGCATGAGAGCGTTGTCGACCCCAGTCGCCATGCTGGTGCACATGGATCGCTGGGCTGTGGATGAGGACACGTGGACTGGACTTGAGATTTACTAAACGGATTCACGTTACACAGTGGAGAGTCGCGTGACTTGGCACGACTGGATTATCTGTTGATGGCTGGAAGCCACCATTGGCAGCTTGGTAATAGAGATAGAATTGTCAAACTGTCCGAAGTGTTTTCGGGTTGTGACCGTGTGTCGTTCAGCGTGATGCACGTTGCGTTGGCCGTACTGGGAGCTTCTATTGAGTTCCTGAACAATTCACACGCTGAAAACACTTCCGAATTCATAAAACGTCGTTGTACAGTTCCTGAATTGGCTCCCGGCACGTGCAGCTGAAACTTGGTGTCCACACGAGCACACGGAAGGGCACCAACAGAGCACCGTCACGCCACGTCCTGCAACAATCGGCGTTGTTCACCTCCGCGATGCTGGTGTTTGCCTTGTGCCGTGGGGTTGTTCGGCAGGAACTGGACAAGCTGAATAATCTCCCAGCACACGTAGCGAAACGTCAGACATCATGCCATAGCCTCACGCGGTACAACACGCAAACACATCGGGGACGTACAGCACAACCGTGGAGCCACACACACGGTAGTCAAAACGCACCGAACATTCAATAACATTTCCGTAAAAAGACAACTCGTCATACTTTGTGGCCGTTCTTCATAGCACAGAGTTAGTCCATAGAGGTGACTTCATTAAGTACATACTTTGCCTTTTACGGCAGTGTTATTGACGAATGTGTTATTGTGTAATTTTTGTGTAATTTTTGCCGATGTTACGGACTGCCAACTCCGTATCACCAAAGCAGCAGAATTACTCGGCCTTCAAGGCGCAAAAACAACACCAGGTGGCACTGCGGCATAAGCTTGACGACATGCGGACCTGACGTTCCATACAAGATCCAACAGCTCTCGACTGCACAGCGGAGGGGCATGCAATGATGCAACGATGCATCGATTATAATCGATTTTTACAGCTCAACTCACGTGTATTGAATCGTGCGCGTGAGATTGTGTTATTGACGATTCACGCGCGCGTAGAAACCTTCAGAATAATCGAGAGAAGAAAGCTATAATGTGAGGAGGAGGTGGAGGAAGAAAAATGTAAAGGAGACCAACAACATCAAAGCTTGAGTGGAACACAGCACCCACTTGGAGTTGCGACAATTCTCATAATTGTTGGTGGGGGGGGGAGGTTAAATTGGTTAAATTGGTTAAATTGGTAACGGTCTCAAGTGCAGGCTACATAGATTTCTCTGTGGCCTGCATTCATTTTTAAATTCCAATCCTGTAATGTCGAAGGGTAAATTCGTGTTGGCTTCTCAAGCAGTGCCTCACATTCGGTGTGCTGCGGCAAGGTCCCAATGTGTGCCTCGCTTATTTTCAGAGCGACAGGAAAGGGAAATTAACCTCACTGTTGGTCAAGAGGACAGACGAACTCCCCTCCTCCGTGCCGTTCAGTGGCCGATCCATTGGTCGCGCATGCGCAGTACGGCGGCGGCCGTCAGCCCCCCCCCCAACCACCCCACCCACAGCGTGCCCCCCACGGCGAGTCCGGTTCGACGAAGGATGATCGAGCGAGCTCCAAAGTGTGCCGTGAAATTAAACAAGTTTGGGCGGCAGCGTTCCGTGTGTGTGCGCACGAGGACACCATCAGATGTTGCACGAATGAACCCCGCCTGATTAAAAAGGCCTCCTCCTCTCTGTCTCTCTCCGCCTCTGTCTTGCCTCTGTAGTCTTTCGCTGGTGACTTGTCATTTCTAGTTCTTGTTTACATGCACGAATGGCGCTTTGAGGTCTATTAAGGTTACCCGATAAATCTAAATGTTCGTGCATAATAAAGGTTATCGTTATTTAATAAGTTCTCAAATGGACGCATTCGTTAATTTTGTCAAACAGTACGAGACATTGGCCGACATTGCGTAGGGGAGACCTTTATCCGGCAGTGGATTGACAAACGGTTGAAAGTGTCGTCATCTAATAATTTTGGTTCTAAGCAACTTTGACGTATTATTATTATTGTTGCACAATGGCTGAGGTCACCTCCATCCCGGTTGTTGTTGGTGTTGTTGTTGGTGTTGTTGTCCCCGTAACTTCTTTCATTCCCCCAGTTGCTTCTGTCCAGAAGTGGCCTCCCAAACTTTTTTTAATTTAATGTCGCCATCCCTTCTACCTTCCTCTGCCTGTTTTGCCTGTACATATGCGTAGTCTTCAGAGCGAATGAAAATCTAACTCAAGCAGCAACGGCAGCCTCTTCTAGATTTGTAATCCTGTTTTTTTTGGCTGGGTGACGACTGTTCACAATGACGTTCTTGTCTGGTAACAGAGTTGAAAGTGCCGTGTTGACTTCTCTGCTTAACACTTAGCAGGTTAACAGTTTGAATGCAAATGGGGGGGATTATCTGATAAGGAACTAGGCTGTGATGGGTCAAGGGATCTAGAGAAGAAGACAGCTGCAGACGACCACCCAGCTCTTGTTTGCTTGAATCATCCTTGCAAATGCTACCATAACTTGTTCTCCATTTACTCAAAGCCCTTGTCTGAAAGACCCACCACCCACCAACACAACCACCCACCACCACCACTCACCACCACCCACCACCATCCACCACCACCACAACAACAAATGCTTGACTGTGCGTAGGTTTTCGCGAATGTGCAGTGCAGCCCTGCTCGTGTTCTCGGGTCGTCCAGCGCGCTGTTGGCGCAATGTCCGTCGTCTCGCGCCACCTTGCTGGGAGTCTCTCGGCTTGTTCACCTCCTGCCGAACAGCGCGTGGCACAGCGCGTGGCACAACGCGACATAAAACACCGCAGCGGCGAGCTGACCAAGCGCTGAGTTTGTTCAGGAGGTGGTGGTACAGCCCTCTGCCAGAGCAGGTGCCCTTCCACGTGACCTTGTGGGCGCTCAACGCGCCTGGCCTGTGCCAGACCAGGTGCACTTTGAGGCCGCCACGTGAAGTGTCGAAGGCCTCGCTGCTGGCAGGAGGTCACGGGACAGACCCAGGTGGCGCCATGGGTTGACTGACTGAGATGACTGGCAGATGCACTGCCAGCTGTGCCCCCCACTGCTGCAACACCCCAAACTCTTTCTCAGGTTTATCTGTGCGTGGTAGTTCCTGTGTACATGTCAACACGTTCAAATATGTGAGAACTCTTATTTATAGAAAAGTAGAACTCGCATTTGGTATGCATGCCAATCTGATAGCATGAGGCTGTCTCACAGAGATGTATAGTCGACTAACAGAGGGTGCCAGCATTATTACCCATCAGTATGAACCATCAGTATTGACCAGCAGTATTGACCAGCAGTATGAACCAGCAGTATTGACCAGCAGTATTGACTAGCAGTATTGACCAGCAGTATTGACCAGCAGGATTGACTAGCAGTATGAATCAGCAGTATTGACCAGCAGTATTGACCAGCAGTATTGACCAGCAGTATGAACCAGCAGTATGAACCAGCAGTATTGACCAGCAATATTTACCAGTAGTATTACCCAGCAATATTAACCAGCAGTATTGACCAGCAGTATTAACCAGCAGTATTAACCAGCAGTATTAACCAGCAGTATTGACCAGCAGTATTAACCAGCAGTATTAACCAGCAGTATTGACCAGCAGTATTGACCAGCAGTATGGACCAGCAGTATTAACCAGCAGTATTGACCAGCAGTATGGACCAGCAGTATGAACCAGCAGTATTGACCAGCAGTATTAACCAGCAGTATTGACCAGCAGTATGAACCAGCAGTATGAACCAGCAGTATTGACCAGCAGTATTAACCAGCAGTATTGACTAGCAGTATTGACCAGCAGTATTGACCAGCAGTATGAACCAGCAGTATGAACCAGCAGTATTGACCAGCAGTATTAACCAGCAGTATTGACCAGCAGTATTGACCAGCAGTATTGACCAGCAGTATGAACCAGCAGTATGAACCAGCAGTATTGACCAGCAGTATTAACCAGCAGTATTGACCAGCAGTATGAACCAGCAGTATTAACCAGCAGTATTGACCAGCAGTATGAACCAGCAGTATGAACCAGGGCAGCCACCAGTGTCACACTGCAAACCTCCGCAACAAACAGCACCATTCCCTTATTGCTTACCCCTAATTTAAATGACTGATAGTTTACCTTTAAAAGTGCATGAACTCATAGCTACAATTTACTACAGGGATTAGCAAACACGGTGCCAGCATTAGCCACTGTGCCAGTCCCATATGGATTTCTCTTCGTGTACATGAAATATGTGCGGCCAATGCAGCCAACTGGAATAATGGTACATGCACAAGTAGGTTATGTAAAGCTTTAATGCACAAAGTATTAACCGGAAAATATGTTAAACAAGGGGCGAAATCCACAAATACACTACCCAGAGAAGCCGTAATTACATTTAACCAATGTTGCCACCAATGGTATTATAAGCTGGTATGATAGACAGCGTTCATGCTGGTTCTATAGGCTGTGGAGCTATGTTTTGATCTGCAGAGGGAAGTGCAGAAAAATGTTGTACTGGATTATGCCTGACGTCTATGCTCCCCGCCTTCACCAACCTGCATTGACCAGCGTGGTGAAGTATGGTCAAATAACCCCATGGACTGCACGGCGTGGCGAGGCTCTCATCCAGCAGTGGATTATGATGGAAGTATAAAGAATCACCTTTAATTGTAATTTCGCCAATCACATTCAAGGGACTGCGTTTGGCAGTGGTACCGAAACACAGGCTCATATATTACCATCATTAACAAACATTTACTTGGAACTGGAACATTTTCGTAATAATTTAATGTTTTGGAGTATGCTTGGAAATTTGAGTTTATTAACTTTAAGGGCAGTAAATAATACTGTGATGGAGGGCCACGTGCACTCGTGACCATGGCTGGTGGTGGGGGGATAAAACTCGCACATTATTTATCCAAACGCGCGTGGAATTTGTCCAACGGTTCAGTTTGTTGACTTTGCACCACATCGAGATTCATTTGCCCGTGGGGCTCTTGGTGGGGGGCGGGTGCGTCTTGAAAAACCTGGAGGCTGCCACTTACAATCTGTGTCGTCTCTGTGAGTGATGGATCACCCCCCTGGGTCTGGGCAGGCATCACTGCCGCCTCGCTCGCTCGCTCTGCCTCCACTTTGTGCCGGTGGCGAGTTCGCCACGATCTCAGCGGCGAAGTGCCCGGGTGTTCACCTGCTGCACCATCGTTCGATGCTTTGCTGGAGGGAAATTTAAAAGCATCTCCCCCCCCCCCCCCCCCCCAGTTCTATCCGCCCACGGGAACAAGCAGAAATCGCGGGGACATTGTTCGGGTCGTTGTGTTTGTGTCGTTGCGAAACAAGGTCTCCGTTTGTCAAATAGAGCTGCAAGAGGGACACGAGGTCTGCCACCGACTCCACATGGGAGATGTGCACAAATGTCAAGATGCAGCACCAACAGCCCTACAGATAAATGTATTCAGATGTAACACAAAATTAAGCAAACTACACGTTGAACCAATGTCGGTGCAATTAGGTTATGTACATGCTAGCAATTGCCTACCACCTTTTGTGTGAATATATATATAAAATATATAAGCTAACATTTCAAGCAATGGCTCTCAATCGCTTGGCATGCAAAACATTAATTTCATACCACGTTATAATGCTTTCAGGCCTGCTGTTTTAGTGGTGGTATTAAAAGTCTCTCTGCCATTCTGTGTGTCCGAACAACTCACGGTACAATCCGAAAACAAACTGTAGAGCTACATAGCACGCGGTGGGGCACTTCGTGTTCTACACACACGTGTTTTATAGACACGTGTAGTGACTGACTCGGAGACACTAAGAGTAGGAGTCACTCTGTTTATGAACACGGCCTGACAGTGAACACTTTATAATTCGTCACTATTTGGGAACTACGGCTCCCAGTCAGGACACCTGCTCGACTGCCTGACTGGCGACGCCGAGATGGTGAAGACTCCGGCAGCAGCACGAGGGGAACCCCCCCCACCCCACTCCACACGACAACCCCGAGGTCCCCTCCAGGGCCCCTCTTATACCGGCCCCCGGCCACGCCCCCTTCTGGAACCTTCTCGCGGGTTCTCGGTGTGCCCCTTCCGTGCCCTTTCCCCTCCACCCCCCTCTGGTCTACCACGTGACCTGCTGCTAGTCAGGGCTGCTGTAGCTGCAGATCCCCTTCCCTGCCAGCAGCCAGCGCTACGCTGCTATGTGACCCATTCTATGTCACTACACACATGCCCCCAATCACCTTCATTGTGGATTCAATAGTCTTACTTGACCAACGACATCGGAATTATTTAGCTGTAATCGACAGGCTCATTCAACAGTAATGGCTATCTAAAATGTAAAATGAAAACTCCGAGTGTTGCGAGCAAAGTTTATTCCGCACCAGGTGGCTGCAAGAAGGTAAAGACTGATAACCTGCGCCATAATTTATTTTATATATTTATAAAGCTTTAAATAACACGTTACAATCACAAATTGGTAATGTGGTAACTAGGCCATTAAGGATATAATCCACAAATCGCCTCATATCTGTGATCTATTTGACTTATTCTTGATACGTTCTTTATTTTGTTTAGCAGCAGTCTATGAAATAATAGCTAAACAAAATATGAATGTGTAATCTCATTAATATGTTGACAATATAAATGTTTGCCACGGCTATAACGTTACGCATTTCCACTTATAAAGGGTTTAAAAATATGACAACTGCAGTTGAGCATTTTCAGCTTGCAGTTTTTATATCGTTAACTTTTCCAATAGAAAGTATGTGTCTGGCAAACATTCTACATGATGTAAAAAATTCAATTTAAAAGTTTCAACTGTAATATTTTCCTCTGTCACATTGAAAATATGGTGCCAGTTTTAATCTGCGATAGACGAGATTTAATAATAAACATTGATTATCTTTTGGATTGTACAGTTTACAGTTTGTTTCAAGGGTGTCTTTGAGAAATTGGATTAATATCTAACAACGTATATCCTGCAAAACAACCCCAGACCAAACTCGAATAAATTGCACAATCAAACAAACACCTCATGATGTAAAAATCTGTCATTGTAGCACCAACAGCGTATACAAGTGACATTTAGAGTATTTGTTTAAATGCCACAAAAATAAAAAAAATAAACACACTTGAGGCATCATAAAATATGAAGATTAATTATGAGCACCAGAGTCCAATTTTGCGTTCGCGTTTCCTTTTATAGTTAAATACTTTGAGCGGATGTGCGCTGCTCACAACACATTAATTTACTTTGTTGTGCCATCAATAGTCTAGGATGGACACGGGCTGTTGGCTTTGATTAAAATTAACAACGTGGAGTTTATAACCTTAATCGGGGCAATACATCAACCCCAATTTTAATTTCACACTTTGAAGCACAAGCCTCTTTGATGGAGAGACGGAATCTAATTCTGTTGAATGTCTTTGCGCCAAGTGAATTTGTCATGAGTTGGGCAGAAATAAGAGATTGCAAATTCGGAGCAAATGTGTGTGTAGAAATATTTTTAAAATGCCAAAACCAAACCTTGAACATGTGTCTCCCTCGCTACTGCCAAGTGGTTGTAAAATCCGTTGGAATTATTTCGTGTAAATATGTGGAGGGGAAAAAATGTGGCTGCCCTGTCAAAATCCTACCTCCAAGTCTTCTTTTAGAACAAACCCACAATATGCAGTTGTGGGGCATTATGGGTAAAGCGTATATAAGCAAAATTCCATTCTGTCTCTGCACATATAAATAAAACGTGTCGTAGTCCATCAGCCTATTAATTTTTCGGCCCAGTATTATTCAGCAGCATTTGTTTAAGAAAAATCTCTGAAGACACAGAACAGTTATTTTTTCTAACAGCGGATTCTTTCAGAACATCTCTGTGCAGATACACAGGGTTTGCGCATTACGAACATTGATTAAATTAACAGCGTTTTTACTTACACAGAGTATTTTGCTGACATTGCAGTACAACTCGTGTTTTTAGAAATTGCAGTATTCATAATTTCTCGGCAAATAAAATGTGCATCTACCCGTACTGCTATGAAAAACACACACTGGATAGTTTTGGCTCACAGGCTTTTATCAGGGCCGATTGTAAAGTCTTGACTTAAAGCTTTCGTGACTGCAGGAATTCCTACTCTTTGGGTCTTTCGGTTAAGTCGCGTATCGATCGCAACACAAGCGATCGTCATCGGGAGGAAAAATAGTCTTTTTATTTTTTTCTCCTGATGACGATCGCTTGTATTGTGATCGAAACGTCGTAGCTTTTTGTAAATATTTTTGTATTTGAACCTATCTACGTGACTTTACCGAAAGACTCAAAGATTCGGGCCGATTGTATGAAGAGCAAAGTGTGAGTTAGACAAATCGCGAGTAGACCTTTGTCTAAGAGGAAAGCTCTAAGCAAAAACCTTTCCATTTTCAAGTAAGTAGACATGTTTTAAAAGCTCTTGACACAATCGCCACAACTGGACAATGCTTCATGGTTAGCGTGTTGCGGAAAATATAAATATATACAGGACGCATTGTAGACAGAATTGTGCTCATGGACACGGAGCTGAAATGTTTGAAATGTGCAACGAAAACATGTATTTACATGTGATATGTATACCGTGTGTGAAAGCGGTGACATGATCGAGTGGTAGCACATTTGCCGTTTGTCACGGAGGTTTGTGGTTCAAGGCCCAGCAGCCGTCCTGGTTAATGCTGCGTACATATAAAGTCTAAACTGTCTCTATGTTACCAGGTAAGGTCTACTGAGCTGCATCTTTCTCTATCAGAAGCGACCTGTCCACAAATGATAGCTCGACGAATTGGCTTATGTGTGGAAATGTACATCAGCCAAATACTCTAATAATGCATGTTGATTCTAAATGTGGAGGGGAAAACCAGAGGACTCAACGAAAAATCCACATAACCACAGAGAGTGAGACGTGCAAACTCCAAATATACAGCAGCAGCAGCAGGCGTCAGTGTCGGGATCGAGCCCACGACCTCCTGTCGACCAGGCGAGGGAGATAACATCTCGCTCTGCTCGCAGCTTCTTAGTGGACGTTGGAGCGCCTGTATATAATTTAAAAAAAGTCGGTCACGTGTGTCGGCAGCGTGGTTCTAATTTGTCAAATTTGATATATGACTAGCAAATGAATTAATTAATTGGGGAAAAAACACACTGATATTGTCCCGACTGGCAGAAGAATGCTCAATTGCAGGCCAGTGCTGCATCCACCTCGTGCCACACAGGGGCAGGTGCCACTGGGGGCCCCTTGTCCAGACTAGTGGAGACGAACCGTGATGCCAGGTGCACTGAGTTGCTGAGACATTCATCAGCGCGCTATCAATGCAAACCCTTATTGCCATCCTTTCCTTATAGTTATTGATGCAAAATTTACTGTAGAATCATTCGAGCTGCTGGAGAGAGACAGGGCTCTATGTAAGATAAAGTTTTGCTGGCTGGCTGTGAGGGACAGACAGACGATCACGTCCAGAGGACGTGGGAGTTGATAGTTATTGTAAATTTCAAAACCTCTCACAACCTATGCAGAAAACAGATGCCTTTCATTTAATTGGGATCAATTAATATTTGCACTACAGCTTAAACAGACGATAAACTATTGAATGAATGACGTTGCTTGTTTATGTGGTTTGTGACGCTGGGTCACGAGCAAAAGTTACGATCATTGTACTTCCCAGAGCGCTGTGTATCTCCTCGATCCCAATACTTAAACTTGAAAAGCACGCCCACAACATCACTGCGCAACAGAGCGCACTCACACGCAGTAAAGTGCACACGTCAACCCGCGATCCAGTTGGCATTCAGACCAAAATCCAAACATTGGGACCTTTTAGCAGTTCATGTGTTTTCAATTCAAAAACGCTCTGTTCCTGCACTTAAAATAAAACAAATAAAATATCTTCTGGCTGAGAAATGTGTCTCTCTCGGTGAGTCCCGGCCAAGCTGTGTGTATTCTCAATGTGTTCCTCCCACTGCTGAGCAGACAATTCACTGTCCTGAGAAAATCCAAAACAACAAAACTCGCTCTCACTGAGTTCACGGGCAGTCAAAGGAGCGCCAGATATTGCGTGGCCACTGCAGGAGGCGGCCGATGCTCCCAGGAGATCAGAGCCAGGAATGCCACGGGAAAGGCGGCATTCAGCAGGAACACAATGCTGCTGACGGGAGCAATGGGCAGAACACTGAAGAAGAGATTCGTGAAGAGGCCCTATCCTTGAGTGTAGTGTGGTATGGAGTGTAGTGTAGTATGTAGTGTAGTGTGGAGTGTAGTGTGGTACGTAGTGTAGTGTGGTATGGAGTGTAGTGTGGTATAGAGTGTAGTGTAGTATGCAGTGTAGTGTAGTATGTAGTGTAGTATAGTATGGAGTGTAGTGTAGTATGGAGTGTAGTATGGAGTGTAGTGTAGTGTGTAGTGTAGTATGTAGTGTAGTGTAGTATGTAGTGTAGTATGTAGTGTAGTGTAGTATGGAGTGTAGTGTGGTGTGGTATGGAGTGTAGTGTAGTATGGAGTGTAGTGTGGTGTGGAGTGTAGTGTAGTATGTAGTGTAGTGTGGTATGCAGTGTAGTGTAGTATGTAGTGTAGTGTGGTATGCAGTGTAGTGTAGTATGTAGTGTAGTGTAGTATGGAGTGTAGTGTGGTATGTAGTGTAGTATGGAGTGTAGTGTGGTATGTAGTGTAGTGTGTAGTGTAGTATGTAGTGTAGTATGGAGTGTAGTGTAGTGTGGTAGACTGCCTAAGGTGTCAATTGGAGCACATTAAGCCCCTCCACTCTTTACCAGCCTGCACAGACCAGCGTGATGAAGTATGGTCAAACAACCCCCACCGCAGCATGGGGAGGCCTTAGTCCAGCAGTGGATTGAGAATGTCTGTAAAAGATCATCATCGGTTCACAATAGCCATCGTGCATCGACTTCACAGCGGTCTCCTTCACGTGAACCCTCGTGAGAGTTGTTCTGGGGGGGCAGCAGTTGGTACCCCACGTGACGCGTTGGTCGGCAGGCGAATCTGGACGGCAGAGTTGCCGCTCGGCTGACATTCAACGCGGTTTGGTTTTGCATCAATCAACTCTCTGGCCAAGTGGCACAGTAGTAGAGCTAAACGAGAGATCTGCGTATGCACATGGGTAGTTTGGGCCAAGCGTGATGATGGATAAAAGTGTTGAACGCCGTTTGTGTTTGTGCGCCAGTGCCACCAACGCAGGGTCGCCGTGTCTCCGTTTCCCACTCAGTCGAGTGCATGGCGAGTTCAAATCCCAGCTGGGATGTGCCCTTCGTTCTGCCATGGCGTACACTACGAGAACCACCACTTCGTTGGGCAAAGTCGGTCGTGGATGCGCAATGAATCGACTCGCCCATACCCCCGCCCTAGTAATGTGGAATTGTCACTGCCGGCCCAGGGTTGTAAACAGGAAATGAGCCGCGCATCACACGCTGGGCTGAGCACAAAACCACTCCGCGATGTTCCTCGTGAGATAAACAAAATCATTGCCACAGAATAGTTCATAGCGAGGGCACAACGCAGCCAACTGTGAACCACTTTGTGTCTGTGTGAAGCACTTTGTGTCTGTGTGAATCACTTTGTGTCTGTGTGAACCACTTTGTGTCTGTGTGAACCACTTTGTGTCTGTGTGAACCACTTTGTGTCTGTGTCTGTGCCGAGTGGAATACACCGCTACTCCGTTTTGCGGACAAATGACCGCGTGGTTTAAGCCGTTGTTTCGAAAGCAAATGAAATGTAATTGAACGAAATTAACAATGACATCGAGTGCCGCGTGAGTCATGAATCATTGTCGCGACTTTGCCTGAAGTGGCCGTCCCAAGCAGCTACACAAGCTACACGAGCTACACAAGCTACACAAGCTACACAAGCTACACGAGCTACACGAGCTACACGAGCTACACAAGCTACACGAGCTACACAAGCTACACGAGCTACACAAGCTACACGAGCTACACAAGCTACACAAGCTGCACAAGCTACACAAGCTGCACAAGCTACACAAGCTACACAAGCTACACGAGCTGCAAGGATGCCGCACCTTGCTGTAGGCCGAGAGGTCGAGTCCCGACTCGGTGCAATGCAGATTCACATTCACACAAGCACTCGCCCAGTGAGGGATGGACGGGCTGAGCACAGCCAAGGGAGATGATGGTGATGATGATGGTGGTGATGGTGGTGATGATCATGGTGGTGATGATGGTGATGATTATGGTGATGATGGTGATGATGATGGTGATGATGATGATGATGGGGATGATGGTGATGATGATGATGGCGATGATGGTGATGATGATGGTGATGATGATCGTGATGATGATGGTGATGATGATCGTGATGATGATCGTGATGATGATGGTGATGATGATCGTGATGATGATGGCGATGATGGTGTTCTCCACAACAAGCGGCACACGCGGACCCAGCTCTGTGTCACGTGGCTCACAGCTGGTCGTGTCGCCTCTCTCGAGCCGTCGCTGTGATTGTGCTGTCCAGGGGAGTCCAGATGTCTTGTGACCCCCGCCTCCTCCCATTTAATTATCTGAAACGTTTTATATTTGTGTTAGGTAAGCTGTATTTAAAACAGAAATGATGATGATGCAAATGAAAGCAAATGTTCGGGGTCAATTAATTGTAGGTCACGAAACATCTGGAGCACCCTGCACAACACTCCTGGAAAGTATATTGGAATTCGACGAGGCTATCTAAATTAAACTATTTAAACTCCTACTATTTTTATCTTACCAGGTAAGGCCCACTGAGCTGCACATAGTTCTTTTTCAGAAGCGACCTGGTCACAAATGATAGCTCAACGAAGTGGCTTATCAATGTGGAAATGTATAGCAGCCAAATAATCTAAACGCGTGATGTTGATTATAAATGTGGACCCGGAAAACAAATCCACGTGAGCACGGGGAGAGAGACACCGCAAACTCCAAATATACAGCAGCAGCAGGGATCAGGGTCGGGGTCGAACCCACCACCTCCTGTAGACCAGGCGAGGTAGTTAACATCTCTCCACCTCCCACAGTGATCATTTCTGAATAAATAACTAAACAATAGACACTCGACATCCACCAAGTGAAGAATACCCCTTACCCATGCCATGTCGGCCATGGGGGTGCTATGACCATACTTCACCACGTTGGTCAGTGCGGGTTAGCGAAGGAGGTGGGCAGAGCAGGACAGGTTCTGAGATTGCTTGCCACTGACATCAGCCGCGGGTGTGAATGGCGAGTACTGACTATTGTGCGCGCACTGGACTGGGTGCGCAGAGCACTGCGCAACATCAGGACCAGGGTATTTAGGGTATTACCATCTCCTTGCACCGTGGGACATTTTTTACTGATCGGATGAAGCCAGGCAAATAATCAGTGAGCAGCATCATACGATATTAAACATTACACCTACATCAGATTACAATTTGCCTGAATTATGAGGAGCTTGAAGCACACACACCACGTGGTTCCTGTGGGAAAGGCGCTCTATGTCGGGGTCTACGCATTGCTCAGTGGACAATGCGAATTGGTGTGAAAGGGCATTTTGTTTAAAGATGAAAACAGCCGTCCCGGATGCTCGCCCTCACCACTCAACCGACAGATTTTCCAATCTGGCAATCTTCTCATCTCACACCGGGGAACAAGGTGCAAACTGATATGCGACAAAAAACTAAAAGCATTTGCAGACGTTCAATTATTAATTGCCATGTGGTGAAGCATCAGGGGTGTGTGAGGAAGAAAGCATTTGGAAGCATCTGCAGCAGTAAAAAATATATAATTTCAAGGAAATAAATCGGAGGCAAAACCGCGTGGGTTGCTGCGTAAAATAATAACAGTCAAATAAAATATCTCGGTAATAATGGGGCAATTCACGTGTAAAGGGCACGTATGGAGGTGGCCAGCCTTGCCGATTATTTACGACACGCTGTTACGTAACATTGTTTCTCAGCAGTTCGAGTGAAATTAATTCCATTAGAATATCCTGCAGCCAAATACAAACCCGAGTCTCGGAGGCATTCTGATGGTTTACCAGGCTCAGCCACTTTAACAAATGCTCATTCTGTGAACAGACACATAACATAGCCGAATCGTATCACCCAGTCACTTGTGTTATGTTTACTCATGTTCACATCACTGCTGGATGAAGGCCTCATCACGCCACGTAGGTCATGGGGAGTTGTTTGACCATACTTCACCAGCCACTGCGCTCGGCAATGTGGCTTGGGCAAGGGATTGAGGACCAGGACTGGTTCAGATGTGACTCCGTTTTCAGTTTTCATTTCAGTTTCATTTATTAGGTATAGCCCTGTGAGCCATTCGGCTCTTGAATCGGGTGCAACCGCAACAAACAAAAAACAAAAACATGAACAAGAAAACATCTTAAAGTGACTATGCGCAAACAGAAAAATCCAGGAAAAAAGCACCGTACACCACTAATGTCAGCTCTGCCCAGCAATTGAACTCAGGTGGCTGGAAACATTGTGTTGATGGGTAAGATTGTGTTGATGGGTAAGATTGTGTTGATGGGTAAGCTTGTGTTGATGGGTAAGATTGTGTTGATGGGTAGCATTGTGTTGATGGGTAAGATTGTGTTGATGGGTAAGATTGTGTTGATGGGTAAGATTGTGTTGTTATTGCTGCTGCTACCGGCCAATGGCCATTGAGACAATGATTGAGAAGCGTTGATGCAAGAAGTGTAAGTGGCACACACCTCCATTGGGAGTCACTAAATCATGTCAGCATCTCCATCCTTTTAGGGCCAGTGAATCTTAACGGATGTTGCCATTAATGAGGCCATTATAGAGGATGTGGAGGCTTGAAAACCTGCAAGCTTTGCCTCTATGGCAACATAAGTGGGTTTCCAAGAGAAACAAACGAGGATTCAGTTAATAAGATGCATTGGATGATACTATTCAATCAAGAGGGGTGACGGTGGCGTTTGCATGTTTATAGCAGACAACCACGCACACCGCTCTGTCTGCTCTATTCGTGAGTCAGGCACGTGTTGTGGGTCAAAGTGAGGCGAATCCCAATTCGTCCCAGACGTCTGGCTAGCTTGGAAGAGTAGGCCAAATACCCTCTAGAGGGTTTCTCGATCGAGCTTTCTCTGGCGGAGGCCCTTCTGCCAGCAGTTGCGTGACAGCAATTGCAGGGCTGCACTTTGTACCTTTCCCTTGATGTCTCAGGTGTAGCTTCTTGACGAGTAGACACTTGAATTCATCTCTTTCTGTGTGGGTGCATCGATTTATTTCTGTTATTTTATTGTTTTTGCTTTTCTAGGAAAAGAAGTTGTGAATACAGTACAAGATAATGAATATATATTTGTTTTCAATAGGAAGTGTAATCAGACTCTTTTGAAGCTTTGCTCGTTAAATAGCTGTGCTCTAATTACGGCTGTTTATCCTGAAAATTAAAATGCATGCCAGCATAAACTACAACCAGACACACGGGCAAATGACCCGTTTGCTAATGGAAGCTTTAATTTTTGTGTAAATGGTACAGCCCAATAGTTGCAGTGAACTCGCGTTGAAGTGGCACTCATAACTCTTTCATGGGCCGGGGTAATGGCTCTCCCAGAGCGAGGCTGTGGAGATGTCTTCTTACAAACTGGCTGCTGGAGCACGCAGATCAATAGCGTGCAACAGACAATCTCGTCGACAACAACTCCTCCAGTTATCACCGCATGTCGTCATGTGTTTAACCAGACACCTTAACACGTTTCTATTGCGAGTAATTATCTCAGAAGAAAACAACAACAACAGCAGCTATGTATTTTAAGACGGTTTATTTTGTGAGGTAGCAAAGTGTACAATGCAGCGTGTGTTTGCACAGTCTCTCTCTCTATAACTGGGTTTCAAGACGCTGTACAAAGGCATTGCGGCACGCGCATCATTGTGCTCTGTCAATGAAACAGGCAGGGGATTAAAGAAGTCAAAGAGATTACACTTTTAACGATATTTTATTTGACCAGGTAAGGCCCACTGAGCTATGTAGCTCTTTTCCAGAAGCGACCTGGCCACAAATGATAGCTCAACGAAGTGGCTCATCGCGTGGAAATGGAGGATTCGGAGGGAAATCCACGCGACCATGGAGAGAACACACAAACTCCAAATACACCGGCGCCGTCAGGCTCGGGAACGAACCCACGACCACCTGTAGCCAGGGGCCGGATTCAGGCGTGGGGGCTTCAGGGCCTCTGCCTGCTGGAGAGGGCATCCAGAGATGAAGTGAACAGTTATTTCGTTTGTGAATGCTGAATTTTATTTGTTGTTAGCCTTGTAAAAATAAATTTGATTTTGCTTAACTCTTTTTAATAGCTACTCATTGCGCTGTGACGGTGATTTATTCGGTGTTGTAAAGTTTGTTCCTGATTACAGCTTTCATTGATTGATTCCATCATTTTACTCTAAAACTTAACTTATCCATTGCATTAAACATGCATTCATTTAAATACATGATAAAGGACACATACTAGAGCCTTACCCCGTTTGCAAGCAGAAAGGGGGTTTTCTCTAAGACACTTTTGTCCATTCTTATTTTCCCAACAAACATTCATTTCAATAAACGAACCAAATTGTTTAAATTAGGAACGCATTTATGGTCTAGCATTCGGTCACATTGCTATATACCTTTTAACATAAAATACTTAGTTGCTGTCAAGATCACCACTGATATTGTAATTGTGTATAATCTGCATGTCGTGAATTGCTGAGAACACAACGTGCCAATGGGATATCAGAAAAAAAAAATGTTCTGGCAACATAAAATCCAAAAACCAAACAGTTATTTCTGACTCGTTTGAGACTCCAAATTTAAAATCTGTAAATTCCACTTGAAGAAATAACAGAGTATATTATCGCTATTTCCAAAAAGTGCAAGTTAGATATACAAATATTGTGTACCGCAAGTTTCGTTGTGTTTGAGCAATTAAATATACACAAATGGCGCACCCACATTACAACGTGTATACATATGTTGCTTACCAACCACAGCAGTGTGAGTTTTGTAAATGATTTTAAAACAACGACAACAACCACAACAAAGGTTGACCTTGTTTGACGAGCTATCTCACATCAATAAATATCCATCGAGAAATACCATTAAAACAAAAAACATGCTGACTCTTTATTAAATTGTGTTGGTCAAATTTGAAAAACCTCTCCCATTAATATTTTATTTATAGTCTCAGAGCTAAACAGCGGGGCACTGCCTCAACATAAAACAGCGCAGAAGAGAGGGGCACACATCTCTGTTGTGAGAATCATACCCTTGGGTGCAAGGCTATCGTTGCTTTTGGCATTTATTAGCAATTAATCCCATCTTTAAATATGATTTACTACGTACATAGTACTGCATCTTATACTGTCCTGGTACCAGACGACGCGACACTCACCCCTGGGGCCGCGCTGCAACTGCGATGTTGCATTAAAAAAAAACATTTAATGAGGCCGAAGCAACAGTCGTGTTGTAAGCAATGTAACACGTGGCCTAATATGGGGTTGTCTTGAAAAAGATGTCTCCTAAAGGGGCTTTAAAAAGCATTTGCATGCAGTCATTCGTGAATGGATTATTGTAACTATGAAAGCCAGATTCAGTATCCATATGCCATACATTTCGTTGTAGCATTTTGGCTGAGAAATGGTGAGAAATCCGTGTGGATGTCAGCCCAGCCACGCAGCTCTCTGGCTGGAGTTCCTGCGATGGGCTTAAGCGCGAGTTTTATTTTACTGATCCCAAAACAGACATATCTATCGTTTGAGCTTCTCTAACACCATTGTAAAATATATATTTGTGTTATTTATCATGAAAATACATGCATTTTTTAAATGTTAGATATACACAAACACATACATGAGCGTTATTTTTTTATAGGTTTCCAATGTAATGCACAATATTAAGAAAACCCCATTTTATTCACTTTAGAGTTTAGACATTGAGTTTTGAGTTAAGTCAACAATTAACCAAGTACACGCGAACAATGTGTTGGGCATTGTGGTTAACACGTTTACTAGAATCCGCTGGGTACGTTGTACACGTTTCATTATAGATGGGACAATCAGTCGGTTCAGCCTAATAATTAATTAGTCGGTTAAGCCGAATAATTAGTTGGTTAATAATTAGTTGGTTAGGCTTAATAATTCGTTGGTTAATAATTCGTTTGTTAAGCCTAATTATCAACTTACATCAGAGTTGTGATGGCCCCTTCATCTTATTCATATTATTCATCTCGCCCCCGAAGGTGGGAAACCCCCCACAAGCCACGCCCAGCATGACGTCATGGCCGCACGATGATGCTGATGGATGTCACCAAGCCACGCCCATCACCTTCAGTGAGGCGGCACGTGGGAACAGAAACTGGACATTTTTTAAAACTATTTTAGTGCAATCCTATTATTCGAGGAATCAAATTTAGATGAGTACAATGTATAGTCAAATGTAACACGCATACTTTGAGCAATCAGAATAATGATCCGTAGATTAATCGATTTACTTAAATAATCTGATGACCCAGCTTCACATGCATCACATACTTGAGACTCTGGATGTGCTGCGCTCATTAAGTGTCCAGCAGAGATCAGTAAAGCAATTGGTTTACTCGGCTGTTTGTATTGATTGTTGAACGTTATCTCCTCATCGAAGTGCTTCGATTTCCTCCCACACACCGAGCAGTCATTAGGCAATTGGCCCAACATCCCAATTCAGGATCCTCCTAAAAAAAGTTTGAACACTCACTGAAGCTGTGTGTGTGTTTGTTATGGCTCCTGTACTTGAAGTAAAGTAGGTTATTGTTTGACAGTCAATTGGCAGGTCGCTTGTGGCGGGATATAGAGTGTGGATTCTCCCACCTCTTCCAAGACGCCTGACCAGGGTGGAGGAGTAGGCCAAACAACGACCGTGCTGAGAGGGCCTCTCTCGAGCAGTGGCTCCCAGCCGCTGGGGCAACGCGATCCGCTGGGGGTACGCGAGGCGATTTGTAAAATGCGTGAAATGATATCGTGCACGAGAGAGTCAATGATTATGTATGACCTATAACGATGTGAAATACCTTTCTAAACTCATTGATCGTAAACAACGCGATTTCCAAGAGTAAGCAGCGAGTGCAAACGAATGACGTCACGCGTGCAGACCGTCCGTTGTGTTTGTTTTCATTCTTTTGCAGCCACTTGCTCGCAAGGAAACCTCAGAAGATGCACTTTTAGTTAAAATATCGATGTCCTTCATTCGTGCATTTATTTGTCAGAACCATGTTTGGGTCAGGCAAAGGGGGCTACACGGTTCAAGCGACATTCACCGAGGGGGTCACGGGAGCCACCAAGGGTGGCGAGCCGCTGCTCTCGAGCTCGCTCTCGTGCAGGACGCCCTTCCTCCAGCAGGAGCCACGAGCGAGATGTTTCTGGGCTGCGACTTTAACTTCAGTTTTTTTGCTTTTTAGTTTTTTTTTCCGGGCAGCTGGCGGCACGCGTCTGCTGATGCGCCATTTTGGAGGCGAAGGTTGGAGGCGGTTCACACGCATTCATGACACCCCCTGCCTTGAAGGCATCGTGGTTTCCAGCTCCTGGCTTGCCAGGGTATGGCAAGCACAACAAGTGGATCAATATTCCATCTCTTTTCCATCTGTAAGCGAAATGAGTGTTACTCTCATTGCACACACTGGTTCTTACCGGATACTCTGTTTTTCTCGCACATGTGTAAACGCGCATCGATGGAGTGGGCCAAACACCCCAATATAGAACGCAGAGCTTGGGCAATTGTTGGTGTCGGTCTGGGCTGCCTTTCTCGCTTGTCTGTGACGTCCCGCGCCTCCGTGAGAAAACTGTGCGCTGCAAATTCTACAGCATCGTTTTTTAGGCGCAAATTCGCGTGAATGCCGTGATGTAGCAATACAGCGTCATTGCTGGGGCCGTGGCTTCTTCATTGCTGGGGCCGTGGCTTCTGTAACTGCCTGCGCTATGCGATCGTGAAGATCTCAGCTCCGAGAGGACGTGTCTTTGTTTTCCACTCATTCATCGGTAGCTTTCGTGTACGACCTCACCACCTCGCACCGGTGTTCGTCTCAAGCGAGGCCACTTAATGGTGCAGGGCATGGAGGGGACAAGGAGGAGGCTCACGGCGCGCTGGGGAATTGGGCCGAGAGGGGGGGGGGGGAGCGAAATGCAAACGATGTCTGAGGAGTGTAAGTGGAGCTGCGCGGGGTGCGGGATTAATGTGGAGCCACTTCAGCAGATAACTCGAAACAGCCTCGCTTGGAGGAATATCAGACATATCCTGCGTAATGTGATAATTGCAGCGGAGGATTTATCTGCTTTTCCCTAGACGCTGCTTGACAATGCAGCCACTTTATGGCCCAGTTCACGGTGATTGATGACAGCGATGAAGTTGATGATTGTTTGTGACGTGCTCCTTTTCTCATTTGATACGCGCATTCAAATGATGTGCATATAATGCCACCGCTGAACTTTGAATTATGAAGTCCGATATATATTTTAAAAATCTAATATCATCTGTATTGTTTTAGGTTACAAAGCTTTAGCGTAAGATTCACTGCTCCGTTTACGCATTTATCTAATCTGAAGTGTGTCCGTAAAGGCACAATCCAACATTAAACAATTATAATTCGACATCAGTTTGAGACAGATTGACACAACGTCACAAACAGTTGGCAGTGTGAAGATCGGTCGAGTGAATGTTGATTGAAGCCCCCCCCCCCCCCACGCGTCTGCCACCGCGCTGGCGATTTGAGAGTCTCCGGCGCTCACCAACACCTCGCGTGTGATTGTTTCTCATTAACGAGGTGTCCACTAAACCACCGCGATGAAAATGCCACTTAAAGGGATCTCAAATGTAGTTTGTGACATCGCCTTCTACGAGCTAGTCTCTTGCGTGCATGGTGATGCACTGCTCTGCAATAGTTTTGAGTTGACCCTTTGTCTCGTGCCATCTTCTAAACAAATCTCGGGCGTGCGACTGAGCTCACCCAGAACTCCATTCCGGATTCACCAACGAGAAGGAGGCATCTCAGCGAGATACCACTCCGCTCTTCCCGACGCAATTGTCTGGCTCAACCACCTCAATTAAACATTGTAGCCTTCTCTGTACAGCGACATCAGCCGTACGAAGAAGAGGATACAGACGGAACAATGGGAATGATATTGAGGAAGAAAAGAAAAGCACCCGGACAATATACAAGACAGAGATGACGAACCACGTTGCGTTTAGCGCGAATGACGCGGCCTGCAGCGCGACACCGACGCGTGGACCACCCCAGACGCGTAGAGACGCGCGGCGTGCGCTGCCCTCACGTCTTGTGTGGGGCTACGACATCACGACCGCGCCTCGCTCCCATCATTCTCATCTGGCTCCCCCCAGAAGCAGTCGCTCTGCTGAGTGAGCGTTGCCCGTGCCGCGTGCCCATGCAGCCCGGTAGCTGCTGCCCGAGTGAGATGCGGCGTGGTTGGCACGGGCCCTTGTGCCAGGAATACAATTGAGCCCCTGGGACAAATTCCGCCCCTGCCTTTGTAGCGCGGTGGCACCACAGGGCGATGGGCACCACAGGGCGATGGGCACCCCGGGGCAGTGGCACCGCCTGTACACGCAGTGGCAGTGCCGCTCGGTGAGCTCACTCACCACTCACCAATCACCATTCACCAATCACCAATCACCACTCACCGCTCACCACTCACCAATCACCGCTCCCCACTCACCGCTCCCCACTCACCAATCACCACTCACCAATCACCAATCCAGACTCAATGCAAAAGCCGCAGAAGAAAGCAACGTGACCACTGTGTAGGTTTTCTCGGCCACGCGGTGTTGTACTCTCTCTCTGATGTTTCCTTCTGCTTGTGGCGCGTGTTATTCTTCAGCACGATGTCCGACGATTCTGTCCGCGTGCCGGGAGCTTCTTCAGTTCAGCTCTTGAAGAAGCTCCCCCCGCACGCGGAGGAGCCCGGCGTTCTCGGCCGGCGTCGTGCCGAACAGCACGCGGCCAAGCGCGAAAGCGTGGAGAGAGCTGAGAAGCGAATGCTCTCCCAGACATCGGAGACTCGCTAACGGCGGCTTATATCACAACCCGCCTACAGAGCGGCGCGTAGCCGGTGGCACTTGTGCCCGCTGGCTCGCGCTTGCTGCCATTCCCCCAATGGCCATAATGCGCTTTGAAAGAGGGACAGGGATCAGACGCAATTAGGCGCTGCCCAACTCCGTAACGCGAGATTGCGAGGGATTTGTTTCCCGTTAATAATGCATGCCTCTAAGTGACGCGTGTGGAGGGAGCTCTCTGGCGAGCTGTCCGCCGTTTTCTTACGATGTCCGGTTGGATTTTTTCCCCTTTTCTTCCCAAGATGAATTTATTAAAGCAGCTGCAGCTTCGAGTAAAAGGGGAGGGCGACCGCACTGCCCAGTGAATGGTGAACTCTGCAGCGACCAGCGAGCTAAGAGTAAATGGTGTCTGCTACCATGATAAATAATTTACGAGGTCGGTATGCATCGTTTTATATACATCTAGCCAGGGCTTCATTTCGGCCGGATCTCGAGGAAAAAGAACCCCTCCACCCCTGCACTCCTGTCAGCCGACGGGGTCTGGGTAGATGGGAGTTGGGGAGCCCTGTGTATAGCATATGTATTGTATATGTAGAGTATATGTCGAGTGTATGTGTAGTATATGTATTGTGTATGTGTAGTATATGTAGAGTGTATGTAGAGTGCCAGGCCGTAGCCATGGAGTCAACATTGGGGGGGGGGGGCAAATCTTCCAGGGGGTCTGTGGGGGGACCCCCAGAAAAAAAATCTAAATTTGAAAACTCATTTCCTGCCTAAAATATCAAAAAATCACTAACACATGGGATGGACTTTTTATTTATTTTTTACAATAATGCCTTATAGTGTTTTGTATTACATTGCTCTGTTTTTTCATTTTCACCTTTTCTTGTTTCATTGTATGTAATGGCAGATATTAGGGATTAATCAAGTACAACCATAACCACAATCATATAAACAGAAATCTATGCATTGTTATATGAAGACAAGTCCAGATATTGTGGCCAAGGTTTAGCAAATTGTTGTTTTTATTTACATAACATAGCAATTTTTTTAAAATATTGTTTATAGTAATATTTTTGGGGGAGGATATTTTGAGCATATTTTTAATATTGGGATGTGTCCTCCCAATATATATTATAATTACGGCCTTGGTAGAGTGTATGTATAGTATATGTGTAGTATATGTGTAGTATATGTGTAGTATATGTATAGTATATGTATAGTATATGTATAGTATATGTATAGTATATGTGTATGGCTCACGATAAAGTAACATGTGCAGATCTCAGAAACTTCATCCAGCATCGGATTGAAATGGCTCCAAGAGAATGTATGACGTAGCCTAAAAATGCATGCGTTTATTAACTTACAGGAATGTAGAATGATATGATGTGCTGTACTATGTTGAACTTCTTTCGCACCGTACGAAGCCAACCGTGCTAATCAGATTTAAAAGTGCATAGCTCCTAATATCGTAAGGAAGAGTGGAAGAGCGTTCCAGACGGCCGCAGAAGCGCATCTGAGAGCGTGTGACGCAGTGGCCGTCTTTGTTCGATGGCAGCAGCCACAAGCCGCCGCTGCCGCGAGGGTGACCACCGGAGTTCGCGTGATGGTGGTTTATGCTCCTTGACGAGATCACCGAGGTGGTATCGTGGTTCATTTGTCTATGAGGGTTGAGAGTGGACCGGGCTTGGATGGGTAACCAGCACATCACATGGGTTCATGGACTGCTGCAAAGCGACATTATGGGCAGGAAAAACATCCACTGGGTACTCGATGCTGCTGCCGGATTGATGTTCCACGAACCCTAGTGGTGAAGTATGGTCACACAACTCCCTCGAACCGCGCGATGGGGGAACACGCCATCGAGCAGTGGATTGACTCAAGGTCTGCACACGTATGTTTACATGCGAGTACGTGGGAGCCATGTGGTAGACGTTTTCAGACTGGTCTCGAGACGGGTCACGTGAGTTTGACTCCTGGCCACGACTACCAAACACGTCCTCACCAAGCCTCACGGGCCGTAGTGGTGAAGGGTGGGGCACCCGTTGTTGTTGTTGTTACACCCGTTGTTGTTGTTGTTGTTGTTACACCCGTTGTTGTTGTTGTTACACCCGTTGTTGTTGTTGTTACACTGTGCACCTCGGCCAGCATCACTGGCTGGCTCTCTCCTGAGCGACGTGAGAGACTGGGGATGATTAAATAATGAATAACAACAACAACAACCCTCACCTGATTGCTGGGAGGGGGTGGGGTTGGCATTGATTACCCCATGGAGTGCCTGGGGTAAATCGTCTGAGCGTCTCCTGCTGCTGCTGCTGCTGCCACATCCAGGGGCTGTCGAAGCCAGAGGCAGCAGGAAGCTGTGGCTGCGTGCCAACGATTCTGATGCCGGTTCTGCTGCTGCTGATGAGGATGATGATGTTGATGATAAGGATGATGTTGATGATGTTGATGGTGTTCCGAGCTGGAGCTATATATAAGAATCGCTAACGAATCCTGTTTCGGAGTTTCACCTGATGGCACTACTTGTTATTATTATTAAGCCCTCTGACGAACATTGCTGTGGGAGCGCTTCATCCAGCAGTGGATTGACACATTTCTGCCCGTTTTTACTCTGTGTTGTGTGTGAAATCTGGAACTGCAGTTTCAGCGTGTGTAGGAAGTGCATAACCTAACAGCAACCGGTTCATGAAAGTATTCATTTATTTGTAGTTTGTTCAATATTTATTACAAGATTATTTATTCGTTGCATCCCAGATCTGAATCATTTGCCCAACAGTCTTTGCTTACCGCAAAATCACCCCTTGATGTCTCCAATCTAAAGAGACGTCATCACGAGCTGGGCAGGCTGGAGCCTGGGCCGCACTTCGATGGGAGAGCCACAGTTGGAGTCTCAGAGGTGGTGCAGGGAGTCAGAGGTGGTGCAGGGAGTGTGAGTGATTGTGCAGGGAGTGTGAGTGATTGTGCAGGGAGTGTGAGTGATTGTGCAGGGGGTGTGAGTGGTTGTGCAGGGGGTGTGAGTGATTGTGCAGGGAGTGTGAGTGGTTGTGCAGGGGGTGTGAGTGATTGTGCAGGGAGTGTGAGTGATTGTGCAGGGAGTGTGAGTGATTGTGCAGGGGGGGTCAGAGGTGGTGCAGGGAGTGTGAGTGATTGTGCAGGGGGTGTGAGTGATTGTGCAGGGGGTGTGAGTGATTGTGCAGGGGGGGTCAGAGGTGGTGCAGGGAGTGTGAGTGATTGTGCAGGGAGTGTGAGTGATTGTGCAGGGGGTGTGAGTGATTGTGCAGGGGTGGTCAGAGGTGGTGCAGGGAGTGTGAGTGATTGTGCAGGGAGTGTGAGTGATTGTGCAGGGAGTGTGAGTGATTGTGCAGGGGGGGGGTCAGAGGTGGTGCAGGGAGTGTGAGTGATTGTGCAGGGAGTGTGAGTGATTGTGCAGGGAGTGTGAGTGATTGTGCAGGGGGGGTCAGAGGTGGTGCAGGGAGTGTGAGTGATTGTGCAGGGAGTGTGAGTGATTGTGCAGGGAGTGTGAGTGATTGTGCAGGGAGTGTGAGTGATTGTGCAGGGAGTGTGAGTGATTGTGCAAGGGAGTGTGAGTGGTTGTGCAGGGAGTGTGAGTGATTGTGCAGGGAGTGTGAGTGATTGTGCAGGGAGTGTGAGTGGTTGTGCAGGGAGTGTGAGTGATTGTGCAGGGAGTGTGAGTGGTTGTGCAAGGAGTGTGAGTGAATGTGCAGGGAGTGTGAGTGGTTGTGCAAGGAGTGTGAGTGATTGCGCAGGGAGTGTGAGTGATTGTGCAGGGAGTGTGAGTGGTTGTGCAGGGAGTGTGAGTGATTGTGCAGGGAGTGTGAGTGGTTGTGCAAGGAGTGTGAGTGATTGTGCAGGGAGTGTGAGTGATTGTGCAGGGAGTGTGAGTGGTTGTGCAGGGAGTGTGAGTGATTGTGCAGGGAGTGTGAGTGATTGTGCAAGGGAGTGTGAGTGATTGTGCAAGGAGTGTGAGTGATTGTGCAGGGAGTGTGAGTGATTGTGCAGGGAGTGTGAGTGATTGTGCAGGGAGTGTGAGTGATTGTGCAGGGAGTGTGAGTGATTGTGCAGGGAGTGTGAGTGATTGTGCAGGGAGTGTGAGTGATTGTGCAGGGAGTGTGAGTGATTGTGCAGGGAGTGTGAGTGGTTGTGCAGGGAGTGTGAGTGATTGTGCAGGGAGTGTGAGTGATTGTGCAGGGAGTGTGAGTGATTGTGCAGGGAGTGTGAGTGATTGTGCAGGGAGTGTGAGTGATTGTGCAGGGAGTGTGAGTGATTGTGCAGGGGGTGTGAGTGATTGTGCAGGGAGTGTGAGTGATTGTGCAGGGAGTGTGAGTGATTGTGCAGGGAGTGTGAGTGATTGTGCAGGGAGTGTGAGTGATGTGCAGGGCTCGTGCTGTGAGGTGGTGGCGAGGAGATGGCACCGCTGCTGCAGTGTTCCACCCCAGCGGCTCGGGATTTCCCGCAGGAGCTCCGGTCTGTATGTACGTGTTGAACTTCTTTCGCACCGTACGTAGCCAACCGTGCTAATCGCAGGTGTGGTGGAATGACAGTAAACTATATACAAAAAGCGTTTGTTGTGGTTTTCTCCCGCATGCCATACGCTCAAGAATCCCATTAAACGATATTTTCAATGCTTGACTCCCCTTCAAAAGAGCCCCAAAACTCATTGAGGCTTCCGTGGATGAAGGGCTGTATTGTTGTTGTAATGATCATTATTCATTTTCAGGTATTGCAAACGGCTGTTCCAAAGGCAGATTTCTCTCACTGCTCCTTGTTGAGATGTTTAAGTGGCGCTTCCATCGACCAATAATTAATTTCCGCTTCAAGTTGTGCTCAGTGAAACAAACGCACTCTAGTTAATTCTCGTTGAAACATATTTGGAATGCAATTTTTCTTAAAATAAAATCATGCCAATAAACAAAGGTGCCATACAATTTATAATACGTAATGTGTGCGTTATTTTTACGAAAATAATAGTGTTGCCAGCAAGCCGTCTCATTTTATTGCGCGACGATAATTAAATGCGCGATGTTAATCCCTCGTCCCCGAGTGCCCAATAAAGCACCTATAAAAAAACATCACGTGGCTCTGAGCAGTAAAACATCAACAACTTATTTATAACATGTGAAGGCGCAGCCCTGCAATTGCTCGCTCACGGCACTGCTGGTAGAAGGAGCTCCACTGAAGGGAGCTCTATAGAACTCCCCTAGAGGGCATTTGGTCTGCTTTTCCACGCCGGCAATACATTCCACCAGATGTGGGAGCTCCCACACTTATTTCCACCACATGCGACCTGCAGATGTATGAGCAGTCAAGTAAACATTTCCCTGCCAGTTCGACAGAATCGGTGGGGTTGATTTAATAAATCTGGCCCATTATTTCAATCGCCGTGCCCACAGATGGAATCGAACTTGCGACCTCTCTGGGATCTCTGGGCTGCAAGTCCCCCGCGCTCACCAACACATCGCAGCAGCTTCCAAAAACTCAAGCATGTGTGTGTACTGTGTAAAGTATACGTATCTATCAGTATTACATATATTTAGACCTAAAGCTAAAACTTTGAAGATTTAATATGATCTTGTTATATGATCTACTATAAATGGTAATGGAGAGAGAAATGATATTTTAGTAAAATGGAAACAGATGAGAAGGAACACGTTCCGAATGTGCGGATGGTGAAAACGGCTCACGCAAACATCGCCTAAAGGCTTCTTCCCATGTGGTTGGCAGAAGAAAAAAATCACGTTTAGAAACTGTGTTTATGCTTTTGTGGATGAAAAAACCCCTAAATATATATCCACTTGGCCAGCCAAAGATGAATGAATCAATGGCTACAATAGACCTGTCAGCAGAATCCAAACAAGGACCACTTTCGCAGAGCTGTCCATGTTATATTTTCTGGCACGGCAGTTGTATGACAGTGGAGCGGCAGGGTACACGGTGTGCATGGGTACACCACAGTCAGTAGACTGGCACGCCGCATGTGTGTATGTTTGTGGAACTCCTTTCGCACCGTACATAGACAGCCGTGATAGTCGGAGGTGGGATAAATAGTGGCCACTGCCGCCTCATGTAAAGAGTGAGGCCAAAATAGTCTCTGGAGGGGCCCTCTCGGTCTCCCTCCAGGAGAGGTCCTTCTGCCAACAGGGAAATCAACAAGCACTTGCAGGGCTACACCTTTGCCCCCATTCATCCACAGACTGCTCCACATTACAGTTCTAAAATGTGTTCAGAACATTTACATTTTTAAAATAATAATATACTTTTTTAATTCACGTTTTCCGATGATATGGCAGACTTCCAACAATATACACATTTTCATGTTTAAATTCCGTAATGACTGTCTAGATATATGTGTGCTCTACACATAGTGATACATTGCAACTTGAAGTCGTGACTTTTAAAATATATATACATAATGCATAAACGGTGCTGAGTAATTTAGTAATCAACTATACAGGATTTTGCTGCGCAAGTCATAAGCAGAACTACATGGACGTGGGCGCTGACAAACAGTTTTCCCCTGCAAATGCATTAATCACATCGTATTGATGCAACCTTTGGAAAACCAGTGGAGCCTAAGCAATCAAATCCCGATCCTTAACACTTAGTGGTATGAGCACTATTGGAACTCGTGATGGCATTACATTCACTGTGTTCCATTTAAAATAAGCATAATGGATTGGGCACCGATTTGCATTTGCTAATAGAATGTGCGTGCATTTGTTTGTAAACCGATACAACATTTTACATTGCATTTATATTGAGCATGAAGCTAATTGTTGATGTTATTAATTTCTCTACCGAAGCACTTACTGGGGGAACTTTCCCAGAGAAAGTATTTGTAATGTTCAAATGAAAACCCATTAACTCTTCATGCTATATAATCCTGCTGCAATGTCTAATCTTTCTGCGGTATTTTAAGACTAATTTCAATGCACCGTCATAATTCATTTAGCATGCTGGTTTGAGATGTTCATTACATTAGTTTTAGATTTGTTTCTCGGGATTTAACGACACTTTTATATATTTACGCGATCTAACCCATAAAACCTCTATTGTGGATGATATTGATCGCGCAAGCCTACGTGCTAAATAGTGTATAAAGTTAACTTATTTAGCAGTTGTTGATTTTTATTGTGGCTGTGTTGTGGCAGTGCAGAAACATCTGTTGCTGCCCTGTACTTCTACGCCTCAACATCTGTGCTCTCCGCCTTCACCAAACCACGCTGACCAGCACGCTGATGTTATGGTCATACAACCTCCATGACCCGCAAGACTTGCGGGAGCGCTCGTCTAGCAGAGGAACAGACTTCACAAGAGAGAGTGTTTTTGTTCCAGTAAGAAGCAGCATTGCACCCAAGGTTTTGTAATGATAGAAACAGTTCATGGCTGATTATGAAGATGAATGATAGAAACAAAGTTACCTCTGGCCGTACGACATCTATAAAGTTATTGCTGAAGGCACAGCCCTGAAATTGCTTGCTGATGCCACTGCTAGAGGAAGGATGCTCCATTAGACGCGGGCTCAAGAGTGGCCCTATGCAGGGTGTTTGGTCTACTCTTCCATGCTGGAGTTGCTTGAGAGCGTTTTTTAAGTGTTTGAATGTTAATATTTCCCGTGGTATTCATCTTCCTGCTATTAAATATACTGTACGCCTCGAGTTTCCTGGCTGGCTGCTGGCTGGGCACCTCTCTTGTTAGTGGCTGCGGGCCGTTCACACCAAACTATCTGGGTGACTGGCTGCACGGAAATTCCCGTGTAATAAATAAACGTTGACTTGAGCAGGCAGAAGAAGTTTGAAAAACAATAAATCGATAGTGACAGTAACAAGTACCGATGACCGATACCGTTAATTTAAAATCGCTCAAAAGTTTCAATTTCTGCTCCTATTAATATCATTCTTTCGCCAGATTATTTTTCTTTTGTAAATCCTAGGGAACATATAAAAAAACTCACGCTACGTATTATCTTGGCATGTTATTACGTAAACAAGGGGCTGGTGTTGAATTCCGCGAGCACACGAGGAGTGTAAGAGGAGTATGGACTTTACGTGTCCGTCTCTTGTCTCCCGTTGCAGTACAGCAGCAGCAAAGGGTTCTCTACTGCTCGTCTGTTACAACAAACAGCAACTCCACCTCTAGCCGTGATCGTATTCAGAGCGCCGTAACGAGTTTACTAAGACTAGCGCTACGTAGACATGTATAGCGTCCACATTGTTTGAACCAGTTGGTTTAATATACTACAATTAATATTCACGTTTAAAAGTCAGGACAAGGATATGCAAAAGCAATAGTTAATACTGCACTTGCGTGATATTTATATATTTAACATTCATCAGGAATATTTCGTTTATGCAGGTCGTGAGTGTCGGTAAGGGGAAATTTTATGCAAAACTAAAATATGAAATAATGCAATTATTTAACGTGCCTGTGGGATATGTATAACCTTTTAGCATTAAATAAACTCCAGTGCACCAACAGGAAGCTTAGTTAATTATAAATCGTAACAGAGTGGAAGACAAAAAGTGTAGGTCAAATGAAAGGTCCCAATACAGTGTTAATGACGGCCATGCACAGGACTAATCACCAATGTATTATTCAGCCGGGTAATTTAATGCCGCTGGATGGACCTGAAACCCACAAGTCGATACATCTGCAGGCGTGGGCAGCCTTCTAGCGTCCTCTACCCTTGAAAGTCACACGTGGAGAGAGAGAGAGAGAACGCAGCAAGCATGTGGTTTTGAGCCGTTCAATAGTCCACGTGCTACCCTGTAATGGGGTGTCCCGCCTCTTGTCAACCCACTGCTGCATGAAGCCCTCCAGCCACGGCGTGCCGGCAATGGGGGTTGTTTCACCATTCTTCACCATTCTTCACCATTCTTCACCGTGGCTTGGTCAGAGGGGGAGGGCCGCGGCAGATGCCAGTCGCCACTGTCCGGCACTCGAGCTGAGGGGCGATCGAACATCAATCGACTTGTCAGTTTGGTGAAATGTGTGAGCGTTAACAATGTTATTGCAATAATACTGATCACTACTACGGTGCGTTGGTAGGGCAATGTGCGACGCACGGTTGTAATGTGGCTTTTGTTGTTTCATGTCCTCGTGACGTGTTTGTTGTGAATCGCTTTAATCGCTTTCAGAGTCTTTATCTGCATGGCAATGCGCGTACTGATGTTGATTTTTAAATCCTTTATATTAAGTTCGCTTGCTTGCGTGCTTGCTTGCTTGCTTACGACCGTGCACATCTTTCGGTCGTTTTTTAACCCACTTCCCGTGATCCAATCGAGCTGACATTTTCCACACAGACTCGTTGTGCGTGACAATTTATTCTCGTGAAATTTTTTTTCCAAAATGTTACACTGTTTAGGGAAAAATATTAAATATTTAATTACCAATTGCTTAATGCTGGCAGACAATCATCTGACCCATAGGTGGCAGCCATCTCAAGCCAGAGGACGAGAGGACTCTAGCCGCCACGCATATAAAGGATTTAGAGTGAAAAACTTTTTTTTACGGGTTAATTTTTTTCTTGTTTTCTTTTAATCGTTTAAAATATCTGAGGTCTCCTGGTCGTAAAGGATGTATAGTGTTTATGTATTTGCAAATCATTGTTGCCTCATCAATTTGAAATAAACCTACATGCAAAGGGAATTGATCAACAAAGAACAGTGGTTTGAACGTGTGTCGGGGGAGCGGTGGCGCAGTGGTTAGCACACTGTGCTAAACACCCGTTAATTCTCCCGAGTCTGATTCCCGGCCACGGCTCACATCAGTAGCGACTGATACCTTAATCGGTCCTGGTCCTTCTCTATGTCCACTCAGCCTTAAATGAGTGCTGTACCTGGCAAAGTGTATCAACATCAGCACTTTAGATACACAGTGGGTGGTACTGGCCATTCCATGCACTCACTGGTGCTTTCTCACAGCACTTGCCCCAACAGTCTCTATAGGAATATACAGACGTTTCAAGTTCATTTTGTGAGAAATAAAGAGACCAGGATAATCCTGCAGGTGTCTTTACGACTGCAGTCACAACGCCACTGCTTCACGAGATTTGACTTGGTGATATTGAGTTTCAATTCACCGTCTCTATCATACGAGACCAGCGATTGACATTTTAATTCCGTATTGACAGAGCATCAAAAAGAAAGCCAATCTCTAAGTTTTTTACTGGCAAAACTGCACGCTTACCTAAATACCGAGAATGCACAAGGAAATTACATGTTGCCGTCGTATATATATTTAGTAAGAATGTTTTATAAAACGTACGTAAACACGAGTGCTTGAAGAGAGATACATGCCTCGGCCAGTCGCCTGTCCCTTAGGCTCTTTCACAAACATCTTCATCAAATCTCGGCGCACCACTCCACCACTCGCATTCGCCATCGGTCGTGACAACGCAGCGTCGTTTGCCTGTCCACTCGTGCTCGTTGGATGTGTTGGTTCGCTCTCACGCTCTCACGCTCTCACGCTCCCACGGTCCCACAGTCTCGTGGCGTTTCATTGTCAGCAGCGCGATTGCCTCGGACACGCGTCTCATGAAACAAAGTCACGATCTTCGTGGCTCTCCAGACCAACATTATTCAGCAGCATTTGTTTGAAGCGAGCAAATCCTCAACCGGACACAGCAGTACAGGTTGGTTGATCACACATTGGTCCTGAAAATTCTAGTTCATACCCAATGCATCCTTTGTTTATGCAAACTCATGTGGTGTTGTTGTGTGTATATTGAACTTCATCACGCACCGTACGTAGCCAACCGTGCTAGTCGGAGGTGCGGGGGAAGGACAACACACTAAACACAAACACGCTGTTCCAAAGAAATTAGTTTTCAATCTTAGTTTAGAAGTGTCAAGTCAAGTTAAATACACATTTTTTTTATTAAACAAGTGGCGCCTCTCTAGCACAAATCTGCCACTCAATGCGCCCTCACACCGACACACAATTCTTACATCCACGACACGTACGTGGAATTGTGCGCGTGACAATGAACAAAAAAGAATTTATGAAGTTATACGTCAATGGAATGCGAATGTCTCTAACTCGCTACGTTCTCTCATCCACGCCGCGTTCCTCTTCCTGTATCTCGGTGTTACCCCGAGTGAGTGTGAATCTCTCCACGCTTTAATTAACTTTTTCCATCTTTGTTTAATTGTTGGTCAATGTCCAAGTTTTTTTAATCAATATGTCCAAAGCATGTCTCACTCTTTAAACCATAACAAGACTCGGGCATTTATAAGGACCATTCTCCTTTACACGTAGACCACTTTTTCTGCCCTAAAGCCATGCATGGGTTGGGTTGCATTGGATGCTTCGTTTAGCTGTGGCGACACCGCCAGACGATTATCTAATTTAGCGGAAATTCTGGAGACCCCCCAGGAACTGAGCCTCCCACACAACAGCAGAGGCCACGACATGGCCTCAATCACTTTGACCTTTTTTAAACTCGGAGGCGAGCAGACTGTCTGATATCCAACGCTGGCAGTGATGCATCTAGATTTGTCTCAGAGCTATGAAATGCAAGAAGAACCCAGGCAACCTCCTTGTTTCAAGGGGTCCCTTATGTACATTACACATTGCGTGTGTACTTGTGCTCCTGATCAATCTACAATGCTGGTATGACAATATCGTTTATATTACAAATACAAAGTGCGTCATACATATGAAATAGAGTTTTAAGTAGCTGTACATCATTGCTTGTGAAGCCTTTGACAAAATCACCGTTAATGTGTCACATCTCGGAAGCTCAGCAGAGTGGAACGTGGATCGTGCTTGGATGAGCGATCGCCATGCACGACTGGTCGTTATGCGAAGCCGCGGGTCTACATTGTGGGCAGTAAGGAGCAGTGTATTGAGATCCATTGTTGTACTGCATTTCTATGCCCCCACGTCTACATTGCCTGCCTTCACCAACCCATACTGACCAGCGTGGTGAAGTATGGTCAAATAACCCCCATTGTGTGGGGAGGTCGTCATCCGCAGTTGATCGACAAAGAGCCATAAACAAACTAAAATACGGACTGATACATAACAAAGGGCTGTAAGGAAATATGCCCTCTAAGTTTGAAGTACAGTGCACGTCTGCCAAATACAGATTTTTTTTGTAGTTTGGCTGTGCAAAATCCCCCAACAACGTTTTACAAAAGTAACGGACCGCAGGTTTGACGCTTTGGCCGCATTTGTTGAAAAATTAATTTTGTTGCGAAATCAAATTTCCCAGGAGACGCGGGGCCGAGCAATGAGAGATGTTAATGCCACTGAGGATTCCTGTGGCAAGAGTGCAAGAAGATATTAAATATATAATGCTGCTGCTGATGATGATGATTTTGGCTTCATGGAATAGCAGTCACTGCGGTATGGGCGCGTGTTTGAACAGATGGCTGTGCGGAAGTTGCAGGATTCAAATCGGAAAAGATTCACAGAATGCAGTCTCTCTGCTACGAGCGCAGAGGAAGTCTTCTCGTCCCAACGTGCGATGCGCGGCTTTGTTTGCCGAGATTGCGTGTTAATTAAAAAATGTTTATAACGGGTGTTCCGCAACTAAATAGACATATGGTGTTTACGTTGGTGAATCCGTTTCACACGTCTGTTGTGTTTATGACTTCACGGTGCTTGTTAAATGCTTTGGCTTCTCCATCCCATTGTGGTCTAAATTGAATGTTGTCACCACGAAGGCTAGGAATGTATCATATTTGATCTATGTTCACGTGGAAACGCGCACGTTTTGGCAGCCGCTTGTAATCCAAATGTGGTTTTGTTCCCAGATGGGCTGCTTGTTGAGAATATATTTTCTCAAGATGAACCGTGCATTCGTGTGCGCACATTGTAAAACGTGTTTCCGCCGTTGTCCTGCGTATTGTAACGGCGCGATGTTCGCATTAACGCTGCACAAACTGAATTGCTCTTCAGGAAATGACTCGTTCCTGAAGAAGCATCCCAGCACGTTGAGGGAAACGTCGGGCATTGTGCCGAACCCTCGGCACGACCCAAGCACGGTCGGAGAGCCGGACAGTGCGAGTGTGCAACTCCACGCTGCACTGTGTGCACGGTCGCTTGCACGAGCTGGATAAAGACCAACTATGTTACACACACGTACGTGCGTGCGTAGTAGGTATGTATGCAATATTGATTTCACGCAATATGCCACGGTATATTGTGAACTTTTAAGAGGTTCTTATTAAATTTGAGGAAACTGCAAGAGTAGTGTGGACCTGCAATTGCTTTTGCAGATTTGGAAAAGAAACCAGTAACCCGACATTGAATTATTTTGTGCGAAGTGAAACAAAGTCAAGGAAAGGAGATCATCCAAGCCATCAAGCAAGCATCCAAGTTGGAGTGTAACACAAAATACTCACGCACACCCGTCACCCTTGCTTCAGCTGTCCCAGATTGTACCTAACAAAAAGGCATTTACATTTCACAGACTGTCTAGTTTACAATCAGGTCACAATAGCAAGGGGAAGGTCGCCCCTTATTTTAACAACAGTCGAGACAGGATTGTTCACCACTGACTTCCCCTGCCGACCTCTCCCCTCTCACCACTCCCCCGTCCACGCAATCTGCACATCCGCCGCCGAGGCCTTCTGTTGAAGCCCAGAGTCCCATTCGCTCAGCGGCAGCTTGACGCCGTTTTCCTCTGCTACCCCAGCGGCCTGCTACTTCGTTCGCCCGCCGTCATCCGCGCTGTCAACTCCCCGCTGCCCTTGTTCAGGTTCAGGGACCCGTCTCGATACGCGGCATCGCGTACCGATGCCATGGCAGGTTTACAGAACAGGGGAGATGGAGCACCCTGCGGCCGTGCTGGATGTTATGCCTCGAGTGGACATCGTTGCGTCGTTGCGATAGACTGTAATAACACACATTGCTTTTATTTCATACAGTTACCCCTATTTTATGACAATAGCTATTGTCATGTTAAGTTAATTAGATATCTATCTCACGAGAGAATGAACGAACGTTATCAGCGCTGCTGAATGTTCGCGCACTGTGTTTGTGCACGGTTCGCTTCGTCACCTGCGCGCACTTTCACAAGACGTTCTGTAACCAGGTACCGTGTGTGTGTACTGTATCTTGAACTTCTTTCGCACCGTACATAGCCAACGGTGCTCATCGGAGGTGCGGGGGAAGGACAACAAACCGAACACAAAACGCAGTTCTCAAGAAGTAAGTTTTCAATTGAGATTTAAAAGTGCATCGCTCCAGTGGCTTCCTAACACCGGAAGGGAGAGCGTTCCAGACGGCCGCAGGAGCGCATGTGAAAGCGGCGGTTCAAAGGGGGAGGCGTCGTCCCAGCGAGGCGCAGCTGCGCTGTTGCCGTCCTCGGACCTGGGGAGGTCCCTCGTCAGCCCAAAGAGACAAGTCCTGCATCGTAACTCGGCTAATTACACAGCTCAGCATGTAAATGTTTAATGTTAACTTTGAACAACTCTATTCAAATACAACTTATTTTTGCTGAGGCCAATAATAAAGTGGCTCATTAATTGATGGATACATTACCATAATGTAATAACCAGCCCATGCCCTGTGGTTTAAGTGCTCAGACTGAATAACTTTCACGTTTCCAGGTCTCTTTCATCACGGAGCTATCGGAGCAGAGGTTGTGTCAAGCATACTAAGTGTGAGCACAACTTTCAAATGGGCGCCGTTCTCATCACTCAACCGTGTCTAAACTTTTAGGACTCAAAGGTGACATTGAAAGTGGCATTTGAGAACAAGGCTTTGCCGGCTTACAGGAAGCAGGCGTACGACGAAAAGTTTCGCGAAGACCGCATTCGCGTGCAGAATATACCGCGGTAATGTGATGGCAGTGCAAATGTGCGATGCAGCATTCGAAAGGCCAAAGTGCGGCCCTGCAATCGCCTGCTCGTGCCACTGCTGACGGAAGGATCTACATGAGAGCAACACCGACAACATCGATCCACTGCTGGACGAGGGCCTCTCCGCACGGCGCGAGGGTCGTGGGGTCACTGGCCGCCTTCGCCACGCTTGTTAGAGCAGTGTCGTGGATCGTCGTCATGATTGAGAGCGGTGGTGCCTCGTGCAAGGGTCGGCAACCAGCGTAACAAGAAGAGGCATGTGTTTGTCGAATTTGGTAATAAACTCAACATGTCAAGATCCGCGATGCACGTGAATACGAGGCGGTGGTCCTTAATGACACATAGAAACTGTCACGTAGCAGCGGCACTGCTCGAGTGTCAGTGAGGATCACTACGGCTCACGACTCGACCCACACAGATACTCGTCGACAAACATTGACTCTTACACTTGTGATTTGATGCATCTAACTTGAGATGATGTATCTTCTTCATCGATTCATCATCGCAGCGTCCCACCACTGAACACGATGCTCTGTGTGGTGGTTGTGTGCGTGTGGAAGGGAGCGAATACTCGAGAGGCAGTGTATTCTCTTCCCTGCTGAACACTGAGGCTGAAGTCCAGCCAACTGACACGCAGCCTCCCGTGCCTTGTCCCCCAGCAGCGTTTATCATTCTTGTCCCGCCCCCCATGCAAGGGTCCTCTGTCTAGCTCCCTTTCGTCCAAATTAAATGAAGGGACCTCCTGGCATGGGGCAGAAGGTGAATGTGTGGATGTCTGAGACGCCCTGGGTCTAATGCCTGCGGGGGAAATCCTCACAATGCACCGCTAACCTATTCAACCTCCAGTGCTCAAGACCATTGCCAGAAACAAGTCAACTGCCAGAGAGTTCATTCACCTCTCACCAGTACAGAGGCTGTAACATTCACTCTGTAACAAAAAATGTTTCGTCATGGGTAGTAAGTGTTATTTTCCAATTGCTTATGCCTCAAAAGTACAGAAAATTCCTATTATTCTCCACAAACTTTGTTTTTGTGACCAGGGCAGTGATATTTTGAAATGTACCTATTTTCAATGAGAAAACGTGCACATTTGTGTCATTCCTTCACGTAAAGTCCTGGTCACAAAAGCAAAGTTTGTGGGGAATAATAATAGCCACTTTCTATTCTTTTCAGGCATAAGCAATTCGAAATTAACACTTACTACCCAGGAACGAAAATCGTGTTACATAGTGAATTACACTGTCCACGTACCCATTTTTAGTCTGCTTAAGCGTAGTTGCTCAAACTCTGTATTCCATGGTAGCGAAGCATGTATAGGTTCTTCTAACTTACTCAATAAAAAATGCGTTGCACTCTTATCGATGTCACCTTCAATCGTGCCGTGTGTTGCTCACTGCGTGGCTTATTGGCCCTTTGGCCATGTGCTCGGGAACCATGATATTAATACAGTCGAATCGCAATCCAAATACTAGACTTAACAATCTTTACGTCTTCGAGTATTTTTTTTTTATCACGCTCTTGCTGAAATAGCTGTACATTTCAGAAACGCCTTAGTTTAAACTTATCCTTTGACAGCTTCCCTTTAATCTGCTGTTTAATTGTATGCTCTGGTTTGAATTCCCACTAGGAATGATCATTGTAACCCTAAAAAGAAATATATGGCACGCAAATACGACAGCAGACAAGGTCTCACGGTTTTATTGGTGAATGCGGTCATATTTTATGGCCGAGATAAAACGTAAACAAAGCCTCAGTTGTTCATCAACTGATGCTCAAGAGCACGGCCAGAGAAGAACTTGTGACTCGTCTTACACAAGTCCGGATGTGTCATGTCACGCTCGCTGCCGTCGGGGCAACAGAAGAAAACACGAAACGGTGACCTGCCGACGCACACAGATGGATGGGACCTGAAGGCAATCAGTGCCTCGAGATTCACGACACATTAGCCTAATTATGTTTGGGTGCTATCGAGTTCCTTATTGGCACCGGCTGATCCGCAAGTACCTGCAGGTTTTGAGCTCCTGAATTTGAATGGTTTTTTTTGTCTCCCATCCTCTTTGTTGAATATAACCGGAATGCCGTTTTGCGTTTATTTCATTTCGCTTTTCTGCGGCCGTTGTCAGTGGGGAATAGAAAGACGGCAGTTTAATTGTCTCCGCGATGCTGAGTTACTTCGATTGGTCGCACAGTTCCCGATGACCTCTCTAACACCGCATTCACGTGAGTGGATAACCACAAATAAAGCCGAGCGTTTCCTGAAACGTCAGGTTTCTTCCTGAAGGAGAGTTTCACTGAGTAATGACGATGGCTGATAGGATATTGACGCCAACACACTATATATATACTTTTGTAATTGGAAAACTACTGTTTAACAACAAGCTATTTTGTTTTATTTTACCAAGTAATGCCCGCTGAGCTATGTAGCTCCTTTTCAGAAGCGACCTGGCCACAAGTGACAGCTCACCAAAGTGGCTCATCACGTGGAAATGTAAAACAGACAAATACTCTAAACGCGTCATGTTGATTCCAAATGTGGAGGAAAAAAATCGGAGGAACCGGAGAAAAATCCACGCGACCACGGGGAGAGCATGCAAGCTTCAAATATACAGGAGGCGTCAGGGTCTGGATCAAACCCACGACCACCTGAATTACAGGCGAGTTAGTTAACACCTCGCCACAATTCATCACAAGCCACGGCCAATCCACTGCTGGATGAAGGCCTCCCCAAGTCTCCGCCATCTCTCCCAATCCTGCCGTGTCATAATTACAAATTACGAACTGTAACGACTCTTGAATAATTATGCAATTCCAAAGCCAATTCATCGCTCCATCTCCTTTGGTCAATGCCCTCCCGGACGTGTGCCATTCCTCGGCTATCACTCGGCGATGATTCTTGACTATCGACCATCTGTCTGACTCGTGATGTGTCCTGCCCAAGCACACTTACTGTTCCTACAAGAATTCTGTAAAAATTGCAAAAAGTAGACAATTAAAGGTACTTGCTGCTGACAGAAATACTACATGAGGAATCCCAAGGGCGATATTTGCACGGCAAAATGGTTCTGAGAATTTTAGTTAAACGTCTTTACATATGCATGCATAATTAAATACTGGAGGGAGCGCAACTTTGCTTTTTCCACGCGATGAATGATGTAGATGAATGCGCAGCGACGCTATTCGCAAGAGAGGCACCAATCGCTACACTTTTTGCTCGCTCGTATTAATGAATGTCATCAATACAAATTACAAACCGTAACGACTGTTGAATAATTATGCGATCAAATCAAAGATTCATACCATCCTACCTGCCACATTACCTCCAATTCCATACAGGAGATTACATCGAATCGAGGCTGTATAGTTTACTAGTGCAAGGTGGTATATTTCTCAAATGGTTTCTTTATTATCCTACGTTTCGTATGCCTTCAGTTAGGGAAGCCTTGTTGGATACATTTCAATAATTGTATAATTTTCTCATTACTGTTGTGCATGTGGTGCACACTAAGGTTTTATAGAAGATAATTTAATTAAAAACTGAAACAATGATGCATTTACGATGAAACTCATTTGAATCAATAAAGTAGTAACTATCCCCCCAACTATACTTGTGCGTCATGTATTTTCTTTACCAACAGTGGTTTTGACATAGATGGAAGTTAAAGTTGAAAGCACCTTTTCTTTGTTTTTAAATTGTGATTACTTTTTTACATTTTACGCGATGGCAAAGAAATTACGATCTGCTGGATACACGATGCAATTTCTCGGTGACATAAACCTCTTACTCTATTTAAGTAAGACGTTGCCTAACAACAGATGTGTTATACAGTCATCATTAACATTAAAATAACCTTTCTCAATGCTACGAGACTTTAGCGAGGCACGTACGAAGTCCTACGACCACGTGTGGTTTCGTGGCTGTGCTTTGTAGCTCGCTGATGTGGTTTTGTTTTCGGTTGTGCCCACGAGTTTTGTTCAGGAATAATTCCTGAACAGTCTGCCAGGACGTGGAGCGAAACGTCGGACAACATGAAAACCTGAAAGCCCATCAGATAGAGAGAGAGAGAGGGAGCAACGCACGAAGTCTGCCTCCTGAATGGGAAGCTAGTCAAGTGAGCAGGCCCATGTGAACGCCACAGCTTTCACGCGGGTGATGGTCGGACGGCGTAGATCATGTTTGAGGTGGCCACGGAATGCGCGGCTAAAATTAGACATGCCTGGCAACGGCCCCGAACCAAAATCGACGTGGCCCAATCCTGGCCAGTCCTGCTAAGTGGCAAGAAATTGACTCGCGCTTACCATAAAACACGGCGATACGCACTTTGCATTGCCTTGCCCTCATGGCACGGCTATTTTCATCCCCGTACTAATCTGTGGTTGTCACGGATCTCTGCTCGTTTGCTGCGGCGACACAGACGCGTGCAAGTGCTGTGTAATTTTAGTAAACATTTACTTTCTGTGGAAATTGTTCACCTTTTCTTAGAATCTGTGTAAAACAGCGAATGACATCCAGAGGTGTGTTTCTTCATTCTACGTTGCTTCACGAGGAGCTCGTTTGGATGTAAAAAGTGACCCGGGTACTTCCATGGCTTCTTTCAAGTCTCCTTTTTTGGCTGCATGGTGTTTAATTCTGAGGTCGGGCTGTGATATTGACTTCAATTATAATTTATGGATATAATAACCTTATGATTCATAATAGATTTTCGGTCAGATCATATCAATAAGATGTGTCTTGTACACCCTCCTTCACCCGACACAGCCAATGAATAATTAAACAATTAGCTAATTAATTAGATTAAATAATAACAAATTTCCATTTTCGTTAATAAAACTATTATTAATAATGTATAAAACATCATAACATTAGTCACGAAATCCTGACATGTTGATCGTGGTACCGTACGTTGTTCGTCGGTTCGCTCCGCACGTGGGAATCTTATGCAGGAACTGAATATTCAGGGAGCTTCTTGGGAGAGGCTTGCAGTACATGCAGTGAAACGTCGGACACCATTCCAAACGACACGCGGTACAACTCAAGAGTCAGAGAGCTATCCAGCGTGACCAAGAACACCTGTACACTCGTCAAAGTGATTGCTCTAACAAGCATCTGGGTGATGCTCATCTTCTTTTAACAGCCTGTGGTGGAAACTCCACATTTCTGTGACGAGGGTGAGTGTTCCCTGAGGAAAACCGCTGTTAACTTATCACAAATTAGTGCCAATGTTATTGACTCCAGAGGAAAGCCAAGCTGGAATTGAACTTATAACTGTTCAATGGCGAGTTGTACTCACAGCATGACGTGGGCTTGACAACGTGGAGAGGAACCGGCCATCGGTGCGGGAAACATTATTCAGGTAACCTTGGGCAAAGTTTGTTCAATAATGGAAGCACAATATATCACAGGTGACAATCTCCAGTTGCGTGCCACAGTGCTGTGTGTGTTTCTCAAGTTTAGCTCTTCATCAATTGGTATAGTTGTATCTTACATTTATATGTGAAATGTTCACGATTTTTTTTAGCACTTGTGCTTAAAGAGTGATGCTTTCTCTCTGAGCGCTGAGGTGCGGCCAAGGCCCTGGGTTTGAATCCAGACAGCTGCCTGTCATTGAACTGGGTTTGAATCCAGACAGCTGCCTGTCATTGAACTGGGTTTGAATCCAGACAGCTGCCTGTCATTGAACTGGGTTTGAATCCAGACAGCTGCCTGTCATTGAACTGGGTTTGAATCCAGACAGCTGCCTGTCATTGAACTGGGTTTGAATCCAGACAGCTGCCTGTCATTGAACTGGGTTTGAATCCAGACAGCTGCCTGTCATTGAACTGGGTTTGAATCCAGACAGCTGCCTGTCATTGAACTGGGTTTGAATCCAGACAGCTGCCTGTCATTGAACTGGGTTTGAATCCAGACAGCTGCCTGTCATTGAACTGGGTTTGAATCCAGACAGCTGCCTGTCATTGAACTGGGTTTGAATCCAGACAGCTGCCTGTCATTGAACTGGGTTTGAATCCAGACAGCTGCCTGTCATTGAACTGGGTTTGAATCCAGACAGCTGCCTGTCATTGAACTGGGTTTGAATCCAGACAGCTGCCTGTCATTGAACTGGGTTTGAATCCAGACAGCTGCCTGTCATTGAACTGGGTTTGAATCCAGACAGCTGCCTGTCATTGAACTGGGTTTGAATCCAGACAGCTGCCTGTCATTGAACTGGGTTTGAATCCAGACAGCTGCCTGTCATTGAACTGGGTTTGAATCCAGACAGCTGCCTGTCATTGAACTGGGTTTGAATCCAGACAGCTGCCTGTCATTGAACTGGGTTTGAATCCAGACAGCTGCCTGTCATTGAACTGGGTTTGAATCCAGACAGCTGCCTGTCATTGAACTGGGTTTGAATCCAGACAGCTGCCTGTCATTGAACTGGGTTTGAATCCAGACAGCTGCCTGTCATTGAACTGGGTTTGAATCCAGACAGCTGCCTGTCATTGAACTGGGTTTGAATCCAGACAGCTGCCTGTCATTGAACTGGGTTTGAATCCAGACAGCTGCCTGTCATTGAACTGGGTTTGAATCCAGACAGCTGCCTGTCATTGAACTGGGTTTGAATCCAGACAGCTGCCTGTCATTGAACTGGGTTTGAATCCAGACAGCTGCCTGTCATTGAACTGGGTTTGAATCCAGACAGCTGCCTGTCATTGAACTGGGTTTGAATCCAGACAGCTGCCTGTCATTGAACTGGGTTTGAATCCAGACAGCTGCCTGTCATTGAACTGGGTTTGAATCCAGACAGCTGCCTGTCATTGAACTGGGTTTGAATCCAGACAGCTGCCTGTCATTGAACTGGGTTTGAATCCAGACAGCTGCCTGTCATTGAACTGGGTTTGAATCCAGACAGCTGCCTGTCATTGAACTGGGTTTGAATCCAGACAGCTGCCTGTCATTGAACTGGGTTTGAATCCAGACAGCTGCCTGTCATTGAACTGGGTTTGAATCCAGACAGCTGCCTGTCATTGAACTGGGTTTGAATCCAGACAGCTGCCTGTCATTGAACTGGGTTTGAATCCAGACAGCTGCCTGTCATTGAACTGGGTTTGAATCCAGACAGCTGCCTGTCATTGAACTGGGTTTGAATCCAGACAGCTGCCTGTCATTGAACTGGGTTTGAATCCAGACAGCTGCCTGTCATTGAACTGGGTTTGAATCCAGACAGCTGCCTGTCATTGAACTGGGTTTGAATCCAGACAGCTGCCTGTCATTGAACTGGGTTTGAATCCAGACAGCTGCCTGTCATTGAACTGGGTTTGAATCCAGACAGCTGCCTGTCATTGAACTGGGTTTGAATCCAGACAGCTGCCTGTCATTGAACTGGGTTTGAATCCAGACAGCTGCCTGTCATTGAACTGGGTTTGAATCCAGACAGCTGCCTGTCATTGAACTGGGTTTGAATCCAGACAGCTGCCTGTCATTGAACTGGGTTTGAATCCAGACAGCTGCCTGTCATTGAACTGGGTTTGAATCCAGACAGCTGCCTGTCATTGAACTGGGTTGAATCCAGACAGCTGCCTGTCATTGAACTGGGTTTGAATCCAGACAGCTGCCTGTCATTGAACTGGGTTTGAATCCAGACAGCTGCCTGTCATTGAACTGGGTTTGAATCCAGACAGCTGCCTGTCATTGAACTGGGTTTGAATCCAGACAGCTGCCTGTCATTGAACTGGGTTTGAATCCAGACAGCTGCCTGTCATTGAACTGGGTTTGAATCCAGACAGCTGCCTGTTCATTGAACTGGGTTTGAATCCAGACAGCTGCCTGTCATTGAACTGGGTTTGAATCCAGACAGCTGCCTGTCATTGAACTGGGTTTGAATCCAGACAGCTGCCTGTCATTGAACTGGGTTTGAATCCAGACAGCTGCCTGTCATTGAACTGGGTTTGAATCCAGACAGCTGCCTGTCATTGAACTGGGTTTGAATCCAGACATGCCTGTTCATTGAACGGGTTGTCCAGACAGCTGCCTGTCATTGAACTGGGTTTGAATCCAGACAGCTGCCTGTCATTGAACTGGGTTTGAATCCAGACAGCTGCCTGTCATTGAACTGGGTTTGAATCCAGACAGCTGCCTGTCATTGAACTGGGTTTGAATCCAGACAGCTGCCTGTCATTGAACTGGGTTTGAATCCAGACAGCTGCCTGTCATTGAACTGGGTTTGAATCCGACAGCTGCCTGTCATTGAACTGGGTTTGAATCCAGACAGCTGCCTGTCATTGAACTGGGTTTGAATCCAGACAGCTGCCTGTCATTGAACTGGGTTTGAATCCAGACAGCTGCCTGTCATTGAACTGGGTTTGAATCCAGACAGCTGCCTGTCATTGAACTGGGTTTGAATCCAGACAGCTGCCTGTCATTGAACTGGGTTTGAATCCAGACAGCTGCCTGTCATTGAACTGGGTTTGAATCCAGACAGCTGCCTGTCATTGAACTGGGTTTGAATCCAGACAGCTGCCTGTCATTGAACTGGGTTTGAATCCAGACAGCTGCCTGTCATTGAACTGGGTTTGAATCCAGACAGCTGCCTGTCATTGAACTGGGTTTGAATCCAGACAGCTGCCTGTCATTGAACTGGGTTTGAATCCAGACAGCTGCCTGTCATTGAACTGGGTTTGAATCCAGACAGCTGCCTGTCATTGAACTGGGTTTGAATCCAGACAGCTGCCTGTCATTGAACTGGGTTTGAATCCAGACAGCTGCCTGTCATTGAACTGGGTTTGAATCCAGACAGCTGCCTGTCATTGAACTGGGTTTGAATCCAGACAGCTGCCTGTCATTGAACTGGGTTTGAATCCAGACAGCTGCCTGTCATTGAACTGGGTTTGAATCCAGACAGCTGCCTGTCATTGAACTGGGTTTGAATCCAGACAGCTGCCTGTCATTGAACTGGGTTTGAATCCAGACAGCTGCCTGTCATTGAACTGGGTTTGAATCCAGACAGCTGCCTGTCATTGAACTGGGTTTGAATCCAGACAGCTGCCTGTCATTGAACTGGGTTTGAATCCAGACAGCTGCCTGTCATTGAACTGGGTTTGAATCCAGACAGCTGCCTGTCATTGAACTGGGTTTGAATCCAGACAGCTGCCTGTCATTGAACTGGGTTTGAATCCAGACAGCTGCCTGTCATTGAACTGGGTTTGAATCCAGACAGCTGCCTGTCATTGAACTGGGTTTGAATCCAGACAGCTGCCTGTCATTGAACTGGGTTTGAATCCAGACAGCTGCCTGTCATTGAACTGGGTTTGAATCCAGACAGCTGCCTGTCATTGAACTGGGTTTGAATCCAGACAGCTGCCTGTCATTGAACTGGGTTTGAATCCAGACAGCTGCCTGTCATTGAACTGGGTTTGAATCCAGACAGCTGCCTGTCATTGAACTGGGTTTGAATCCAGACAGCTGCCTGTCATTGAACTGGGTTTGAATCCAGACAGCTGCCTGTCATTGAACTGGGTTTGAATCCAGACAGCTGCCTGTCATTGAACTGGGTTTGAATCCAGACAGCTGCCTGTCATTGAACTGGGTTTGAATCCAGACAGCTGCCTGTCATTGAACTGGGTTTGAATCCAGACAGCTGCCTGTCATTGAACTGGGTTTGAATCCAGACAGCTGCCTGTCATTGAACTGGGTTTGAATCCAGACAGCTGCCTGTCATTGAACTGGGTTTGAATCCAGACAGCTGCCTGTCATTGAACTGGGTTTGAATCCAGACAGCTGCCTGTCATTGAACTGGGTTTGAATCCAGACAGCTGCCTGTCATTGAACTGGGTTTGAATCCAGACAGCTGCCTGTCATTGAACTGGGTTTGAATCCAGACAGCTGCCTGTCATTGAACTGGGTTTGAATCCAGACAGCTGCCTGTCATTGAACTGGGTTTGAATCCAGACAGCTGCCTGTCATTGAACTGGGTTTGAATCCAGACAGCTGCCTGTCATTGAACTGGGTTTGAATCCAGACAGCTGCCTGTCATTGAACTGGGTTTGAATCCAGACAGCTGCCTGTCATTGAACTGGGTTTGAATCCAGACAGCTGCCTGTCATTGAACTGGGTTTGAATCCAGACAGCTGCCTGTCATTGAACTGGGTTTGAATCCAGACAGCTGCCTGTCATTGAACTGGGTTTGAATCCAGACAGCTGCCTGTCATTGAACTGGGTTTGAATCCAGACAGCTGCCTGTCATTGAACTGGGTTTGAATCCAGACAGCTGCCTGTCATTGAACTGGGTTTGAATCCAGACAGCTGCCTGTCATTGAACTGGGTTTGAATCCAGACAGCTGCCTGTCATTGAACTGGGTTGAATCAGACAGGCATGTCATGAACTGGGTTGATCCAGACAGCTGCCTGTCATTGAACTGGGTTTGAATCCAGACAGCTGCCTGTCATTGAACTGGGTTTGAATCCAGACAGCTGCCTGTCATTGAACTGGGTTTGAATCCAGACAGCTGCCTGTCATTGAACTGGGTTTGAATCCAGACAGCTGCCTGTCATTGAACTGGGTTTGAATCCAGACAGCTGCCTGTCATTGAACTGGGTTTGAATCCAGACAGCTGCCTGTCATTGAACTGGGTTTGAATCCAGACAGCTGCCTGTCATTGAACTGGGTTTGAATCCAGACAGCTGCCTGTCATTGAACTGGGTTTGAATCCAGACAGCTGCCTGTCATTGAACTGGGTTTGAATCCAGACAGCTGCCTGTCATTGAACTGGGTTTGAATCCAGACAGCTGCCTGTCATTGAACTGGGTTTGAATCCAGACAGCTGCCTGTCATTGAACTGGGTTTGAATCCAGACAGCTGCCTGTCATTGAACTGGGTTTGAATCCAGACAGCTGCCTGTCATTGAACTGGGTTTGAATCCAGACAGCTGCCTGTCATTGAACTGGGTTTGAATCCAGACAGCTGCCTGTCATTGAACTGGGTTTGAATCCAGACAGCTGCCTGTCATTGAACTGGGTTTGAATCCAGACAGCTGCCTGTCATTGAACTGGGTTTGAATCCAGACAGCTGCCTGTCATTGAACTGGGTTTGAATCCAGACAGCTGCCTGTCATTGAACTGGGTTTGAATCCAGACAGCTGCCTGTCATTGAACTGGGTTTGAATCCAGACAGCTGCCTGTCATTGAACTGGGTTTGAATCCAGACAGCTGCCTGTCATTGAACTGGGTTTGAATCCAGACAGCTGCCTGTCATTGAACTGGGTTTGAATCCAGACAGCTGCCTGTCATTGAACTGGGTTTGAATCCAGACAGCTGCCTGTCATTGAACTGGGTTTGAATCCAGACAGCTGCCTGTCATTGAACTGGGTTTGAATCCAGACAGCTGCCTGTCATTGAACTGGGTTTGAATCCAGACAGCTGCCTGTCATTGAACTGGGTTTGAATCCAGACAGCTGCCTGTCATTGAACTGGGTTTGAATCCAGACAGCTGCCTGTCATTGAACTGGGTTTGAATCCAGACAGCTGCCTGTCATTGAACTGGGTTTGAATCCAGACAGCTGCCTGTCATTGAACTGGGTTTGAATCCAGACAGCTGCCTGTCATTGAACTGGGTTGAAGAATCCATGGAATCCAGACAGCTGCCTGTCATTGAACTGGGTTTGAATCCAGACAGCTGCCTGTCATTGAACTGGGTTTGAATCCAGACAGCTGCCTGTCATTGAACTGGGTTTGAATCCAGACAGCTGCCTGTCATTGAACTGGGTTTGAATCCAGACAGCTGCCTGTCATTGAACTGGGTTTGAATCCAGACAGCTGCCTGTCATTGAACTGGGTTTGAATCCAGACAGCTGCCTGTCATTGAACTGGGTTTGAATCCAGACAGCTGCCTGTCATTGAACTGGGTTTGAATCCAGACAGCTGCCTGTCATTGAACTGGGTTTGAATCCAGACAGCTGCCTGTCATTGAACTGGGTTTGAATCCAGACAGCTGCCTGTCATTGAACTGGGTTTGAATCCAGACAGCTGCCTGTCATTGAACTGGGTTTGAATCCAGACAGCTGCCTGTCATTGAACTGGGTTTGAATCCAGACAGCTGCCTGTCATTGAACTGGGTTTGAATCCAGACAGCTGCCTGTCATTGAACTGGGTTTGAATCCAGACAGCTGCCTGTCATTAAACTGGGTTTGAATCCAGACAGCTGCCTGTCATTGAACTGGGTTTGAATCCAGACAGCTGCCTGTCATTGAACTGGGTTTGAATCCAGACAGCTGCCTGTCATTGAACTGGGTTCTCAAGTGTCGCGAGTGGATGGTCTTAGCCTCGTCACCAATAATTACATCAAACAAACAAAATAAATCATCACATATTTGGTTCTGCGCTGGCTAAATTGGAGCTCTTAGAATGAAACAATGTTGCTTAGACTATCATGCGATGAACATTATTGTCAGTGGAATAGATGTTGGGAAAGTGTTGCCCCTCCGTTGTGTGGGACAGAGGTCACTTGGAGGGGTCTCAGAGGTAGTTCTGTGGTGTCTGCTTCTGTAGGACGCTCAGTTCTGTGAGAGGTCCAATTGGTGATTTTGTTTCGTGACATCATTCCGATAGCACTATCGGAATAAAAAAAAAGGGGGGGGGGTCTAAAAAAACTAGTGCTGTTCATAATGGGCCGTTTTCTGAAGCTGTGAGCTAACGCAATGCATCTGATTACAATTGCACTAAACTTTTCTAGCATTAGACGCACCAGCAACACACTGTGATGGTCTAATAGTGGATGCCTGATGCCTAATAGTGCCACTAAATCCTGTATCGATTGAAATTCCATCCCGTCGCGTTATGATAAATGATGGTCAGACAATGCTTAATGCAAACCACCAGATATTGATTATCGTAAAGCGCATTAATCCTTTAAAAACAACCCGGCAAACATTAAAATGGCTCTCAAAGAATCGAAAACGTCATGCAGGGACATTTTCCTACGTTTATGTTGAGAGATTTTTGTTTTAATTTAGAGGCTTAGGAATATATATTTTAAAATAAATTGTGAAGAATGGCATATTGATGAGAGGGCTTAGGCATTCTACAGTACAATTTAGATATCATTTTTCACGATCCGATTATTATCATGCACAAGCTGTCAGTTGTGCAAGAAACAGCTAAATTATTAAAATAACTACGAAAACGACGATGTCATATAACCACCAAGCCATTAATTACTCCGCATATGTTTCGTAGACCACTAATTTAATGGATAATTACATATAACCTTCCCTATTGTGCTATGTCATAAATGTTTAAACATGATATATACTTTAAATATTTTTTTAGCAACGACGATGATGATGTGACGATATAGTATTTTACAAATCGGATGATACTGTCACAGTGGTTTTTGTTTTATATCATGGAGATATATAAATAGCGTAGGACCGCCATATATCTCGAGCAGCCCTTGGACTAACGCCAGTGCCGGACCCACACGTTTGTGGTTCGGGCTTGACAGCTCCGTGTCATTCCCGCCAGCTCATCTGACTCGCACCCAGAGAGCGCGAGAGCGCGTGCCTCTGGTGTGCCAGTTTCAAGCTGACCCTCCCCTGTTGGGAAAAGTAACCAAAAAAAAACAAAAGTAAGTTTCATAAATAGTTTATTTTGGGCGGGATCGTCGTGGAGGTAGAATGCCGATCGGTTTTGTGTTTCTGTCATCCACGACCCGAGAGAGCCGATCAAATCAACGTGTCACGTGGGCAAATATGCCAATTGATTTGGATTTTCAGCCAAGCGAATGTTGAAAAGCAAGCAAACGGTTGACAGTTGTGTAAGACGCTGAGCTGGATATTACTTCCGACATCATCAAGTGTTCACGAAGCCCATGATTGTAAAACAACTTTGCTTGCTTTTCAACTTTCCGGTTTGCTGATAAGCCAAATTACACATTTTCCCACGTGGGAAGAGAGGGGGGGGGGGCAGTGGAGCGGGAACAGTGGAAGAGGGGGGGGAGCAGGCGAGGAGATCAGGAAGGGGCATCGGGGGTCTGGGGAGATTCTGGCGGGGAACGGATTGGGAGAGGGTGGGGGCCAAGTGTGGACTGGGGGAAAATTAAGGACCCCCCCCCAACCTCGTGTCGGCTCTACTTTACACGAGCAGAGCTGGAGGTCCCCGCTGTTGACATCCCTCCCGTCTAGCCGGGTCCAGCCGGCTCCAGCCGGGTCTACACATCTGAGCAGGACAATGCAGCGACAGGCATTGCGACCTTTCCGCGCGCACACGGGAGGGGTGACGACCTCGGGCAGAATGCGCGAGAGACGACGGCACGGACCACTCGGGACTCGTCCGGCTTCGCGGTGAACGTTGGTTTCACGTTTGTTTTGATCGCGAGCTGTTTTAAACACCCTCGATGCCTGGGTGCAGCAGCTGCACACAACCACTCCCTCGTCTTGAAGAGATCACAACAACAACAAGAGGAGAGAGGGGGGAGGAAAAACAAGAGAGAGCGAGAGGGAGAACGAGAGAGAACGAGAGAGTGAGCGAGAGAGTGGGAGTACATAAAGGAAAGCATTAAAAAAACGAAAAAAAAAACGAAATGATGAACGAAGCAAAGTGCCGACTACACCGAGCATCTTCTTGTTTCCTCTGATCGTAAAAACAGAGGGGGGAGGAGGAGGACAGAGGGGGGAGGGGAGACTGTTGGGGTCTCGCGCTGTTCGCGAGGAGCGCCTGTGGATGTCGCCATCATCGCGGTGCACGAGGGGGGGGGGGGCGGACAGCACCACGCTCAGTCGCCTTACGTCTCCGCAGTGGCGATGTTGACGCACCGCACCGGGTGCTCATTTGAGGCTGAGTCGATCTAGGAGACGCCCGGGGCCGGTTCAATTAACGGTCACCGGTGTTGGCCGTGAGCGGGAATCAAACTCGAGGTGGCCGGGTCCGCAGAGCAACGCAGCGCTGACGGCTGCCCATCGCTGCGTCGCCACTTCTGTAAACACACGGACATGCACTCGTGTTGATTGTGTGACTTGTATAATCGATTGTTCGATTCAGAAGAGATTATTAAGGGGCTCGCGAGTGTAGCGAGTTCATTGCGCTCGGGAGGATAAGCCAATGACCGCACGACAATGCATCGAATTGTCATTTAGTTCTCCCTGTAAGGAGTCAAAATCAAGAAAAATGTTGCGAGCGATGTTGCTATATCACACTAGTGACTTCTGTCAACATTGGAAATGTGTGCTTTATTAAAATCACTCTACCTCCCTATGTATTGTGACGATGGGCCGTTGCCCAGAGCGTCAGCTGTTATATTTCATTATATTCCCTTTTGAGGCGGTGTTACTGGCAAATGTGTTGAGTTTGTCGTGGTTGAACTGGATTGTCAAGTGCAGCGGGTTGATCGGTCTCAGCCTGGTAAAGCAATGCCTGCACACACACAAATAGACTGCGTTGACTTTGCGTGTTCATATAATTCAGCTTATTTAGCCACTGTCATAAATCACGTGTCCCTGGTGTGGATACATCGTCAAATTGAATAGTCCTGTTGCATAAATAGTCATATTGAATCGTTCTATTGAATTGGCTTCAGAGATTAAAAGGTCCTAGTGAATTGGCTTCAGAGATGAGACGTCGTGCTGTCATATCTTCCTCCGGGCACACACGGTGGTACACTGCTCCCGGTGATAGCTCCTGATGCATATGTATAGACTTACAGACATGATGCCGATGGTACATTTGATGGTTACATTTGGATTTAAAACAAATGAAACATTTAAAACGTAGAACACGTGTATAATTACTATGGGAAGCGTTATTTACAGATGAGACCTTTGGGAAAGGGCACTTTGGTTATTGAAATTTAAATGTGTTAGGCACATTTGTAAATGCGCTGACGTGAAAGAGCTCCCAGTGCGATCTGCTGCAGGGCTCCAGCCCTGCCCTCGTGTAGAGAGAGCTTCGATGTTGCGGCGTGGCGCTGAGCGCGTGCCAAAAACTGCTCTTGCGCAGCGTATTCATTACCTAGGGGCCGGCCATAAATAACGTCACGCACCTGGGGGGGGGGGGGGGGGTCAGACATTTGTGACGATGTGTGACGAGGGGGGGGGGGGGTGAGAAATGTGACGTCACATCAAAATGCGCAACTTTAAATAAATATATACACACGTTCTACTTAATTAACATAGACTTTTTAATAAATGTTTTCTCCTACAACGTCAGAGTGCAGCGCCACATTAATTACACACTACAATGTGAATAGTTTAAAGCGTGTTTTATTTGGGGGGGGGGCAGAGCTTTGTGACGTCATATTTGAAGGGGTCTGACCTTTTGTCACGCCGTGAGACGAAGGGGGGGGGGGCGTCAAATATCGTCCAAAATCGCGTGACGTCATTTATGGACGGCCCCTTATTTGTTGACGTTTATTTCCAACAGTGTGCTTCGCACTGTTATTTCAGTCTCATAGTCAAGAGCTCCACATTTTTCTATCACAATAACATCAAATCTAAGTAATGACATTAAAGATCTGAGCGATGCTTATCTTTATATAATCAAGAAATGTTTACGTATAATACACATTCTAATTGAACATTGCATTTTAATTACAGCACCGTATCGTCATCGGCGGCTCTGATCCATCCCCCACTGGGATGTGGCCATGTCTCACCCACTGGCATTGCAACGACGCGTCCAGGTCGTGCACACGAAGCCAATCGCATGGCCCAATCTCTGTGGCACAGGCCCTCTCCTCTCTCGCGTGTCCCCCCCTCCCCCCCTTTCACCGCCACTCCGACGTTTAGTCGAGAGCAGCACCCCTCGTCCATTCTGACGACGTGTCGTGCCGAAGCCGACTTACTCTTCCTGGCAATCTGATGTCTTTAACTTCGATGTCTTCTCAAGTTCACGTGTTCCTCTTCCCGTCTCTAAGTTCCATCGCAGGCAAGCAGCTCTCCGTGATTCTTCGTGCACTTTTAGGATTGTGTTCCGTTTTCATTGTTCCTGTCGCTGATCCACACATCGGCAGGCCAAGCACACCAGTGACAAACGTTCTTCTCTAGACACAGTGGTCATATGAAGTTTCTTTCCCAAAAGCAGAATTTGTATCTCCATCCTGCAGCTATTAAGTCTTTTAGTACCCTAATGCTTATTCGTGTCTTAAGTCAGTCAGTTGAGTTCATTTCCTTTGGTTGCAATAATGACTATTATCAAAAAATGTGATGTGGTCAATAATGTATGTATAATTATTCTTGCCTTAATATCTCGACTCAAGTTGTCAGGAAACATCTTCTAATGTCACCATGAATAACGTTGGTGAAGGCCTAATTAATTGTAATAATTACAATATTAAACATTTACAAAGATAGGGACAGATACCCTCATATTGCACAAGTAAACTAACAAATACACACTAAAATAAGTCAGACGAGGTATATATTTGTACTAAAGCTGAGTGCAGTACAACCAGTCCACCCATTAGGCTGACATAAGACTGTTAGTTCGAGGTCAGAGCAAACGTTATTTTGTCCAATCAGTTTAATATAGATTAGAATGCGTAGTATTTAATTTCATGATTAAATATACGGGGGGAATGGAATGACAATACATCCATAGGTCACGACATCTATCTTCCTGTTCCTGCGAAGAGTGAAGTTAATCTTTCTGAGACTAAAAATCATAGAAGTGATCACAGTCATATTGTGAACATGATTAGAGTGAAGAGATACACATGCACACATGTGCATGTCCAGAGCTGGTACCTCTGTACACGTGAGTGCACTTTCAATATCAACATTTGTACAGTATAATAAAAAAAATGTAACCCATATTTCTGCCAAGCAATTTCAGCACACGCATCTACCATATGAATCTACAGAATGTATATTTACAACTTCAAGTGCAGGGACAAAACAAATAACTGCAGCATTAAACTCTCAACAAACCAAGCCCGCCAAACTAAGCACGTGTACATGCACACCAACACGTACCCGAACACACACAACGCCAGCATTAAACTCTCAACAAATCAAGCCCACCAAACTAAGCACGTGTACATGCACACCAACAGGTGCCCGAACACACACAACGCCAGCATTAAACTCTCAACAAATCAAGCCCACCAAACTAAGCACGTGTACATGCACACCAACAGGTGCCCGAACACACACAACGCCAGCATTAAACTCTCAACAAATCAAGCCCACCAAACTAAGCACGTGTACATGCACACCAACACGTGCCCGAACACACACAACGCACCAAGACCACGGCGCAGCTTCCACGCGTGGCGCTCAGCTGCTATTTGGAGACTCGTTTTTTGGACGTTGAACAAAAGAATAATCCACGCGCTGACTTGATGTGTTTTTTTTTTATTGTGCAACACGTGTTTTTATACACGTGGCATTGCTTTACAAAACAAAAAGCCACACTTCGCGTGACAGCCAGGGTTTGTAGACATTTATCCGAAGCACTTTTTACCCACACTTTTTGCATCTTAAGAAGATGTCATGCATGCCCAAGAGACACCTAATTCAATTTCGCCTACACACATGTCCGCTGTTCATGTGTCACTGTTAACTGGACCATTGTTTGTCTCTTTGACTGTTATAAATCTATCCTATTTATTTTCAACTGTCATGACACGGCCTGCTTTGTCGCGCTTTAAGGATCCATGCCGGCGACATGTTTGGGCAGAGGTTGTCAGCGGAAAGTTTTAGGGCGATGGGATTGTTGGTTTTAAAGTGCGTCCCTTTCTGCTGTGCAATCAATCAATAGGCGACTCTTCTGAACGATAACGAATGGGAGCACGAGGCTTGAACCAATCTACCCCCATGTTGATAGCACGCTGGCTTACCCCGCAATACGCCTCGCTGGGCCTCAAGACTCTTTTCAGATGGCTCATACCAAGTTTTTGCAGGAGGCAGCAATGCCGCTTTGTGAAATCCCAAATGAGTTTAAATTTGTAGGAAGTTTTTTAGCATTGGGATGTTTGGCCAATACCGGTGACATAGTAAGTATGTTTTAACGATAGGAGGACACCGCAGAGCCCAGAATAAAGAGGGAGAGAAGACAGAAACTACACGCAGGAAGATCCCAAGTCAGGAATTGCACCCAGCCCCTTCTTGCTGCTGCGAGGGATAAGCGTTACCCCTGTGACAACCTGCCCCCCACTTAGTCCCATGTCGGCCAGGCGAGTCATCGTGACACCTTTCACGTCACCGTGCGAGAGAGGGGCTAAGAGGATTTATTCCTGTAACGAGCACAGAATCATCTCAGAGCTCTACTTCTCATGCTATTTATTCCAGGGATGCCCAACATCCTACCTCGTTAATAGCTCCTTCTGAAATCAAGGCCTGATAATTATCATTGTCACGCTCTGTTATGATTATCGTTACACTATAGCATGCACGCTGTTTTTAGTGTATTCAGTAAAATAAATACGGATTTTCTCATTCTTGCATGCACACTGCCCATATGTGACTTTAATTGACATCATCCTGTGGCTATTTGTTAATTGAATGCAGAGCGAGGTTTGTTTTCCTTCTCAAGTTTCCACGGAATAAAGCATCAACAATAAAAGCCCGTGGCTTTATATTGCCGCAGTGTCTGTTTTCACTCTACGTTTGTGTAAACATCTTCATACCACTTTGTGTTTTTCATTGTAAGCCAAGCAGATGGATGCGCAATGGTCCATTGCCGACCGCTCCAAGGCACCGTAAATCCGCCGTGGGCTCACAGGACTCGAGATCTCGGCCAAGGGAGCCACGTGCGTGGGGTCGCCAGGCGCAGCGTTGATTGCGTTACCAAAATCAGCGGCTAAAATCGGAATCAACTAAATCGTATTTTGTACCTTCCTCAACGATGACCATGAGTGGATGAACAGTTTCAAGCGTGACAATTCTATTCTATTTCGCATGTATATATCGTCTTTTCCAGGGCGCCTTAAATGTCTACTCCGACTAACCGCCAAACACCTAGGCATGACTCACATTGCCAAATTAGAAAATTGAACCACAACTTACTCAACCGAGATCATACGCAGCAATCATCGCCCCCTGCTGGGAGACTCATGCCCCAGGTCCCGCTTGCAAATTAAAGTATCCTGGCCTCAACAGGTTGAACAACATAAACTTAAAGATGATGAAATTCACGAATATGAATGAAAAGAAAGACCAATTAATTGTATTCACGTTCTTGGAAACTGAAGTATAAAGAGGAACACCAAACATGGCAATTGCCGATGTATGTGCAGCATATACAAAATACTAATATAGATTAATATCCAAAATACTCACTGAATTTACTGATTGGCTGAGTCGATGATGTTGGGGTGGCGTTGCACGCCCCTCACACCAACATCAAGAGCTCAGAGTGTTTGACACAAAATATTTGGCTGCTTTTTTGGTTGTCCTTCTCGCGCACCTCCGATTAGCACGGCTGGCTAAGTACGGTGCGAAAGAAGTTCAGCACGCGTACATACACGCACATAGTCGAGTAGACTCGGAGAAAAATTAAGTGAAAATCCACAGCGTTGGGCTTCCATAAAAGTCCACAGGTTTCCGTGGACGAAACGAAGTCTGCGGCTAAGACGACCGCAGCTGACGACACCAACAACTGGACCGGTCACTCGCGTCAAGCGCCGACGGAGCCGTCGCTCCGCACGGCGTCTGCACATCGTGCGAGCTCCCATGCCCCCCCCCCCCATCCCCCACGACGTTCTCTCTCCTCTCTCCGAGCCAGTCGACCGCAATCGGCGATTGTGCTGACGCTCCACGCGCTGAAGGTTCGATGCCCGCATCGCAGCGAGGCGGATTGCTTTGTAAATCTGCTAAGTGGCAATCCGTCTTGCATCTGCAGTTGCCGCAGTCTACGGTCAAAACCGCATTCGGATTTGAATAGCGCGCAGCCATGCCAATGCTTCAATAAGAATAACGTCATTTGCTATTTTTCTATGTTATTGTCGTGCCTATTCTTTGGGCATTCTGAATAGCTGTTATAGTACTGTATTCAATCAAAAACAATTCATTTATAACATGCTACAGGAGAAGAACATTAAGAGAATTGTTTTATCAACGTAAGATTTGGCGTTGTGATTGCTACCAAGATGAGGCTGTGGAGGGAACCTGGTGGCGAGTCGCCACTGCTGAGCTCCTCGGTTGGAATCGGTGCAGTGACTTCATGTCCTGGTCACCAACGTCTGCATACACACAGACAATGATTGAGTGTGATGGGTGTTTGTTTGCTGGCCATTGGTGACCAGCCTCAGACCATGAACTCACTATGATTGAACCCCCCACTTAATCAAGGCGAATTGCCTGGATTAAAACCTCGGTCACACAGTGGTGCAGGCTCTGAGATAACCTCTGAGCCATCGAACCGCATCACACACACACACATATAGATTTGAACTCCCGTGCACTTTAAGGCAACACCATTTTCCAGTTTTTACTTAGTCCAACCAATATTGCAGCAAATAGTATTGATGAAAAAATGATTCTCCATTTTGGGATATAAAATCAAAGCAGTTTTTGATTAAGATTTGGTTATTAGAATATAAAAGTGCAGCACTTTCCATTTGCTTACTCACACCACTTATGCTAGAAGAGCCTCCACTATAATGAGCTTGATATATTGTTGTCTTTCCCCGCACCTCCGATTAGCATGGTTGGCTACGTACGGTGCGATAAAAGTTCAACATACATGCATAAAGAGCTACTTGTGAGGGTATTTTGGCCTACCCTGCCACGCCAGATCGACTTCTTTGAATATGTGTGAGTACCCACACTTCACATTACAGTACGTAAAATACAAAAGAATGTCAAGATTCTGGACGTTTTTCTGTGCCCCCTCCTGGACTAATTTCCCCATATTGACGACATTTTATGATCATGAAATGTCAATCCTGGATCTCCGCAGTGAACGGCATTGTGGGGGCACCCTCACAGAGCGTTGACAGCATCACAACAATTGTGAGCCAGACAATGAAATTGCCATGGGATCAACATAAAACTCAACAAGGTTACAGCCATGGGTGCAAAACACGAATATAATTTAGATGCGGCCACTTGGATCAGTCTCTTTGTTTCAGGTGAGGCCCATTGAGCTCAGAAATCGTTTTCACCGCGCTGCCAACAGACACAGGCAGATCTATCAATGCTCATTCTGTTCAACGTTTAACATTTGTTTAAAGTTTAACATTGACTGTGTCGTGCCCCCCCCCCCCGCACCCCACCTCCCTTTAGAACAAGGTCACAACTACAGAGTTGTTTCGGGTCACAGAGCCGGACAACAACTCATGGCACAGTGAAGCTCCAACACCGGGCATTGTATTTTATCACAACATTTATTGTCTGTACGAGTGGATTGCCATTTGGAAATTTCCCCTTGACTTTTGGGGCAATAGGTGGTATCGAGCCAAAGAGATGGCATTGTATTACCTCCAAACAATGTTAAAAGCAATAGGCCAATCTGTGTCTCTGTTGATGCTGTATAGAGTTTGGGGGCATGATTCTAGGAATCTGATTAGCCTTAATATGATTTTATTGCATCTTAATGGGCCTATTTCCTCTGGATCATAAAATCACAGCCAAGCTTATAAATTAAGGGAAATAATATTATAAATCGGCCATAAAATTTTATGCAAACATATCCGATTTCCACTGCTATGTTCACAATGTGTACATGGTCGTTACGATTTGAATACTACATACATTGTTATGGGATCTGTTTAAATTGTATTATACAAAACAACTATTAAATATAAGCAGGCGAGAGCAGCTTTTAGTGCTTTTTGAAAACTGAACTTGACATGGAAAATAAACAAAGCAATGTGCCGAAAGAAAACAGCAATGAATCGATGTGTCCTAACTACTGCGACTTGGTTATTAATTTTAAAAAAACAATGCAACAAAAACGTTGTGCACAAAAAAGCGTAGAAAGATGCATGTTTGTGATCACATTGACAGACAGAAAGATGAGCACATTGATGATAAAATAAAAAGACAAGTTAATCACATCACTCAAACTGTTAAGACAAATAAGAGGGCTTTGTTGAAAGCACGGTGCTAGAAGGCACGATGTCCAATAGTCAAAGTATAATTGCAGAGTCGATGCCAAGCAATGGAAGGCATCTGAGATGACATCTACCTAGGAGACGGTGCAATTCAATCAGCACTTGCATAGGTACTCGGTGAAGTCATATTATTATTATTATGAGTTAGGGAGGCCTTCATCCAGCAGTGGATTGACCATGGCTTACGACGACGACGAGAGCAGCACGCGAATGCTGCCGAGTTGTGACCACGCGCAGCGATAGGCGACGTGTCAGCACACCTGGCGGGCTCTCGTCGCGAAATCAACAACAACAACAGAACGACATCCATAACGAGCCACGCATTGCGATGTACAGGCTGCGTGTTTGCAGGGAGCCGTGTCACTGTAACAGTCGCACACGCAGGCGCTTGGCACCATTTCACTGGGGCATTTATGAGTTAGCGCAGCCCAATTGCTCAGGCCACTCTAAAAGCTATTTTGTTCTATATATATTTCTTTATTATGATTTTTATTTTGCCAGCGGATTGTATTTCAGCCTGTAGCACGGAAAGTTTGTTGTTCACTTCAATGTTTTTATCTGCGAAGCGCTTTTTCCCCATGATGCAAGCACATGGTAAGTGTGTCAATAAATGGGTATTAAATATCAAGGCCATCTAGATATAAACATATAATGGTTTTTACAAGCTGCATTGCCTTTCCATGCTTCTTGGTAGACTCCAGATAAAGTTATTGACTTTGCTCACATCACCTCCGATTAGCACGGTTGGTTATGTACGGTGCGAACGAAGTTCCCGTTCTCATCTTCGCTGAGCAGCGCTGGACTTGCACTCCACCCAGGTGTGGTACAGCAGTTATTCGATTGGGAGGTCACATTTGGTGGAAAAAAGTGTCGGTATTTACGTAATGTTGTATATTGAACTTCTTTAGCACCGTCCGTGGCTTGCCGTGCTCAATTGAGGTGCAGGGGAAGGACAATAACATAAACACAAAAATCAGTTTTAAAGAAAAGAGTTTTCAATGTAGAATGAGCTCTATAGGGCTCCGTTTAGGTGAGGCTCTTTCACCAGCAGTAGCAAAAGCACTGCTGATTAAAGGATGTTCCTTTACCTTGTCAGTGTAGCTCATAACTTTGTCCATGATAATAATACTTTCGCTTTTGTAGTTTTTTTCTCTCTAAGCACAAGCTGTACCTTCAACAGGGTTAAGTCACAATTGAGCACAACCTTTTTCAAGTCAGCTGCAATCGCTCACCTCTGAAAGCGAAGATGCAGTGATTCACGCTCTCTGCATTATCAACTTATAAAGGGGCCGTCCATAAATGACGTCACGTGATTTTGGACGATGTTTGACCCCCCCCCCCTTCGTCACACGGCGTCACAAAAAGTCAGACCCCCCCTCAAATATGACGTCACGATGCTCTACCCCCCCCCCCCACCCAAAACCATATTTCCATTTTGAAAATAAAACATGCTTCAAATCGCTTTAAACTATTGTCATTGTAGTGCGTATTTAATGAGCCGCTCCACTCTGATGTTGTAGGAGAAAACATGTATTAAAAAGTATATTTAATTAAGTAGAACGTGTTGTCTATATTTATTTAAAGTTGCGCATTTTGATGTGACCGTCACATTTCTCACCCCCCCCCCTCGTCACACATCGTCACAAATGTCTGACCCCCCCCCCCCCCTAGGTGCATGACGTCATTTATGGACGGCCCCAAACCCGAGTTTGAATTCCAGCCACGGCTAACAACCAGTGGCGACCGCGATTCTCCAACCGACACTCACCAGCAGTGCGGAGAAGTATGTGAAGGACCTCTCGTGACTAACACGGCTTCGGGAGTCCTTCATCCAGCAGTGGATTTACAAAGGGCTGTGAACGCAGCAATAACTATGAATGCAATTATCGAGCAGCACAGTTTTGAAAAATCACCAGCCTTCGGTGAATAATTTGTCGATACAATCTCATCAAATAATGGGCAGTGGGACTTGTATATTGCGAGTGTTGAATTATTAGAATGTAAAATACCATGCGTAAATCATACAAATATGAAAAATATCAAACTAAAAAATTGTTGTTAAAGACGCTTCATAAATAAACGACGTGCTTCTCGCTGCACATCGCGAAATAAACCCTTCCCACAATTCTTGCTTCATTAAAACCCCCGATTGGTGATGTATTTCACAGAAGAAGCGAAGCCTCTCTCGCCGTGTAACAAATTGTGCTGGACATTTTCTTTGCGCTGGCGAGATATTTCATACAAAAGCTGCCTTTACAGTCCCATCCGTCAGCAGTAAGTGACGTATCGTATATCCGTAATGGGCTTTTTGATTAACCAGAAATGTTTTCTCCAAATCAGCACTCGTGTCGGTATGTTGGAGTCCTCTAGATATATTGAACGGAAGCTTTTGTGCATTTCCACGCTTTAATCTTGTGCTAAATCGTGCATATGCAGACCCCTGTGTTCATTAAAAGGTGCAGCCTTGCGATTGCTTGCTCAACGCCACTGCCGGTGGAGAGTTTTTCACTCAGGGGAGAGCATTTCCCAGAGGGTATTTTGGTCTACTCTTCCACACAGGCTAGACATCTCGGAAGAGATGGGAGTATCCACACCATTAACCCCACTACGCAACGTGACCAGCCAATTGACTCATTTTAGTGTCCCAAGTTATCCTGCTGGGTGGACAGGGGCGATGGTTTTTAAGAAACTTGTCAGCTGTCACACTGGGAAATATGGATCCGAACTGGAGACCTCTCAATTGCAAGCCGGTACGATAACCATTACACCACAAATCAAATCTGTAAATGGCGAGAAAAACCCCATCATAACAGAATACTAGTGGAGGCTGGAAAGCAAACAAGATGCAGAAATGTGTAAAAAGCACACACACTCATTTGCACATATGGACCACAATGCACTTCTTCAGGAAATGAAAATGGGGGTTGTTGCAAATGCACAAAAGATCCTCATGGCGGTACCCCGGGGAACCAAATAATACAAAATGCCCGAGGCAATGAAATGTTTTATTTCTGGGACACTATTTTTCTTAACTCCGCGACTGGGGTACCAATCAATCCTAAATCAGTGCTACTCCGCGATGTCGAAACGCCAAACATCAGCATAAAAAATACGTTAAAATTCAACTCTGAATAGTGCATCGTGTATATCTCGTCGAGATGAGTCGATTGCCGCTTCGCCGACAATCAACAGACTATAAATGACTGCATCACGGGCATTATGCGAGAGCCGGGGTACTATGGAACCCCGGGGTACCGCCATAAGGTTCAAATGCCTGTGTGCGTTTTACACATTTTTGTGTCTTGCTTGAAACAGTAGACCACAGCAGCATCCCTACACTTATTATTCACGGAGTAAAGGAGGTTTTAGATGCGAAATTGTATGCACCTGTGTTCCTCCATGTTTGTGTACAAGGTAGAGTGGTGGTAGCACAGTGGTTCACACACTGAGCTACCCCAACACCTGAGTTTGATTCCCAGCCAAGGCCAACATCAGTGGTGAAGGGATTTTAAATTAATTCTGCCCCCACACCCACCAAACATAACCAGCGTGATGAAGTATGATCAAACAAACCACGTGACCAACACGGTGTGGAGAGGCCTTCACTCAGTGGATTCACAAAGGCCTGTATATTGTGATTATTATTAATTAATATATGATAGTGTATTATATTTAAACAAAAATAAGAATTGCTAAGTTTAATGTCTGCATGTTATGCTCACGTATAGAACAGTCACATGTCTATTCAATTTGTATTTATTCATAGAGCACCTTCACTCAAGGCGATTGACATCGCTTCCAACACAGTGACAGAGTAGAATGATGTCGATGGCAGGGGCGTGCTACGAGGATCGATGATTGAGTGACAGTGACAGAGGAATACTTCACGAAAGGGTAGCAGAGGGACGGGAAGAAGTGGAGGGGCGATGGGAAGGAAGAGGAAGCGAATGGGCAAGCGAGACGAGGTATGCTTGGAGAATAAATACGCTTCTGTTAATTTAATATAAATATTGCAAAGTTCTTTTCACTCCGAATATCAGCTTTGCCTGTGAGCTAGACAGGAGAGATGACAATACAGCCAACGGATGCTTAAATCTATCTGTGCGGAGCTTGGATTTTCTCTCGGTGACTCCGCTTTTTTTTTGCGCATGCCAACACACGAATGGGATTGCTTCAACGTGTCAATGTAAGGCACTCTTGATTTGTTTTAGTTTTGCGGTTCAGTGAGGCTTTTCAGAGTAAAGGGAATTGCTTTGTTTTATTATCAAGCACATTATAATTCGGAAAATCAGCCATCGAATCGGCTGCGTTGCAAAAACTGCGTGCTCAGTGTGTGTACACACGACAACACAACCAACACGTGGAGTGAGTGGAACTCGTGCAAGTCCTCGGGTGTTGTTGAGTGGCCGCTGAGCTTTTGAAGCACTGCCTTGTGCCATGATGCACACGTGTTACTACTCGTTGTGGCTGCCAAATGAACGGTGTCAATCACATTGGCCAAAACTGACTTTCACACTTTTACTGTGCGAAGGTCTTCATGTATAGCAAAATACATCAGAGTTACGAACACGCTAAACTGCAGAGGCTGCAGCTGCTACTGCCTGTCACTGCATATCATTTGATGAATGCACAAAGGGTATCACGGAATAGTCCACGTGGGCGCACGGTCTGAGGCCGAGTGAGAGGGACGGGAGGGAGGTGAGGTGGTTCGTCCTGCTTGTGAAACTTACCGCGCTGTGCTTAGTGAGATGCCCCATGAGCGAGGGGATTTTAAAGGTCACTGGAAATTGCAAAAGATGAAAGAGCCAGACGAGGGCAGAGATAAAAGAGGCGAACGTAAATGTAGTCGGCTGTTGGGTGCGTGCAGGAGCGAGTGTGTGTGTGGTAGACGAATGGATGGGGGGCGATGACGTAGTGCTGAGTGAAATGCAGAATGAAGCCAGCGACCCGAGTTCAAGTCCTGGCCATGGCCAACATTGGTGGCGAATAAATGAACCGGTCGCAGACCTCCCCGTAGTCGACTCAGCCTGCAATGAGTATCTGGTGCGGTGTGTCAACATCAGCCCTGGTGAGACGGAGGCAGCCAAGCGTGGTTCTGACCACACCGCCCCCTTGAGAACCGTGCCCGCCTTCATTTGTGCTCACGAAGAGCACTTCGGCCCAACAGTCTGTTCAAGGCTACATGGGGGATCTGTGCCTTGGTGGTAGACGGAGAGGTGGCGAGGTTGACCAGGTGTCTTTGTACTCGCCCCCCACTTTTGTTAATAAAAAGCATCTGACGTTCTCTTCGCAAAAAATGTTGGTCCGGTACCTCGTGTCCTTTAAAACGTTCGTTTTGAAAGTAATTGTTCACGTCGAAACACCGCACGTGTTTCGCTCGTTGTCAGGAATGCTTCACGGCTGAAGAAGACGTCCCTAAAACGAACATCACGTGCGCACTCTGAGTGTGCGGCCCGGCACCACGTGAGTGGCAGCTTGCGACACGAACGCTTTGTACGGGACGGAGAGTTTCTCACGCCGGGGATCTTCGCCGTTATCGACGGACTCAAGTATGCGCTGCGCCAGGAAGAGCCAGGTAGACATCGTTCCATGTATGCTTGATAAAAGCGTGGCGTGATGGAGCTTGCCACAGTTATGTATTATATCCATGTGTATAAATATAGTTTATTCAGTGTGCTATTTTAATTCACATCTTTCTCATTTATCCGTGCAAAGTATCAAGTTCATCAAATACACTTTTAGTTCCTTCAACTTAGGAATGTATGAACCACTTTGCTACAAATTGCCCTCCATTGAGGACCGGCATGATGACAGATTAGGAATGTGAACACAGTTGCCAAAACCGCTGCGCTAAATGATTATCCCTGCGTTGCGTCCACCAAGGAGATGAAATCAGCTCTTGGTGTGCAGGTGCTATTATTGCATTGTGGATATGGAGCTGAGTGGACTTGCCGATGACTGGCACCAGCGGTGTCAAGATTGCCCTCCGTGGAGGAGGCTGGTGGAGGACGCTACTGGGCAGTTGAAGGGAGTCGCCCTACAGCAACAACGGAGGGCAAAGGAGCGATGCTCACAACAACGAGCAGAGTGCTGTGAGGCTAAACACAGCAAGTTGGCACAATAGAGGGCACAGGTGGTGCATCGACCAGTCATCTCATTTAGTCAACCCATGACACCTGCTGGGTCTGTCGCGTGACCTCTTTGCAGCGGGCGTTCGACACTTTATGCGGCCTTAAAGTGCACTTAGCCTGGTACAAGCGCCGTGGTGATGTCACCGCCACTTAGCGGTTGTTGTTGTTGCATCGTAGGGCCACGAGTGATGGTGACTGCTTGGGAAGACCTTCATCCAGCAGTGTATCGAGCATGGCTGACGATGATTGTACATCAATGCGAGTTGGGTAGCAGTGTCTCTAGACGTCATTGCAAGCGTGCCCATTTCTTCTCGCGGCTTCTGTGCGCGCACTCTTTAGATCGCGTCCCATAGATAATGCTGCAAGGATTAGCGCAGGATGCGCAGATGAACCTGATAAGCAGCAGCGGCAAATGATCACCGGATGCCAGTGGATGCGCAGAGAAGCTCGTGACGGAAGGGACACCTCCTATATCGACTTTGCTCACGTATGTGCGCATGTGTGTACGTATGTGCGTATGTGTGTTGAACTCATTTCACACCGCACGTAGCGAACCGCGCTAATCGGAGGTGCGGGGGAAGGACAACAGACTTTACACAAAAATCAGTTCCAAAGAAATTAATTTTCAACTTAGATGATTTCAAAGTGCATAGCTCCAGTGGCTTCCTAACATCGGAAGGAAGAATGTTCCAGACAGCCGCAGAAGCGCATCTGAAAGCGCGCGATGCAGTGGCCGTCCTTGTTCGATGGCGAGCCACACGACATGATACACACATACGATGCATGATTGACATGTTTCTTTCCCATGACAGCGACACTCACTTACCGTGGCCTTCTTCCGTTCGTGGCGTACGATTTTTTTTAATAAGACGTTATCTTTGTGTTAACGGTCCCCAACGTGTTTTTCCTAATCAAGTTACCGGACCGCGTGTTTCTCAACGAGCTGCTGCTGATTTATTGTTGTCGGCGACACACAGCTGATGGTGAGATAGTCACCAACACGACTCAATGCTTTTCCGGTGCCAAGTGACGTTTTTGAAAATAAAAAAAGCCTGCGGTGTAGCAGTGGATGCCTGCATCACATAAAAACATGGTGGTGAAAAATCACAGAATTGTACTGATGCCAAAAATGTTTTCTTTTATTTTTGGCATCAGTGCATTTCGAAATAAAATACAGGACTGTAATTTAAACAACATTCCAACGAACTCTATCATTGCTCACTGCTCGAGTCTGTCACATGCAGACAGATGGATCAATAGTATCATACAGAACGTGGTCTGCACAACGCAGTGAAGGATGATTTGCCCATCCTCATGAAATCCATCACATTCAGCCTCGGAGAAACCCGCTTGTAAACGGCGCCAGTCTTGCTCAAAGAACCTACTTATATATTTCACGTGCAGAGTGTCATTACATTTGTATTTGTTCTAGATTGTGCCATCAGGGTCAGTGGTGCGAGATCAGCGCTTTGACCACCGAAGGCAAAGCAGCCACCACTTGGGGCCCCTAGCAGCTCAAGGGAGCGAAGATTCATGAACATATGGCGGGGAAGCAAATATCATCTCAAATGAAACACTTGCATTTTCCTGATCATTGTTGTGTTTTGGATTAGATCGCGTGAGCATACACAAGCAAATGCGAATCTAATCTGTACCGTATCTATCCTCTCGAATCTAACTCTTGTGTGTTGTGTCTGCATCTCTCATTTCATTTCACAGTGCCTCAACTCTATCTCACCTTATCTCATTCAAGCTCTTATCTTTTCTCGACATTTCTTTCATCTCAATGCATCTCTATCTCTTGTCTACCATCCCACTAGGATGTGACGTGAAACCCGCCACCACCCGACACAGCCAACTCGTAAGGTTTATCACGTAAACAAAACGTGCCAATTCGTTACGACTTCAGCACTAACCGGTTGTGTGTTGGAAAGTAAACCCACAACGTTTACAATTCGAGTTTGACGATTTGCCCGTAATTACAACCAGCCTCATCAGGCGACAGCCAGAGTTCGAACCCAACACCCCCCCCCCCCCCTCTATTATGAATAATATTGGCCTCGAAAGCCTACTACGTGTTAAATCCCGCTAGGATATTTTTAAATCGAAAGGGGGGGGGGGGGGGCAAAATATGTTTGCTCAGGGCGCCCAATCGGGGTGCAGCACCTCTGCACCTGCCCACCTGACACAGTCTGTCTATCGATACAATGAGAACAGCCCTCTCTGGCATTAGTGGGCACGTGTGAGCACACTCCGGTGTAGGGGACGTTACCCTAACTACACGACTTTGAAGTCTCTGACTCTTCAGCGCAATACAACAGGAGAGAAAAAGGACATCACCGAAGTCCACTGTGAGCACACTGCTCGCCCTTGGATACATTTCCAGATGCTCTGCTACTTGAACTACGTGCTGGGGTTTGTGGCGCGTTATACCATCTCCAAGGTGGGGCTCTGGGAGAAATCGTAACCTCAGGAAAACCGTAATATTGTGTAGGACCAAACCGGCAGTTAGCCGGTCGCCTAAGTGCTTTACCATGTGGTTAGATGGATGTCAGCTGGGACAAGGGCAGTTTATGACTCCAAGGATGGTGTGGGAATAGGGGGAGAAAGTTTCTAGTGGGGCACTTCTTTGGCTCCAACTACAGCTGGGATTAATCATGGTTAACCCAAGCCATTAATTAACGTACTTCTTCGTGTTTTAATTTACCAGGGCATCCATCCATTAAGCCATTTATTTATTTATGTGCGCTTGCCCGCCACTCATTCATTCATGCAGCCATCCACTCACCGAGTCACTCAAACATTCATGAATTTATTTAGAACAGTTTGGAAAATTTATGCCTATTATAATTCACATTCTTAATTAACAAATCCCTAAGAATGCATCAGATCTCGCAAGATAAGAAGGTGTGAGCCTGGATAGCGATTGGGTAGGGTCTCACCAAGCATAACAGGTGTTATAGGCTTCTGCAAGACTATGTTGTGCATTGTGATACTGAACTCTGCTCCAAAGTCTATGAAGGAATTAATTTATGAAATTACATTCATGTTTTGCTTTATAATGTAGGGAAACGTCTGAGAGTACACCTTCACTGACCAGCGTGGTGAAGTATGGTCAAGCAACTCCCATGGCCCGCACAGTGTGGGGATGCCCTCATCCAGCAGTGGATTGACAAACAAAAACGGCCGTATGTGCACATGAATATCATTTGTGTGGAATATTGGGCCGTAGGTCCAAGGCAGAGCACGCGAAATATTCTGTTGCAATGAGTTATTCGTAGAATTATGGAAGGAAATGTCAACAGGACTCTGTTGAGTGTCTCCAAATATAAAAATATAAACGTACGTTTTGGGTCCATAAGCCTGCTGGCTTCCGAGACCAATACCATCAAGCATCATTTGCTTAAGCAAGACAACTCTGGATCGGTTTTGACTTTCTGGGTATCATCAGCAGTCAGGCTTGTTAAACAGCTGCTGCCGGGTTACCAGATGTTATTGGCAAGAGCACTCAATGTTTACTCCACAAATAGCAATGCTGTAGTCGAGGTCAGAACTTTGGCAGATGAAGCAAGCAGGCATTAGAAGTATATCAAGTACTTATGAAGTGCACCATGTACATGAGTCATGAAGAACTGGGTACGCTTGTGTGTGGCGGTTTGCACGCTGCTGCCATCACCAGTGACGGTTATCTGAACCGGTCCTAGGCCTCCCCTAGGTTGACTCAGCCTCAAATGATGACCTGGTGCAGTTTGTAAATATCGTGGTGCTGGCCACCCATCGCCTCGTGTTCCGTGCCAACCTTCATAGGTGCTCGCTAACAATACTTGCCCCGAAAGTCTGTTAAGGCTATATGGGGGATCTTTGTATGTGCACGCTCTTTGTATGCCTGTGCATATTGGTGCTCACATTCGTGTGTGTGCGTTAGCGTGCGACAATTCAAATGCATTTGAAATCGACACGCCCAGGGGCGCTCTGGAAGGCTGCCCGCTTTTAATGTATCGTGCCAAACGCAGTTTGTCAGCCTCTGTAACTCGCGACCCACCGGAAATGCACGTGACTGGCTCAAGTTGAAAGGCAGTTTGGCAGCGCAGCTCTGCCTCATGTAAGTGCCCCCCCCCCCCCCGTTCCCTTCCTTCCCACCGAGCCACTCGTCGACCGAGAGGCTGCAGCTTGTCCGTCGAGCGTGCTGGGTGAACGCGACTAACAGAAATCGCCGCGGATGTTGGAGTTTCGTTGGTTTAAAAATAAATTACAAATTCGAAGTGAAATGCCGCATTGTCCAGACTCATTTGCGTGCCGGTCTGAACACTTCCACCGCACGGTGAAGGCGCAGCCCTGCAACGCTGTGCTCACGTGACTCGTGCTGGAAGGGCCTCCACTGCCGGGAACGCCCGAGAGCCCCGACAGATGGTAACTTGGCCTTCTCTTCCACTGCCATTTTTTGCTTTTGAACAATAATATTTTTTGGCTGGAATTTTTTATTATTATTAAATATTAAAATATCTCCAAACAAAAGGGGATATGTTGGGTACTATTTGGATATTTTATATTATTAATTTCCAATTTTGAATTAGCCGTTTCTAAAATATGTTTTGGAAATGTGTTGACTCCTTGATTCTGTTCAGATCCAGGCTTAAGGCATATTCATTTTCTCCTCTGGCTATGATCCTGGCTCTCTCGCTATGACATTACTTTTGCCATTGTGGTGTATATCATCTTTAGAGGCAGTTGCATTTACACGCGATACACATCCAAACTGTGAATCGTAATTTTACTGAAATGCTTCATATGTATGTTGAACTCTTTTTGCACCGTACATAGTCAACACGGCTAATCGGAGGTGCAGGAAATAAATTTGTATTCAACAATTCCACTACCATACTAGAATTTATACGGCTGTCAGGATGATAAACCCAGACCACTCAATACTTGCGTACATTTGTGACACCACGTGAGAGCCTTGACGAATACGCACACAATCTCTTTCACCGACTTTCTCAAATGTTATGGGGTCGTTGGTTTGAATTTAGCCATTGAAGGACATTTCATGCACAAGCAGCACCTCCTAAAGTTCAAATATAAATGCCCAGAACACAAACGCCCTTTATGGACTGGTGACTAACGCGGGCCGATGTGAGCGTGGGGTGATGCACACTCGTTCTGAACAAGTGTTTCAATGAAGTGAACAACAACACCGCAGCATGAACGAATTATGGTTAGGCGAATATGTCCTATGAGGAATGCCTTTCGTGTTCAATTCTTCCATAAATACAATTTTCCGATTTGTGGGCTTGATTTCAGATTCGTATTTAGTATTTTGGGATTTCAATATGTATTTATTTCCATCACGTTCTTTGTTTATGCACTGAATTTAATAGTTTTCATATTTTCAATATTAACCATTGAATTACATTTGTATTATGTACAGTTCAATAAGTAAAGCAATCATTGATATGTAAACGTAACTACTAAGTTATTTAAAAATGTAAGCAAAATGACGTCACATCTCATCAAACCAACGGCATAGATACAACAAATTCGGAGGATCCTAAAGTTTAGTTTTGGCTTGATATGAAATCATGACATCACGGGACGTGATGCCACAATTGGGACGTCACACCTGCGCCTTTGACTCCAAAATGTGTCCCACGTCATTTCGAATAACAATCACTTTTGTTAGCAAGAAAAACACGTTCAATTATTACATAACATAGATTATCCGAAAGTCCAAAATGAGATCTTTAAACATCAGAAAGTACAAAATGTTCTAATCCTGAACTTGCCCCTCGTACACACACAACGATACATTTGAGCATTCGAGCTCACAGGCAAACTAAACCTCCACGTGCTTGCCATGTTCACGAGTTTGAGGCCACATCCTAATATGCGAGCTACGGCTATGATGTTCCTTTGCTGTACAGCACGAGACCTACGTCTTGTTTTATCACCGCCGCCGTTATCGTTACAAATTCCCACTCGTGCCAGCAGCCCTGCGGCACAGAGTTAAAAGTTCAGAGAAAGTCCAGGCATGACGAACCTTCGAACGAGCACACGGCCGGTGTGTGCCACTCAAGTGAATCAAACGTTTTATGGGAAAGGCTCAAGTCGTGCGGTGACAACTGCGTCGCCTCGCCTCATGCGTCTCGGTGTCATGTCAACACGCCGGCTGAGAAGTAGACACACAATTACGTCACAATCATGATGATTATTCAAAGCCCTCCTTCAAAAACAAATGTGTAGGAATCTAACATGTAAATACAAAAGTGCAACAATGTGTTGGTTTTAAAGCGGTGTCCCAAGTGCACCGTGGAGGTGGCTGGTAAGATCGCCGTTGATGTTCCATGGGGCACCACCACCACACAAGTGGGGGGCACCACCACCACACAAGTGGGGGGCACCACCACCACACTAGTGGGGGGCACCATCACACGAGTGGGGGGCACCATCACACGAGTGGGGGGCACCACCACCACACTAGTGGGGGGCACCACCACCACACTAGTGGGGGGCACCATCACACGAGTGGGGGGCACCATCACACGAGTGGGGGGCACCACCACCACACTAGTGGGGGGCACCATCACACGAGTGGGGGGCACCATCACACGAGTGGGGGGCACCACCACCACACTAGTGGGGGGCACCATCACACGAGTGGGGGACACCATCACACGAGTGGGGGGCACCATCACACGAGTGGGGGGCACACAAGGTGGTCGAGGCGCGGCCCTGCTCACTCGCCCCCCCCCCGCCACCGCTGAAGGAGGACGCGCCTCCACAGAGTGGCACGGCCACCAGCCCCTTCATCGTGGCGAGCGACGTCTTGGAAGGAGAGGTGGGACTGCCCCAAATGTTACCCCAACAACACGCAACTCACCCGTCGACTAAGTGTCGTGTGCTCGCTGTTGGTATCGCTAGGAGAGCGGTGTGGGGGGTTTTGTTGTTTCACTGTCGCGCCGGGAGAATGAATCGAACCGGCGCCCTCTGTGTTCGATATTGTGCGCGCTAACCACTACACCACAGCGGCCTCCCACTCACAGATTATCTGCATTACTCTTTGGTCATTTAATTTAATTCCTTTCTACGTGACTTTACCGAAAGAACCAAAGAGTAATTCCTGCAGTCACGAAAGCTTCGAATCTAATGATCTACATTGCCCTGCAAAACTGTACGGAGCAATAACAACTCATTAGACTTTCCTGAGTTCTTCCCTTTTGCAGTGTTTAACTTTTGGTTGAATGAACTCGCAGAATGACCTAATTGTAATTTGTGTTTAAACTACAATTACAGTGTGTGCGTGTTTTGTACAACTTTCCATTGGTGTGGTCGGTATGATGAGTGGATAATTGTCAAAAGCCACGAGAGTAGGATTTCCCCCTCCCCAGCCATGAGTGAAGTCACTGCTGGATGAAAAGCCTCCCCAAGGCGCGTGGCTCATGGGGAGTCGTCTGACCACACTTCATCACGACACTTCATCACGACACTTCATCACGACACTTCATCACGACACTCCATCACGACACTTCATCACGACACTCCATCACGACACTCCATCACGACACTCCATCACGACACTTCATCCTGACACTTCATCACGACACTTCATCACGACACTCCATCACGACACTTCATCACGACACTTCATCACGACACTTCATCACGACACTCCATCACGACACTTCATCACGACACTTCATCACGACACTTCATCACGACACTCCATCACGACACTTCATCACGACACTCCATCACGACACTCCATCACGACACTCCATCACGACACTTCATCACGACACTTCATCACGACACTTCATCACGACACTCCATCACGACACTTCATCACGACACTTCATCACGACACTTCATCACGACACTCCATCACGACACTCATCACGACACTTCATCACGACACTTCATCACGACACTTCATCACGACACTTCATCACGACACTTCATCACGACACTTCATCACGACACTCATCACGACACTCATCACGACACTTCATCACGACACTTCATCACGACACTTCATCACGACACTTCATCACGACACTTCATCACGACACTTCATCACGAAACTTCATCACGACACTTCATCACGATCGTCAGCGCAGATTTGTGAAGGGAAGGCGCTCGAGGCGAATCAGACACCACTCACCACCTGCCGTCAGCCGTGGCCCCGAATCGCACTCAGACCGCCGGGTTCATCACACAGTGCGCTAACCGCTGCACCACCGCTCCACTAAAGACTGCTGCATAGAGGAAGGTTGATTGTGAATGTCCTGCTTCTGTAAGCAAACAGTATTTTCCATTGAAGGAAGGGGAAACATTTCGTGTTGATATTGTGTCCATCCGGGGTGAGTGGAGTCGTGCAAGCGGTTCACGCGCTGCACGCACAGTGTGCGTGTTGAACTTCTTTCGCACCGTGCGTAGCCAACCGTGCTAATTGGAGGTGTTGGGGAAGGACAACAGGCTACACGTTATGAACCCAGCGACTTGAGTTTGTTTCACCGTCACGGCTAACGTCAGTGGGGGCTCTGCTGGCCCTGGGCCACCCCTGCACGGACCAGCACTGACTAGCGTGGGGAAGTATGGTCAAACAAACTGAACCCATGACCGGCACAGCATGGGGAGGCCTTCACCCAGCAGTGTCTTTAGAGTGGTGCCTTTGAAATATCGCTCTTATTGCAATTGTTACATTAACTTTGTCCTTTCTCTGGCAACTTAACATTGTATTCGTTTTCCTAAACAGTATAATAGACATTAAGTTCATGAATTTAAATGAATGAGAGCTGCACCTAATTTACGTGCCCACCTTGTGCACAAAACAGCACGGGCAGATGCTCGCGAGCAATTACACTCTGAGTTGCAGAAGGGAACATGTGGATTGGGGAAGAACAACAAATCAGGGACATGATGCCGACTGTGATGGACGTGAAATGGGCTCGGGCAGGACACCGTTAGGAGGGTTGGTGGCTGAAGGAGGAGACTGGTAACGGAATGGCAGGCCAAAGAGTGTTCGCCTCCACGAGGAGAGAGCACGACCGCCACGGAGATGGAGCGACAAGATCGGTTGACGTGCAGGAGCGAGATTGATGGTACAGTAGCAGCACTGGATCCGTAGAGGGATGGCGGCGGTGTGGGGGGAGGCCTTCATCCAGCAGCGGATAGAACATGGCGGGTGCTGATATTTAACAGTGTCATCATGTCATTCGTTGTAATGATTTGTACATATTCTGTATCCAATTCCACACATTTATTTTAAAGAAAAATAATCTGTGGTATTTGAGCGGTTGTCAACCCCGTTACCGCCAGATAAAGCGGGATGGAACTTGTTGAACTTCTCTCGCACCGTACGTCGCCAGCCGTGCCAGTCGGAGGTGTGTAGGGGAGAGGAGAGGGCACCTCGACCCGCTCAGGGCTTCGGAGGGGCGATTCGTTTGCTCTCGAACAGTGTCGCTGACGACGCAGACGAGGCAGGCAGGAGAGGCGCAGGCGACGGGTTCAGAGTGTAAACCTCACACTCATGAGTTGCGCACTCGTTCCGTGACCTTCGGGTGACACGGCTAATAGCGCCGTTACGATTGCTGCCTTACCGCTGCCTGAGGGCGAGCGGTTTGTTAAAAATGTCTCTGATGATGTCCAAATATGGTCGAGTATAAATGCATCCTCTGTGGGGAGGCTCGTGAAAATATTGCAATTACATCCTGAAACAAGGTCCCTCTATTATAATGCATAAATGGACAAAAATATTCCTTTTATCCACCAAACAGACGCGGCTTTAATGCGACTCAAGCTGCCGGGATGGGGATACGAGCCCGACTTGGATTTATTTTCAGTTTCAAAACCAGCACGTATTTTAGCGCACAGAAGGACTTAATTGTCCATTTAAGCTATCCTATTCATGACCAGAGAGCCAATTTCCATCTGTAACTTGCCTTGACAGAGAGTTTTAGAAAAGTATGATTTCACGAAGCCAAATGTGATTTTAAACGGTCCCTGTGGTTTATTGCATCTTCCGCATGCATAATAAATGGGGGCGATCAACAACAGACCTGTCAGAAGCGTTTATCTGTCCTATTAATCATCTTCGCAAGAAAAACTGAAACAAATGAACGGATCATAAAATCAGCTGCAACATTTATCTGTAAAATCCCTATTTAAGATAAGAGGTTTAAAAAAAAAAAACTTTGAAAGTAAAAAAAACTCTGCTGGCTTACAAATCGGCTGAATTTATAACAAAGCAGATACTGAAGAAGGTCAACAACACAACTTATGACGGTGATAAATTAAATGCGTGGTCTTTCATGAACAATTACAGCTGTTATATGATTCATTGGAAATATAAATGGGGCTGCCTACCGATTCCCCAGTGCCCACATTTCAAGATAAGCGACTGCTGCCACACAGAAGGACGGCGTAAAAGTGCAGCTTCTGTCCCATTGCAAAAGTGAAAGACTTGTACTGGCTCAAACACACACAGCAGCAGCAGCAGCACCCTGCCGTCTGAGTCGATCAGCAGAGCGCGTGTGGTGGGGTAAAGTGTGGGCACTCCCACCGCCTCTAAGGCATCTGGCCAGCATGGAAGAGTAGGCCAACATACCCTCTGGAGTGGCTTACGAGAGCTCCCAGGAAGCGAGAATATGCTCATACTGAAACACGTGTTGAAGTAACACAAATATTTCCACTGCAAACTACAATTGGATAAATATTTCCTACACGATTAATTCCTTTGAACTATGAATGTTGCTCAAGAGAGGCGAGGGTTAGTGGATCACGCGAATCTTGTGAAACTCCCATTTCCTGCGGGCGTCGAGATACTCATACCCTGGCTTGCCAGGAGCATGTGGTACAGAAAGTGTGGACTAATCTCCATTTGTCACATCTGTGTGGGATAGGGGTGTTGTCCTCTGGCAAGCGTCAGTTTTATCCGGGTGCTCTGATGTCCTCCTGCACGGAGTATGAACGTTCATTAATTGTCTGAAAACATTTGAATGGATGCGGCCCCGTGTTTCCGGATTGTGTGGGTGGTGCAGTTGCTGCAATTACGCTACGATATAAACGCTCAATGTCATTTTTTATTAAAATTGCCCTTCACCCAGCAGTGACCTGAGAGAGTAATTTCAGGGCTGTTCCTTTATCGCATCGCGCACTTTTAGAGGTGCTTGTGCGGCCGTCTGAAACGCTCTTCCTTTCGATATTAGGGGCTATGCACTTTTAAATCTAGATTGAAAACTAATTAATTTAGAATTGCTTTTTGTGTTTAGTTTGTTGTCCTTCCCCCGCATCTCCAATTAGCATGGTACGCTATGTACGGTGCGAAAGAATCTCAACATACTTACATATTTACCGTTAACGTATGACACCGTGTGGTATTACAAATAGCTGAATTGTGTGGAGCAAGGACAGACAATGACAGTCCAGCGACCAGTAATCTATGAGTTTCCAAGCAATTCTCATTGAACGCATATCCGTTTTCTTTTATTGTTGATTCAAAATGTAATGGAAAACATCGCAAAATAAAGTTTCGATCTACAGGTGTTATATATACATGTGCGTGTGGCCAGAATGTGTTAGAATATTTCATGTATGCGTAATTGGGGAGTGGTGGTGTAGCGGTTAGCGCGATGCGCTATGGACACGGCGAAGCGAGTTCGATTCTCGCTCACGTCCAACACCAGTTACGATTTTTCTGAGTCAGTCCCGGGCATCTCCTAGGTCGATTCAGCCTCAAAAGAGTACCTGGTGCGATGTGCAAGCATCGCCACTAGGGAGACAAAGGCGGCCGGGCGTGGGGCTGGCCACTCACCCCCTCGTGTGCCGTGCCGGCCTTCATAGCAGCTCGCTTACAGCACTTGCCCCTACAGTCTGTTAAGACCACTTTGTATATAAAACTTGTTTGTATTCTTGTGTGCTGCGTCGTTTTTCTTCAATGAAGGTTTGCCCTGATGCGAGTGAGGTCTGAATGAATGCTTCATCTCAAGACACGACAGCGATCGGCACAGTTGGGATAAAATTGGGGGAAAGTATAATAATGATATAGTGTATAACGTGTAACATTTATTCTTGCACATTGCAAATTCTCCCAAGAAGTGGCATTAAAAAAAAAGTTCAGATGAGAGACTGACATTCATTTAGAAGACATGCGAATATTGCACCTTTCATAAATATGTTAACTGATTAAAAGGTGCACATTATATCAATGTGTAGCTGTCCATGAATGTTAAAACAAGCTTCGTCAGAGAAGTGGAAATGTACATAATTAAATCCGTTGCACTTGCATCTATTCGCTTATTTTATTAAAATGCCGATTTTCTTTGCTTCGAAATTACTTTGCAATTGCACGTGAAATTAAAGATTGCATTTGTCTGCAATCTCTCTTGAATGCTTTTATGAGCCCTAATTTCCATCTATTGAGCCATATTTATCAAAATATAGTTAAAACGCAAGTGCTCTGGGGGTGTGCGATAGCGGCTGTGATAGATTGTCTTACATGTGACAGTAACGCGACACTACGAGCAGACATTCTCGGGACGGAGAGTGAACATGTGGACAACTATACGTTGACCAGAGGCAGGCGGTCTCATGCTGATGTTCCGGTGAGGGACGTTTAACCAAATATTGTCTTGAGGGCCTTATAATTGTTTTGTTTTGCGTGAATGCTACACATGACACTCTAAGAAGAGATGATGGTTGATGGTCAGCCGCAGAATGCAACGAGGACGTCGAGCGAGTAGATGGAGCGATAAAATTAGTTTCATGTGCAGGAATTAAAGGCTTCAGAATTCAGTCCCTGAAAATTTCTCCCTGCGCCAAGAGGAAATTGTTCGGAACGTCGCGCGGAATGGCACGTGGTGCAATTCAAAAACTAAATAATTCGGCTGCCGAGAAACTCGCGGCATGTGAAGCGAAACGTCGGACACCGTGTGGAAGAGCGCGCGGTACAACGGGGGAAACGCGTCGGCGAGGTGAATGCTGCAGGAAGTTTTCTGCTGCTGTTGGCAGGGGCCACGTGAGCTATGGGGCCTGCCGATTGAAGGACAATATCACTTGTAATAGAGGTTTTTTTGGGTTAGATCGCGTAAATATATAAATGTGTCGTTAAACCCGCCACCACCCGACACAGCCAATTAGTAGGATTTGTCACGTAAACAGAACATGCCAATTCGTTGGAGAGTAAATCCACAACATTTACAATCTGAGTATGACGTTTTGCCAGTAATTACAACTAGCGATCTAACCCCCCCAAAAAACTATATTATGAATGACATTGGTCGCGAAAGCGGTGATATTGGTCGCGAAAGCCTACGTAGTAAACACAATTTTACTGTTGCGCCATTTTGTTTGTCCGTTGTGGGGAATTGAGAAATAATAATCATCGTCATCATTGATGGTCAGCTGAAGAGTGAAACTTCTAAGAGGACGTGGACCGAGATTAGTTTCAAGTGCAGGTGCCGGGTGGGTGGTTACATCACAGGATTATGAGAGGCGGTGGCGACTTGGGGAGGCCTTCATACAGCAGTGGATTGACCATGACTCAAGATGATGATGAATATCACAAAATGTCCATTTTAATCAATGGCTAAGCAAGTGAGATTAATATATATTGATATTCCATGCCGATAGTGTAGATCACCAGTTTAATTGTGTCAATCAATGTCGTGCCTTGCTGGTTTTCTATTTGGTACGTAAAAAGACAACTTCGGTGTGCAGACTCGTCTGTTTATCCTTGAAAAACTGGTCATTGTAGCTGATTATCTTTAAAAGAAAAAACATTTGGTGATGTTGCCTTGGCAGTGGTGCCAAAAAACAAAAAACACAAAACTAAACCCAGCGGGCAATAACACAGTGGCCTGAACAGGAACACTTTACAATCGCAGATGATTGTGAAACCGTCCTTATTCAGAGCACATACATTATTTTTTGTTCACATTCATATAAATAATTTATATGCTGTGAAAAAGGGCATTACCCAAAACTTTTATGAGGCCACAATGTTATTGACCAATGTGTTGAGTTTCTTCTTGTAAGGGAAATTCACCCAATAAAATACATTTGACTAAATGTGGCTATGGTTCACAAATGTAATTTAGGTTAATCTTAAAACAAACTGAATCAACTTAAATAAAACCGGTATTTAGTATAATATTAATAACAAAAATACTAACTTAAGAAAAGTTCTCCAGAATTTATAGAAAATGTAAAAGTTGCCGCACGTTTTTCAGAGTTTAAATAGAGAACGCGGCGAACGAGCTTTGGCCACGTGCACGAGGCAGCCCTGTCAGTCCACGCCTGGATATGAAGTCCTCCCTGCATCGTGTGAATCACGTCGGCTGTTTAACCCTTCTGCACCACGCTGGACCAGTTGTTGTTGCTGCAACGACAACGGCAACAACAACAACAACACAAAAGTGATAACCTCAAATTGTCTGCCAATTACCATCATTGCTTAGAAGGGATGAAGTTGCAGGCAACCCCGGAGTAACCACAATGTATTACACACATTCATTGGTGGCACCGCACCGGCAGTGGTGCACAGAGGCAGAGCTAATAAACATAAAAAACCCTCAATGCATTCGTCAATGACGATGCCTTAAAAATGAAGAGTATGCAATCAAGTGACGTCCCGGGCAGCGGCCTTCCTCAACTTGACAGCACATCGGGAGGTGGGAGAGAGGTAGAGGGGTCCACGTCTCTGTTCGCACCATTAATCACCGACGCACTGCAGACACAAAATGGGCATTAGTGGAGGGGTGTGTCTGCTGAAAGGGACATCTATCCAAGCCCTGTAATTCAAGATCTCTGGTCAATAATCCATCCTCTCCGATTCCAATAACTGTACATCAGATGAAGCATGCAGTGCGATGTGCACTTGAACAGGCCTCGTGAGATACGAGCGAGCGTATTTTAGCAGAACTCCGCTCTGTGCCCCACGTGAAATATAAAATGTTGTTTTTATACCATCAGCTAATTTGGTATTCCAGAACCAAATATGATGCATTGTTTAAGCGAGAAAGATCAGCACGTAAACTCTGGACTGGGTTTGACCTTCTGGGTCTCATCAGCAAAGTCATCCATGAACAGACAGCACGCTTTACAATATGAGCGTGTGATTCATATAAAAAACACAACATTTATACGCCATTATTTTTACATTAAGGAACAAATTAAGCACACATTTGATTCTAGCAATCAAAGTGATTACCACAATCATCAACGTTATCCATCAGTTTTGTAGTAAACGAATTTATATTTGTACAGTACAATGTCGCATATCCGACATGTGAATCTGTGAAAAAGTGGATGTGTGAACATCTATAGAAGGTGACAGTTACACTGTACGTATGTTGAACTTCTTTTGCACCGTACATATCCAACCGAGAGCGGAGGTGCGTGAAAAGACAACAAGCTCAGCACAAACAGCAGTTCCAAAGAGAAGAGTTTTCAATCTCGATGTTAAAGTGCATGGCTCCAGTGGCTTCCTAATATCGTAATGAAGCACGTTCCAGAAGGCCGCAGTAGCGCATCTGGAAGCGTGCGATGCAATGACTGTAGTCGTTCGATGGCGAGCCAAGGCCGCTTCGAGGATAACCGGAGTTTACGTGGTGATGGTTTATGCTCCTTGACGAGATCAGCGAGGTATCGTGATTCATTTGTGGCAAGCACTTTGTGTGTAATGAGGGCAACCTTATATATTTGTGCAGTATCCTGCACAAATAGGCTATTGTCGGAAATAAAGTGCAATCAGCTCTGAATACGGAGAAATGTGTTACGGTGCTTTAGCAGTAAGTGAATGTACGAGAAATTAAAAATACTTTACTGCATGTGAAGAGGTCTGATTTGTGAACTATAAAGAGAATATAATTACTTATTTGGTGATGCTGCACTGGTAGTGGTGCACAAGCACAATAGAAGAACAAAACACCCGCAAACGTTCGTCAATAGCCCTGTGGCCTTCAAAGGAATGAAATATGACAGATAACAGACATATAACAGACATATAACATAGATATAGCAGACGGTGTTTTGGGCATTCAACCTTCTTCACAAGGAAATACAAAACTGCTACGAAGAAGGGACATTGCCTGAAACGTCACCTGTGATATGTTTTGTTTTAAGGCCATGGTGTGATTTACAAATTCGTTGAGTTTATAGAAACGGACAGTTACACCACGCACAAATATCGCACTGGGTGGCTCACTGGTCAAGGCGGGCGTGGGACGGTCGGACATGCAACGTTGTCCCGCATCTATCATCTCAAAGCCGCCATCTTTCAATGGCGGACACAACACGCACGAAGTGATTTAATAACGCCTCTGCTGGCCACTTTGTTGTCTCTCTTGCTGTGTGTGTCGATGGGGGGGGGGGGGGGGGGGGGGGGGGGGGGGAACACAGCTTTTAATAGAAGCTCAATACATTTAGCTGCGCTGTCTCTAAAGGAGGGATTTCGTTGTAAGTGTTGACTGAAACTGGAGGCGTACTGGGGAACCTGATCCTGCAAGAGGACATGCGACTCATGTTAGGGGGTTTCATGATGCAATTACACCCTTAGTGCTTGCAAACCCACGATGCTTTGAGATCAATGTTTTCCTCTCATCCCATTTCAGTGATCATTTGTTTTGCCCATTAACCCGTTATACCCTCCAGGAGGCACTGAACGGTGTCTTCGGTCTTCCGAACGCTGCTTGTAATAGGGCAATAGGTGTGGTGGTGTGGTGACGTGCCGCTCACCCTCTGTTTCTATTCCTGATCATGACGCAAGATGCCTTGTGGGTGGCCGTGCATCTTGGGAGCATGTTCTCAAGGAGAGTACGACTATCGCGGTCATTTTTAATCTGGCAAATTAGCACACGGTACTCCAAAAATACGTCTCGAGGACAGGTCAATAAGTTAAAGAAATTACAATATAATGACACCTTAATATAACGATACAATAATGCTCTTCTGGCTCCCAATGCAATTCCAGGTTACTTTTCTATCCAATCCTGGATTAAAAAAAAAATCACACTCAGTTTTCATCATCATCATAATTAGCATCCGTGGACATGCCCCTGTGCCCCTGTGCCCCTCTACTCTCACTCTGTTCGCCTCCACAAGCAAACTCTCCCCTGACCACCAAGGAAATCTCTCGAAGCCACCAGTGATGCTTTTACTCGGTGGGAAGTCACCCTTGGCCTCTGATGCCCCCCGACCGCCATCCATACAGCCAACTTCCTGCCCTGTCCCAGTCCAAGCCCCAGGCTCTCCTCTCCGCCCCTGCCGATGGCTCCCTCTTCTCTTACAACGATAAGAACTGTCAAACGATTTGTATGCACTTCCTTTCCCCATTGTGCACATTCCACTGTTTTGATAGCACCTTGAGATGTTGTTGCACTTAGAGAGTCTAATTAATCCACAAAATGATAAACTAAGCGTGTCTAAAATCGTTGGAAAAATTCCCGCACTCTCTAACTTAGACAAATATTTCCAAGACAAATGTAATTTTTCATATATATGTAACAAGGTATGCATTTACAATAAACATATTAATTAAATTAGATTCACACATTTAATGCAATATAAATGCAAACTGATAATTAGTTATAAATTAACATGCTATTATAGGAGTAAGCTCATAAAAATATACCACCTGTCGTATTATCAACATCCGTAACCTACAAAACATATTTCATCGGTATGAAGCCTACATGTTAAACGGTATGCAATTATTGTTAAGTGAGTTTTTTTTGTTTAAATGTTTTTAAATATTAATGTGTCTTTATACATGACTAGGTGTAACCTTGGTTCGCCCTAGAAACATAGGCAAAGTATCACGTGACCCAACGAGTATGTATTCCATCTGGTCAAATAAGCGATAGCACGCGCTAAAAATGATTTAACCAGAAAAACAAAACGTAAGAATCTGCCAACAAATATCTCGATGCCATCGACAAAGAACAAGTTGAAGTGAATTTAAGTCTCCACTTTCATATTCGTTGTTTGTTTTTGGCTAGGCATGCGAGAACATGCCTGTATACGTTTTGTGGTGCCCCTACATTTCAATTATGAAGCGATTGTTGGTGGCTATTGATGGGTTTACACGAACTGCTTATTGTTGGTGGTTATTGATGGGGTTACACTAACTGCTTATTCAATATTGGAGCGTTGTTCTGATGATCTCGCTCTGTTGCTGTCTAACGTGAATTTACGACAGCACCGCTCGCTTGCGCACGTCAGGCAATGCTTTCACGATAAATCGGCTCTGACAAATACAGAGCAGAAGAGATGAAAGCGGGACTCACGCTTTGGCCTGAAATGGCCTCAATGAGACGCCCTCGTCGCATTGTCAGTTCCCTTGGGTGTGGTGGGGGGTTGCAAATGCCTCCATACCACCCACCCACCCAATCTCCTCCCTGCATGCCTCGTTCTGCGGTGGAGTCGTGGTTCGCACACTGGATTTGCAACTCAGAGGCCACTGGTTCGATTCGATTTCCCGGCTGTGGCAGTTGAAATAATGGTGGAAATTCCTTAAATCTCCCCCCCCCACCCCTGTCCACCCAGCAGTATTCGTGAGTCCACCACAGTAAGTCCATCGGCAGCTCGTGTGCGGTGGACTAACGCGTGGCCAGCGTGGGAGAGGAGAAGAAATGCCCTCGACAAAAGCTCCGAGAGTTCGTGACGGCCCTTCCACCAGCAGTGGCACGAGCAATCAATGCCAGGGCTAGACCTTCATCTCGTTAAATGTGAAAGTATCAATATTATAACGGTGAGCAGTGAACGTATGACCACAGCTTTGCAATTAATTTTCATACTGATTCTAAGTCGCCCTCACTGATGTCTCCCCCCCCACACCAATGTGTGTAGATACTACTGACTATTGTATGTACATCTACACACCCTACAGATACTACTGACTCTATTGTGTGTAGGGTGTGTAGGTAATTATATTTGGGGAGTGAATTGTTTTCAACTTGTTGGATCAACTTTTGACCCCCACATCTGGGGAGGGGGGGGGTCCACTTTCTATAATTTTCTGATTCAGGCCTTCTGAAAGGCTCTCATAATTTAGTTGATGGACAAATGGAATGCCGAGATTTCATAATGGATGTAGCTGGTCGCTAATCTGCAGCTGTCCACGACCCAAACCTATTTTTATCTGCAGCAATAACGATCTACGTCGCTCCTTAAAATCCACACGTTTTCTAAATCCGCTGCTGGATTAGGCCTCTCCGCGCCATGCTGGTGATGGGAGGTTATTTTACCATGCTTTACCACGTTGGTCGGTGCTGGTGATGGAGGTTATTTTACCATGCTTTACCACGTTGGTCAGTGCTGGTGATGGGAGGTTATTTCACCATTCTTCACCATGTTGGTCAGTGCTGGTGATGGGAGGTTATTTTACCAACTTCACCACGTTGGTCAGTGCTGGTCGGTGAAGCGGGTGGAGGAGCTCAAACGCAGAGGCATAGAAGTAGAGTACAACAAACTAATGTTGCTGCTGCCCACCACGTAGCCCCGCAGCCTGTAGCACCTGCTATGCCTGGCGGTCGGCTCACCCCTGCTTCGCTTCCGAGATCTCACGAGTTTGGCCGCGTTCCCGTGATTTCGTCAACACTACAGTATGCTCCAACCTGGAGCTATTTCAAGAATTTTCAGTCGTGTAAATTAATGTAATTTTTTTTATTTACCATGTAGGCATTGGCGACCAATATTATTCATAATAGAGGGTCTTTTTTGAGGTAGATCGCATAAATATAAATGTTAGTGTTGTGGGATTACTTCCAACACACCGGTTTGCTGAAGTAACGAATTTGGCATATTTTGTTTACGTGACAAACCTTACTGATTGGCTGTGTCGGGTGGTGGCGGGTTTAACGACGTATTTATATATTTACGTGATCTAACCAAAAAAAACCTCCATTATGGTTATTTTTTGGCTCAAGCTTCTGCCTTCTCCTCGCTTTGTCCCGACAGGCTGCATGCGCAGACATTTCCCCCTGTTTGTCCATGCTCCATTACTTGTGTCCGTCCGCTAAGGGTTGAAACGTTGACCCATTACTCTGCTTTGCACCCTGAATGCTACTGCAGTTATTACGTGAATGGGTTTGGATACATTGGACCTCAAAGGAAACGATCATCCAAGCGCTGCCCGTTAATTCTAATCGCTTGTTTTATGTACACTTGACCAAACTAGGCATTTTTTTTAATGCAGCTAGGGAGGGATAAACAGAGTAAAGCTGCATATGAAATGGCCTGCAATTCGGTTTCGCCTCGGCACATGAAGTTATGTGCGCTGCTGAGTTGTTTACTAACAGTGCATCACCAGTGCCAGTGATCCTTCTTCCTCAGTCGCGTGTTTACGTGCGGCACTTTCCCCCTGCGCCTTGACGCAAATAGATGACTTCCTGCCAGATAAGACCTCCATCGCACAATGTCTGGACAATGTCATCACATTCTATTTGTCTTCTAAAATTTATGGGATGAGATTGTGCAATGCTGAGGCTTATGGCTTTGGTCAAGATGTTTGAGGAACCTTTCACGGACCTCAGTGCGTTTTAAATGACGCACAAACGGTGAAGGCGCAAGCCTGCAATGGCTTCTTAATGCCACTGCTGGTGGAATGGCCTCCACTACTACAGGGAGACCCCATGGAGAGAGCGTTGTGGTTTACTCTTCGATGCTAGCCAGATGCTTTGGAAGTGGTAGGAGTAGCCACACTTTTCCCCACCATACACGACTCACTAACAAGTGCAACAAGGGGAATTGGGCGCTTGTGGATATGAAAAATAAACGTACTCGTTTTGTATCTGAAATGTAAACAAAGCATGCAGTTGTATGTATGCATTTTATCAGAGCTTCCAGGAATGGAACAGGGATATTTATTTATTTTCGTTCAATACCAATAGTTAGGGGGAGAAAATAGCTGAAAGCGTTTTGATGAAAGTGCAGCTTACTCGCCTCTGAGGCTGAGCCAGATGTATTTGGACTGGTTTGTGTAATTGTAGTCGGTTTGGATTTTATTAAAACGGACGAACAACGAGCAGCTCTAGACACTGGTCAGGAGGCCACGTGCTACATTTAATTATGATATCCTGCAAAATAGTATGTTTTGTTGAAAGAGCAAGCTGCGATGGAAGTTTGAAAACTCTGAAACTTAACAGATATGTCATTATGTAGAGCAATGCTTGCACCCTGCCTGACTTGACAGCTTGCATTGCACTGCCGAGTCACACGTGAGCATTATATTAAAAGTGGTTCCATAACCATTTAAACATTTCGTATTTGGACCAGGCCAACAATAATTTTCCATGAATTCTGAATTTGAAAAGTTTCAACTCTTAGCTGGTATGCATTAAATGCAATTTTAAAGAGAACCGTTGTATTTTCTTTTCACCAGTCATATTTATTTAACATTGACTTTGTATAAACCTCAACAAGAAATGTAATGCATTTGACTATTATTGCCCATTGATGTCACCTGTATAACTCAACAGCAAATGATTATATTCCTCCAAATAATTTATCTGAGAAGAACGTTTCCATTGCTTAAAAACATTTCCAAATTACTTTAATTAATCTCATTATCCAGAGTTGAGAAACACGACAGCGTAGGTTTTAGTGGTCATGCTCTGCGGCTCTGCGCTGTGTCTCAGGGTCGTACCGCGCGCTGTTCGGCACGATGTCTGACGTTTCGCTCCACGTGCTGGGAGCTTCTGCAGGAACTGTACGAAGCATCACACCGAACTACGTGCACGCGGTACAACCAGAAACGCATTATAGAGTTTTATTTATTTTCTGCAGTGTAAGCCCCTTGAACTTATATTCATTTTGGTTTTGCAAAAAAAAAAACCTGGCGCCTTGTGAGAAAAAAGAAAATCTCTGTGATGCAGATCAGATAGCAGTCACAATTGCGTACGTGAGTCATTGTTTTGGTGCATTACTCTCGTCAGTCTCGCTGCCCTTTGTGAGGGTCTACCGAGGCAATGTGGCATCACAGCTGATCCTCTGTGCACTACCTACGCATCCATAGATCCCCGTGTATACATCAACGGAGATAAACAAAGGATTTAGAAAATTATCCTGGCAGCACTAAGTCTGCATCATTAAATATTAAAGTATTTGCGTTGGTTTTAAAGGGCTCTAGCACTCCCTCTGGCATTAATTATACAGACTTCACATCACAGAGATATTACAATTATACTTCTGATACAATTATTATTTTGTATTTGTCTTATTATTATTATCATCATCATCATTATTTACAGCCCATTATTGATCCACTGCTGGATGAAGGCCTCCCCAGTCAGTGTCCGTCATGGGAGCTCTTTGAGCCATACTTCACCATGCTGGTCAGTGATGGTTGAAGGCTGCCTAGGGCTCCCTCTAGTGGAGGGCCTTCTGCCAGCAATGGGGTGAGTGAGTCAGTGCAGGACTGCGCCTCTACCATCGTGACCACCCTGTCTGTATGAGAGGCTGACACTGCAGGTCGTGGCCGCTCTTCAGAGGGCAATGCGGAATGGACTCTGAAGAAGAAAGAGTGTTTCTGTTATTGTTTGGGGTTCAGGCAAATATATCAGGGATCTCTGGAGAAACCACACTTAATTCTTCCATTAGCTGGCTTTGCTTGGATCAGCAGACTTCCCTTCATTTGTCCATCATAAAAAGCAATCATAAAACTTCACGCAGCACTCAAGAAAAATCATATCACTTACAGGACCAGTTTCACTAATAACCTGAAAGCAATTTGTTTTATAAATATATTTATATCAGGGTCAAGCAATTTGTTTTATAACTGATTATTTAAAAATATACACATTACTATCATCCTTATTCTCATATATATTTAATGTCTTAACATTAAATCACATTGTTTCAGCTATCACTCGCTACTGATGTTAGCCGCGGCTCCAGCTCCCCCCACCCCGCCCCCTCCCCTGTCACCAGATGCAGAACAAAAAAAGGGAAAAGACTTCAAACTAAAACTCTGAAACTGCAGAAAAGTTGCGTGATAACTTCTTTCGGTTTTCTCCCTCTGCTTGCATTCAACCCTTTTCCTTGTTGCTCGTTAATCGAAAATGTGTGTCGACCGTGTACCACCTAAAGTGTAGACAATTCCCACAATGGAAAGTTAACATTATCAACGCTGCCAATTGCCATTTATATTTCGATAATCTGATTGAGAAATTAACAAAGCAAATGACTCTGGCCGTGGCTGTGGTTGTCAATGATGCTCAGTGCTTCGACTGGCCAGGTGGAGTCGCTTGAGTTTGGGCCACATTCGAAAGGACAGGACAATTGGGGGCGCGGTGCTTAAGAGTTCGCGCGATGTCTACAAAGTATTCCCGGAAGTTGCCCAATTTTCTGGTTCACGGAAAGCAGCAAATGAGGGTCACAATTGTGGCAAATTAAACAGCTGCACACATCAATACAGGGCCCAGGTTGGCTTGGCGAGACTGAACTATGATGCAAGAGATTCAAAACTACAATAACAAGTAACCTAACTACTCTACACATGGTGCAGTTGCGTTGTGACCGATACAAATGTCAAGATAATTTATTATAGTTGCATTGGTTTCGACAGACGTTTGGATCTTGTTTGCATAAGTGATATACAACACGACCCTGATGTATTCCCACCAAATTGCACTGACCATGATGGTAAAGTATGGTGTAATAGCTTTCATGATCCACACAGCATGAGAAGGCCTTCACCCAGCAGTGCGTTGTTAAAGGTCTGTACATTATGACTATTGTCCTAAGAGTAGTAGTTACATGGGTACAAAGGAGAGTGCACACATTTAACATAAAGGATAAAGGTGCAGCCCTGCATTTGCTTGCGCAAGGTACTGCCGGCAGAAGAGCGTCTGCTAGACGTAGATCTAGAGCAGTGTTCTTCACTCATTCTCAGAGGGGCGCCACCTTTACCACGACGACATCCGTGTGAGGGCCGCCACGCCGCCTGCAAGGGGCGTTCCCACTCGCTGTGTCTTGTCGGGGGCCGCACTAAAGGTCACCAGGGGTCACCAGTGGCCCGCGGGCCTTGCAATGAAGAGCGCTGCTCTCGAGTATTTGGCCTACTCTTCCTTGCTGGCCAGACATCTTGGAAGATGAGGGGGTATCCACACTGTACCCACCGTGCCACCTGACTATTGACTAGCGGTGGTGCACCCATTCGTATTTCTGGGTTGACCGAGGCAGGAAGATTTAGGAAACTTACCCGCTGTTTCAACTGGTGACTGGTGGATTAAACCAGTTAACTCTGGATAACATGTTATAAGCATTGCAAATATTGGGGATTTAAAAAAAATATTAATTACACATTCATATATTCATTGGCACAGTTCAGCTCATAGAATGCAGTGCCTTGGAATCTCTTTGTTAGTGTTCACTAAAATATGCATTGACGTTCTGCCTCAGAGCACAATCAAGTGCCAGATAATGTTTGCGGGGTGTTTGGAGCAGGCCACGATTGTGTGGATCTCGAATGGCTTCATATCGAACATAAACCTATTAGCAACAGAGGGGTTCGTATTCCTTGTCTGGCAACCCGACTGCCTCAACTCTCTCCTGACGTTGGCACAGGTTTTATGTTGCGACTGCTTTGGGAAATTCCATCCTCGCTAACCCTCTGGCCTCACACGTGAAGGTCCGGGCGAGGTGCTCTAAGCAATATATTTTTAGAGCTGAGCTCGGCAGCTCGGACTGACCTGACTATCCTCTGTGGATTCATGCAAAGAAAGCTGTATCGAGTTTCATTGCTTGAAAGGAAAGAGTCGTGCGTGCAGTCAAGACAATATCGCTGCTAATGTGCTCATGAGCAGGGCAGCTTGGGACGATCTCTCCATCTCTATCCACTCTGAGCACCTTGGATTAGTTGTCTTGTCGTGGCTGCTTCTTCGGCACGTACTCGGAATATTGAGAATCCCAGGATGCTGCTGCCGCGCTGTGATGGTTAGCACCCTGGACTTGCAGTCCAAGGAGTCGCTGTTTCGATCTCCCGGCATGGCAATTGAAACATTGGGCAGGTTTTATAATTCCACCCGGAAGTTTGAATGGGTGGACCATAGTTAGGCCATAGACCACGTAGTTAGGCCAAGGACCATGTAGTTAGGCCATAGACCATGTAGTTAGGCCATAGACCATGTAGTGAGGCTATGGGGTAAAGTGTGGGTGTACATCCGCAGGCTCTGACACGTCTGTCCAGTGTAGAAGAGGGGGTGAAACCACTCGTTGTCGGATTTAACTTGACCTCCCTTAAGTGGAGACCCATCTGCCACCACTGATTCAAGCGAGAAAGGCAATGCCTATTTCAATACAGTGTCGTGTGATATATTCGCGTATCCCTGCAGGAGAAAATAAAAAAAAACAACGAATGAAAAGGCATAGCGAGGCAATGTGTGGATTTCTCTCTCCAAATGAACTAAAGCTGCTCAGCCGGAGTAGACAATTATTACGCCTAAGTAGTGCCGTGTAAAAATGCTGATTAGGCCATAACATCATTGACAGGGTTAAGCCTGGTATGAATGTTTTAATATCACGATTTCACCATTGAGTGCAACTACATAATGTGATAATTGTGACGATTTAATATTTTATGTAATAATTTGCTGATCTACTGCAATGTAGTGATGTTAGCATAAACGCTGTTGTGAAAATTTGAGGAAATATTACTTTATCTGGAGTGAAAAATGCTACATTTTCTTATGTTATTTCGGAAAAGGAAATATATTGGATGTGCCCAATAATAGAATCTTTATCTATTTATTTGTGGTTAATGGCTGGTTAACCAACATTTAAATAGGTGCACCACATTTAGTCAGTAAGTAGGTCACGTGTGGTGGGGTAAAGCGTGGGTACTTCCATCTGTTCCCAGATGCCTGGCCAACATGGAAGAGTAGGCCAAATACCCCTTGAAGGGGCCTCTCTCGTACTTCCTCTTGCGCAGGACTTCTGTATTCTACATCAATGGCTTTTGCAGGAGACTTGTTGAGTTGGAAAAATGTTACCAACACGTGCTAATATATTTCATCTGTACCTGGTTATTGGGAGATAAATATATGCAAAGGCCTTGACTTGGGTTTGTATAGCGTTTAATACACGGCATGTAAAGTACAGTACAAGCGTGAAGCCAGCTGTTACCAAGGACACTTCTAAGACTACCTTTTTGGATGAAATAACAAAATCAGTCGTGACTTGTCTTCATGAATGTGCAGTCGTTGCCCTATGAGGTCGCCACACGCTGATTGCAGTTGCACGCAGTTCATGTGCGATAGTCAGGACACCACACAAAACGTCCGTAGCCACGCACATCGTTGTGCACATCCATCACATGAGCCTGCGTACTCAATAGGGCAACGAGAGAAAGAGAAAAACATAATTCTGCCTCCCTCATTAGTCTTCACAACAAGGAATAATTACTTACTTGTGCTTATACAGCGAAAAAGCCATTGATTTAATTTAACACGAAAAAATTAAGTACTTTTATTAAATGCATAAGATGTAATCAAGCTTCTCGAACATTTTCAGCTGAGGTTAATACGTTCTCGCAGATCAGTACGCGGTGCAGCTTTTCCCAGCAGTCTGAATGCGTGGCGGAGGCAAAACTCGACTGCCCGGAAGCTATGAAATCTACTTTCACGTAGGGAAAAAAAGTACAGGATTTCAGTGGGAAAAAAAAATTGCGCTGTGTGGCTAACACAAAGTAATCTTAATAAGTGAACTCCTACAAAGGATCCTGCCGTGGCGTGAATGGTGAGCACACTGGGCTTGCGATCCAGAGGTCGCCAGTTCAGTTCGATGTCCTGGCACGGCACTGGAAACGATGGCGCAAGACTCTTCACGAACTGACCCCTCCTCTGTCCACGCAGCGGTATTTATATATTACGAGAGTTAAAGTTGTGTATGAGAGTTCAACTTCTTTTAAACCGTTCGTAACCAACCGTGCTAATCGGAGGTGCGGGGAAGGACAACAAACTAAACACAAAAGGCAGTTCAAAAGAAAGTAGTTTTCGATCGAGATTTAAACGTTCATAGCTAAAGTAGCATCCTAATTTCGAGAGGAAGAGCGTTCCAGACGGCCGCAGAGGCGCTGAAACAGGATATAATGAATCTGCCACAGAATTAATGATACATAATGATTCATTATATCCTGTTGCAGTGCATCTGAAAGTGCGCGAAGCAGTGACCGTCTTTGTTCGAATTACTTATACAGCACACCCAATAATACAGCGCACAGAGCTATTTGATCGGCGGGTGGATTGTGGTGGGTTGAAGCGTTCGGTCCTCCGACCTCTTCCCGGATGTCTCCGCGGTGTGTCAGAGTGGGCGACGAACCCTCCAGAGGAGCTCGCTCGGTGTCGAGGCCCTTTCCCACCAGCGGTCACGTGGCCCGGGGGATGCTCCCTTACCGTGTTGACGCCGACTACAAATGTGATCTTCATTTGTTATCTCGTTCGCTAAAATGGGATTTCAAAAGATGGTTCTTACCAATTTTTCGAAGCAAGCATTGATTTTCAGTGACATCGTCATGCTATATTGCGTTCACCTTTCGAGCGTTTGTTTGCACGAACTAGTGCATCTCCATCATTTTAGTGAATGTTATAGTTCTAACGGCATCACCACCATGATCAATCCACAGCTGGATGAAGGCTTCCCAATGATGTTCTATGAAGCTAACGTAGCACGGTTTGGCTCTGGCTTGGCATGGCAATAGCTAGTGGAAAAGCACCCGTGCCACGACGGCCCTGGATGTGCCAGTGTAAATGTGTAAACGGGTATAGGCCGCAGAGCTAGAGGCTGCCCCCCTCCCACAATGCATCGCACCACACTTACGGTTTATTTCATTGGGAGGGTAGGGGGTTGTTTTCATTAAGCAAGACAAAAATGCAATAGCCTTGAATGTGACACCTTACACGCTTGATGAGGTTGGTCGCATTGCGTGTGATGCAGTGTCTTTACTTCTGTATTCACAATTTCCCGGAGAACGCGATCCTGGAAACCCATTGCTCAAGGTAAGGCCATCCATTGCAAGATGTTAATGTCAATTAGGCATGCTTGAAAAAAGATTTAGAAGCCACACATTAGACAACGAGAGAGCCAACCCCTCCCAGTGCACATCTCCCCGTGCTTTCTCATTCATCTTCCGTCCGCTCTAAATGTGTAACCTTACAAACCTTCTCAGTTAAGTTTTTTTCTTCCCCATTGCGAGTGCACACAACGGGGTCAGCTCTAATGAGCACAGAGATGTGAAAGTCCTCCCGTGATGATTGATCGGTTCCAAAAATAAGGCTGCGGTAATCAACATTCGGTAACATATGATTAAAAAACATGCTGTTCCCAACTGGCCCCTGTGATCACGTTCCAATGAAAGCCACATTCCCGCTGCTGTTGCCGAGAACGTGCTCACTTAGTGTATGTTTTCATGAGTTTGCCTTCCATTAATAGATGTTCACATGACCAATGGTGGTGCTAGCCCCATTAGGGGCCCAAAGCGAATATTGCTTGTGGGTGTCCCCTCTTTCAATTCATAAAATCCTGCTGAGATGAGTCAAGAACTATAGAGAAGAGATAGAGATGTAGTATAAAATCCTGCTGAGATGAGTCAAGAACTATAGACAGGAGATAGAGATGTAGTATACAATCCTGCTGAGATGAGTCAAGAACTATAGACAAGAGATAGAGATGTAGTGAGATGAGAGGGGAGAGATGCAGACAAGACATGGATGAGAGTTGAAGATGCTCTTCTGTGTTCATGAGCGTGTTTTGTTCGTTAGGATTTGAATTTGAGATGGGCCTCTTTGAGCTGATTGGGGCCCTCCGCTTTTGCTTCGTTTGCTGTTGCAATTGCGTTAAGTCCGCCTGTTCAGCTTGTTCCTATAATCACTGCCTTTCAAATGAGATGTTTTGAACAAAATGGAAGAAACAAATGATAAAAAAAAACATTTCGATGGACGCTGAAATCTATTCACTGCAACGTTTTATCTTTGCTTGCGTTCACATTTTACATCCAAATTATTCAAGCGGAGAAAAAAAATCTACTGGAGACATTGGGTTTGCGCTTTTCAAACAGATTTACTTTTGAGGACGGTGCAGAGTTAGGCACTATGAGGCAGAAGTAGCTGCCTGACCTTCTGGGCTTGCGGGATGGTGCAGGAGCAAGTGCATTTCGCACGCATCTGACTTACATTCGGTGGCCCAAGGGCTAAGAATT